>NC_056524.1:87649081-87745923 GCF_019175285.1 Sceloporus undulatus | reverse complement strand
ATGCTGGCTGAGGGAAGGGGGGTGGAGGTGAGTACACATTCTGGGGGGAAGTATTCAGGGGTAGGCTTGTTTGAATAGGTAGGTTTTCAACCCCTTCTTAAATTGGAGTAGGGAGGTGGCTGCGCGGAGCTCCATGGGCAGCGAGTTCCAGAGGCTGGGGGCCGAGATCGTAAAGGCCCTCCTGGAAGTAGAAACTAACCTGGCCTCCGGAACTCTTAAAAGTTGCTGCCCCGATGATCTGAGGGTGCGGGGCGGATTATATGGGGAGAGGCGGTCCATCAGATACCCTGGGCCCAAGCCATTTAGGGCTTTATAGGTAATAACCAACACCTTGTATTGCGCCCGGAAGCGAATAGGCAGCCAGTGCAGGTCTTTAAGCACTGGAGTTATATGACTGACCCTAGATGTATTAGTGACCAGTCGAGCTGCCATATTCTGCACTAATTGCAGCTTCCGGGTATGGTACAAGGGTTGCCCCATGTAGAGCGCATTGCAGAAATCCAAGCGAGAGGTTACCAGAGCATGTACAACAGTTTCAAGGTCCTCTGGTCCAGGTAGGGATGCAGCTGGCGTATCCGCTGAAGCTGATTACTTCTGTTCATTAAAATACCTAGGAAGGTCCTGTGGGAAAGGCATGCATCTACAATTTCCAGAACCAAAAGTGGGAGGGAAAAGAAGAAATGGTCCGGAATAAGGGCAAAAGACTCCTCCCTATGGGGGAACATGATGAGATGCTAGAAACAAGAATATTGGTGTGGGTATTGAAAGGGGGGAAATTATTTGGGTTGCTTCATTTATTTTAATATATTAAAATACTCTTCTGTTGCACCATGTTAAAACTGAGAGTTTCAAGTATATAATCAATTATATATAAATAACACCAAGCAAATATAATCATAGGATTAAACAGAGAATGAATATCTGAAAGAGTATTGAATGAATTGTCATGCCCATTGCAGTCTTGTCTTTTTCATTCTTTTTCTATTTTAAACACTTAATCTGTGAAAAAAGGAGTCATCAGATCACCTAATAGTAAACTATACAGCTCAGTCCTATTGTACATTTAATCAGCAGTTCACGTGGCCTTCATATGTAAGAATGAACAGAACTGAAGGCTTACCTTAAAAATATTATTTTCAAACATACTGAACATTAAATATTATTTTTCATAGGGTAGAGGATTTGTACTTTATAATTGTTTATTAATAACTGTGTATTGTTTTGACAAAATAATATTTCAATATTGATTTAGTTCATATTAACATTCAAATATGGTTCCATTTTCAGTTTATTAGTTTTTCACTCTCAGAGCAACTAGCCTAGAAAGCCAATTTATTCAAATACATGCTGCTGAAAATGGCATTATGTGTGTTAATGTGATCCAGAGAGTTCTGGATCAAATGAGCAAATATAGCAAAACATGCATTTTCTTGTTCTTTCTTCTTTGTTATAGGATAGCTTTCTGTTGATTACCAAGACAATGTTTCCTAAAATGCTAAAAATCAAAGCAAGATAGCCTAGTATCTGAATCAACCATTTTATAAAATCAAAATATTAAAATTAAACAATGTCCACCATATCAGGAGCATATCAAACAGCCACATATATCCACACCGTATATTCCAGGGCTGTTGTGTCAACTAATCTGAGTTTCTGGGCAGCTTTAAGAACACCTACTGACATTGTTCTTTAGATATACAAGATAACACTTGGAAGCAGAGCAGAGAGATACTGAAGAAATGCTTTTGTCACTGTTTCTTGAATCTTGTTGAGTAGACAAGTGCAGTACATACTAATTAAAAATGAGCAAGCAGAATACTCTTTATTGGCAATCTCATATATATATATATATATATATATATATATATATATCCAAATCATCTCTCTCTCTCTCTCTCTCTCTCTCTCTCTCAAATCGTCACTATTAGCAATGACTGGTAAGTAATGTTAGCAAAAACAAAAAAGAACTTTTCCTTATGAGTTGATTGTGGCAAGTCCCAAAGTAAGCATAAAAAAATTCATATGCTAGAAGTGGCACAGTTTTGATCTGCTTCAAATGAATATGTTGGAGTTAGGAATTGCTTTGTCAGGGACAACACCTTTAGCTGCAAAGTTTCTGTGATTGTACCAGTGGATGTTCAGAGCTCTTACTTAACATGCCAGTCTAACCCCACTGATACATTAATTCATTTTACAGCAGTCAACTTTATCCACATATAGGTTATGCCACCTGTGCTGGTCTATGACTGTAATAAAGATTCTATTATAGGTTATGCCACATGTTCAGAAGTGATGCCACAAACATTCAACAAGGTATGCACCCCAAGGCAAACACCCTCATTCGCATGGAAGAACGTGGTTCAGACCAAAGCAGGCAAAGACATACCACCCCCAGATCACAACAGAGTTTAGTTTTTAAACATGCTTTACCCTTCTCTTCTGCTGCCTAGCATGGTGTATGAAGTGACTCCTCTCCAAGCTGAGGAGGAGAAGGAAAGCTATGTTGCGGGGGGGGGGGGGGGGTGCTAGCAGCCTCCTCCATTTACACTGGGTATCAAGAAAGCCATCAAATAAACGGTACAAGATTTATGAGGAAGAGGGGGAAATCAAAACTAGAGCTTCTCTGCTGGCTGCTGAAAAGTGGGAAATCCCTCCGTCATGTCCAGTCTATACCTGAAGCTATCCCAGTGGATGATGCCAGGTAGTGCTCTAGGATTGCCCAACAATCTCAGATGATTTGTCTTTGCAAGTACAGTCGCCCCACCTTTCTTGCAGACTTGAGATCTGCGGTCTTGAATACTCATGGAGGGGCAACTTCCGTTATTTCCTAACGGGCGTGACCCCATGGTGCACCCCCCCACATGCGCTCATGGGCACGCAACCCATTCAAGCCTATGGGGCTTGAATATTGTCGAGTCTTCATTTTTGCAGGAGGGGGTTCCAGAACGGATCCTCCGTGAAAATGGAGGGCCAACAGAAGATGCTACATTAGCTCAGCTCATCCATTCCTACCTACAAAGGCAGACAGATGCCAACCAACCAAAGGCTAGGGCCTTTATTCTGTCTAAGTAGACAGAAAAGGTCCACCCTATCAATACACTATGCTGATAGAGGGTGCCATCACTGTGCCTTTTCTATCAACATGCAGTGTTTATACTGAACTGCCAAGAAAAAGAAGAGCCATCCTGGATGGCAAGCATCACTGGCTCAAATCCAAGAGGCATTTAGATGTTCAAGGGGCATTCTCAAAAGGGGGCATCCTTCACAGGAATTAACTGCCACAAGCTAGTCTAATATAATTTAATTCAATGAAAAAATACAATGACCAGCTATAGAATTAACTGTTCTAAGATACTTAGATAACTGTTCTAAGATAATTTAAAGAATATTTCCACCCTTTATTTTTATATAGTAGGTTCCTAATGAGTCATTTCTTTAAATATAACAATATATAAAATATATTAAAATATATTTTAAATATAAAAAACATACTTGTTAAGCTAGTATTAAGGTATAGTTAATGTTTTAATACATTTCAAAAGTCAGTTTAAAGTTTTAAAATTCATTTAAAAAAAAATCTAACCTGCTTCAGATGTAAAATAAAAACCTCTAACCTGTTTGAAATGTCAGTAACCAATATCTGGTAACAGAGATCAAATGTGAAATGGAAGGCGGCCACATCACCCAAACCCACAAAAAAACTAAATATCAAGTGAATCATCTACTACTATTAACTTTCATAATCTCCAAGGCATGTAATAAAAACAGTTTTTTCCCCAAAACATACGTAAGGAAGTTATCTCCCCTCACCTCACCACATTTCTACTTCTGTAGCATATATTGGTCTGAGCAATAAGAAAACTAAGCAATAAGAAAACTTCTTATTTTCTTTTATGCATTTTGTAAAAAAACCCAACACAGTCAAAGAATATATTTACCAAATTTTATTTAGAGGAGGAAAACATTTTTAAAATATAGAACTCTGAAGTACAGGATACCTTCTGCAATTTCTTTCTCACAGTTGTCTCTTAATATAGTAAATTAAAACACATATCTTATTCTACAAAGAACTCCTTTTCCTTAAGAAAGTGCAATAATAAGCATATCGTTGGTTGACCAAGTTATCTCCACTACTCTCTAAAGGGTCTCCAAAGAAGCAGTACATACAAGACTGTTGGTAATGAGGTAACAATACTGCTCTCCTAATAGTACATCAGACAAACTTGGGGCGGGGGGGGGGGGGGATACATTACTGCATTACAATACAATATGATTTGTTATTTTTGAGATTTTTGGGGAGGGGGGGTCAATGTGGGTAGCATAAAAAGAAATCTGGGAAAATAAATCAGGTATCTGGGCACTCCGACACTGCCTGGTCCTGTGCTGTACCATTCTCAAGACTGTCCTAAGTTGATGAGACTGAGTTCACATGGGACAAGGTAGCATCCTAGGAGACAAAAGCCAGGAACTAGGTTTTTAAATCCATGTTCACAAATCTCTGAAAATTTTATGTGCAACAGATATAGAAACAACCAAATACTGTACATTAAATTTAAGACAAAAGAGATATCAACAGTGTGCCACTTTTTATGTCATCAGTGGTGACCATCTCACCCTCTTGCTGAGAGACTCAGGGCAGCATATAATACTCACACTTGTGTGACCATGAAGATATTTCTCTACTTTACTATTTCTGTGCTCATCTCTCCCTACAGTTCTCTGTGCTTAAAAAATGGCTTCAGGGAGAAGTGGAATCATCTCTCAATTTCAGAAGGCACTGGAGATGAGGAGAAAGAGATGTGTCCATTCTTTCTGTCTTTCTCCAAAGGTTTTTCTCCTTCTGCCCTTGGATAGAGGATTCAATGAAGATACAAAAACATGATTTATTTTTAAGAAGAAAAACAAGATGTGTTTCATCTATTTTCCCCCTATCTTCAAAGTATCCAAATTCCTCCAACCCTTTCAATTAAATGGGCATGGAAGAGAGAGAATTTTTTCTTCTTTCACTGAGAAGGAAAGAGATTCCAGAGAGGACTAGGCCATTTTGGCATGAGAAAAGCCTCCAGACATTTCTACAGTTATCTAAACCTCCCTGCAGTCTGCTTGTTGCAGTCTGCCTCTCTCTTATGCAGTGTGTGCTTGCCAGAAAGCCTGACAAGTGTGTAGTTTTTCCAGAGTCTGGCAAAGTTACTTCTCCAAGCTCTGGTCTTACACTCCCACAGAAGTGTAGAAAATGTAACCCCCGTCCGAACTAAACTTCCCAAACACCTCAGAGGTGCCTACATTTTCTTCTCTTCTCTTTTCCTCATTATAGCACAAAGTAAATAAATTTGGGTGTCTTTCAGAAATACTAGGAACATGCTAGGGGAGTAAGGAAGTACAGTAGTTGGAATGAAAGACAGGATCTTAGCTGATATACCAAGTTGGCATTTGTTGACCCCTGTTTTCAATCCAATATAATGCAATCACACAGGCACATTCTCTATAACACTGTCATAGAGTTCCCCCAGTTACTAGGCTGGTACTGCATGTCAACAACATTTCTTTCAACATTTTTTCTGTCAGGAGACTCATCAACTGGATACAGTAGTGAAGACCAAAATGGAAAGGTATGCATATTTGGCATCCCTTCAGAAACAGACAATTATAATGCATCAAATTTCTCAAGTATGAACAAAACATCTTCACCCCAAAAAATATGTACCAGTCATGTAATTTGACTATTACATTTTTGTATTTTATAAACAACATACTCTTAAAGTTAATGACATTTTTCAAGGGATTTAGAAATTTATTTAAAATATCCCCATACTTTCCTGCTAGCAAAATCTAGTTAAAAGCGAACAGATTCACTGGAAATCGTCAGGCAGGATGAGACAGTGTTTTATGCAATTTTTAAAAAGCTACAATGTTTAAATGGAATTGATTTTTCTCTAGGGCAGCAAAAGGATTGTCTGGAACACGGGGATCTTCACAAGACATATGGAAAGCAGCTGCATCGATATTAGTCTTTTCTAATGGCTTTGAAACACAATAGACTCCGCACCTCAGAATAAACTTACCAATTATGACTTTTATTCCACTTGATTCTTTTAAAATCTTGGAAAAGTGGATGAAAAAAGAATTGCTACTATGCAACCTTCTTCTTTACATGTGTAATTACTATTCCTACTATTCCTATTGGACTATAAATAGATAACCAAATGCTTTGTCCTTGAAGCAAGTGGAAAGGAAATATGGTGACCTGCCTCCCCTACTTACACTACAGAATGTGATGTCTACATTCTCTCTGAGTTTTTTTGGAAACAAGATCCATGTGACTAATAAACAATTTCTACTTTGGAGTCACTTGCCTCATTCAGCATCTGGTCTGATGGAGGGTGAAGTCAGGTGAGAGGAAGCCATTTAGGCTGCTTTCATGTTTTGACTGCTACATGACTTGACACAGAAACTTAATCCTGTGAACAACTCCATTTGAAGAAAAAAAAATACAAATTGCCTTAAGCAGTAGAAAAAGCTAAATTTGATATAACCATGTTTTGCTTCCTTGCAACACACTATTCAAATGTGACAGATATGCTGAGCCAAACGGATGAAAACAGAAAATCGAGGGCAATAGATGGGGGAAAAACAGGTGTTTCTGAAGTCTATTTATAAAAACCTATTTCCACATAATCAAATGCAACCTGTCAGTACACAAGCATAACTTTTGAAAAATAGGTTAACAAAGAAATCTTGAAATGAAAGTTACTGTGTCCACAAAACAAAAAAGAGAAGAAAATATCAATCACTTTTTAAGTGTCCCCTAATGAATTGGCTAGACACATATCTGACAAAAGTTTGTCTCATACATAAAGAAGGCAAGTATCAGATCAAAGAGTAAGAGAGGAGTCCAAAACACATCAAATCACCCTTATCGTCTTCATTTTGTAGCCTGAAAGTTAACAGAGAGGCTCTTGATATATGGCACAAAGTAAGGCCATTGTGATATGCTCCAGAGATGAAACTCTGACCACAGTGTTGGTTTTTAAGAAGTCAGCTGTCTGTACCAAAAATATAACCACCCAGAAAAGTTCATATTTAAAGGACAGCAAAACTCTCTTCAGTTGTCCTAATTGCATGTGATCCCTGCATACAATGGGGCTAGCTCTACCCTCCTTTACTCTGTCCTTGTGGAGAAGGTGACTGCAGCAGACAGCCCCCTCTGTCCATGGTTGCTCTCCATACTATTTAGAATAGTGGAGAATTAAAGTCTCATAGACAGATGTGGCTCACCACTGGAGATGGTCACCCTCTACATGCATCAGAGAAAGGTAGAGTCATGCCTCTCCTCTTTTTCCTCATGCATGGAAATACACACATTTGCAAATGAAGAGGACTCAGTTCTGGACAAGTGTGAGTTCATAGATGAAAAACACAGCAAAAAACTGTTTTAGGGTAATATGAACATAAACACAGTGCCTTGCAGACATACTGACAAACACTTAACTTCTTGATCTCTCCACATTTTTGGTCTTACAGTCTAGAAGTGAAATTAATTTAATTTGCACTGTTGTTTCATGGTGACGTTGTATGCCTTCAAGTCGTTTCTGACCTTTTGAGAGCCTAAGGCAAACCTATGGGGTTTATTTGCAAGAGATGTTCAGAGTGGGTTTGTCTTTGCCTTCCCCTGAGGCTGAGAGAATGTGACTTGCCCAAGGCCACCAAATGGGTCTCCAAAGTCATAGTTTGGAGTTATTCAAACTACTACACTCCACTGGCACTCAAAATGAATAGTCAAGGGTGTATGTCTGCTTCTCCAAAGCTAGTATTTGCTTTGAGGAAAATCTCTCATGAAAGATGTGAGAAAAAGACATCATCCAGATTACCTTTCTCCTTTGTGTTTGCTTTGCTCTTCAGAAGGATATTCACCTTGTATCTGATTCTGGAAGATCTTTTTCTGGAAAATTCTCATCACTGAGGTCACTGTAGCTGTCACTGAACAGAAATGAACGAAAATAAATAAATAATCTTTCAGTTCTTTGTCTCAAGGTTCCCAGGCCCAACCTGTACTGTTTTTCCCCTTGTTACAGAGACATCGATCGCCATGTGACTCACAGACACAACTCTCATGCATTGTCCTATTGTTTTTATATATCTGCAAGACCTACTAATACCTCCATTTCATGCTGCATGGTTTCACTTTTTGACTAAAATAGGATAAATACAATTAGTATATAGGAATAGATGAAAAATGACAAACAGGAAGAATAAGTGAAAAAGTAGAAGACAAAAAACAACCAAATAGACCATGTAGAATTTCCTGTCATTGTACCTAATCTCAGGAACTGCTTCCATACTGGACAAACCCTTAGTGATTATGATCAGAATTTATTTTTCTATCATAATAATTATGTTATACTTACCTCTTTCTGAATATACCCAAGGAAGCGTGGAATAAAACTTGATATTATGAAACAGTTTAGCATTATTGCGCCACAGAAAGATTATACTAACAGCCCAACTTTGTTACTATTATTATAATAATACCAAGTATATGATTAAAAAGAAACTTTTGGTTCTGTTTCATTATTTTATAATAAACTCTTACATTGTCAAATGCTATATAAATACTCTTGTTTTCAGACAAAATGAATTCTAGATTGTGGGTTACTCATAGAAAACACTTTGTAACATTTGGTCAATATATGTATATTCAAATACTAAAATACTGCTTTCTTTCTGAAGTTTTACTTCAAAATCCTTTAGGGTTAGTTGTGTGGGTGTTTTTTGTTGAAGGTTTTATGACATAGATCTTAGTTCACTTCTGCATTCTGTGTGCTATCTCACTACTGATATATGCTAATTACATGAACTACTATAATGATTCCTAGAAAAGAGTGCATCAAATTTTATCATCTAAAATAATGTCTGTCTCTCACACAAACAAATTTTATCCTCCTAAGACAATTTCACAAAGCCTTACTTTAGGCTGAGAGACTGGTCAGTTTGCTCTTTCCCACTTGATATGGGCAAAATGATTTTTACTAATTCAATGAAATTTCTTAAGTAGAATCACCTATATCTTATCACACATATTACTGGTAAATGAGAACTCCACAAATATCCTATGGAAACCCATGTCTATTTATTTATTTCAGCCAATCATGATATAATTACATGGGTTTGATGAATAGGTTCCTTAACCTACAAACTGTTAGTCTCAAATGGCCATATATGGACTCATATGATCTTTTAAATCATGATCTGGTGTTATTAACATATGTGGTGGTGGTTGTAGCAGTAGCAGTAACAATAATATTACACTTATTATAATTATAAGTACTTCCAAACTGACTTCTCCTTTCTGGAACTTTATATAGATGACAAAAGTGTTATTACCTAGGAGACAATTTACATCCACGTTGCAAATATGCACGGAGCGACCCTGTTGCAGCAAGCAACAGACCCAGATAGGGAGGTGAGGGCTTCATAGGTCTGGAAGAAAACTCTGGATGGAACTGGACACCAATAAAATATGGATGATCTGATGACAAATCACAGAGCTAATTGAAGAATCTAATAACTTTACTCCAAAAATGTACTTTAAAAAAATACAGGCATGCATTTAACATATAACAACAGTTTGAAATGATTATGTATCATTTTGTATGGATGTATTCTTTCCTTCTCTTGTATTTGGCGTTATTTCACATAACTTCTAATTTTTAATCTCAGGAAACAAATCCTTATTTTATGTAAATGTAAGCTTTTGCATTGTTTTTCTCTTGCTGTTTATAAATGTGTATTTATAAAAAAAAATACGCTACATTTTCCTCCAATCCATTGTAATACTTTCAGCTAAATATTCTCTGCTATGAGGCAAGTAGAGATAAGCTTCAATCTCCTCCTTGCAATCAGCTACTTCCCCTTTCAATACATGCCTCTCAGGTGAGAAACACTTATCATACGGAAGATGTGTTTCAGTCTCTGAAATTAAAAAGCCCTCCTGAAGTATATCTCAACTCCCTATCAACCACATGGATTCTTACATCTGCTCATAAGCCTTGCCCATTTGTGACAAGACAGATGTATTGCACTGCTTAGCTGATTTGTTTTCTCTTACTAATGAAACATGTTGCTGCCTAAAATGGATTCTGGAAAAACTTCAGAGATTTTATTGCATCTCTTAACTTCTTTCAGAGAAACATGCTGTTTAAAAACACTGTCATATTCATTATACAGTGGTGCCTCGGGTTACGAAATTAATTCGTAACGCGGCCGCTTTCGTAACCCGAAAAGCCTTCGTAAGCCGAATTGCCATAGGCGCTAATGGGGAAAAGCCGCGATTCCGTGCAAAAAAGCCGAAAAAAGCACCAAAAGTTTTTTCGTAACCCGAAAAAACATTCGTAACCCGGAACAATGATTCCCTATAGGGTTTTTTCGTATCCCGAAAATTTCGTAACCTGGGTATTTCGTATCCCGAGGTACCACTGTACTTTGTGCATAAACATTTTCAAGTAAGACATGAAATATTTTTGAACATTAGCCTATACATCAGGAGTAATCTAACCAGAACTTTAAAATTATTTAATACATACCAGTCTGAAATATCTCAAAAATGTGAAATTACATTTTGTATAGAGCAAAATGAGATTATAGAAATACAGTACAATCCCCATATCCATGGGACCAGTACGCATGGTTTCACTTACTCACAATTCATGGCTGCCATTGCCAGGCAGATTCCTTCCTCATCTTTTCCTTGTGTGAGGTGGTGAAGGGGGGGGGGGAACAGTGCCACCACTGGGCTCCTTTCCTTCCTTTCTTCCTTCTCCCTGTATGCCCTTCCCCATCTCACCCCCTATCCTATTGCAGGATGAGGATGATGTGGGCTGCCACTTGTTGCAGTTTCCCCCTGCTTTGCACAGCAGCCAGCCTGCCAGCAGACTCTGCCGTAGCTGTGCCCCACTTGCTACCATCTCCAGTTTGCACTTCTTGGCTGAAGAAGGAGATGGACACTCATTCCTCCATCAAGAGAGGCTCTTTGTGCCAACTGCACAAAACTGTACAACTCTGTTGGTGATGGCTTCTTTCTTTAATGTGAGAACAAGAGGAAGGAAGGCTGGCTACTTGACGCTCAGTCACCACTCTTTTTGGAATTTACCTTGGGAGAGTGCAGCACCCACCACCAAGAGCGTTGAACAGCTTGGTACAACCTCTCCTCTCCCCCTGCAACTCTCTCAGTCAAAGAAGGAGTGTCTGTCTACTTCCTCAGCCAAGAAATACAAACCAGAGGCAGGGGCAAGCACGGAAAAGCCAAGGCAAATGCAGCTGGCTAGCTGGCTGCTGTGCAAAGCAAAGGGTGGGTGGTAGCAGCAGCGAGGTGGCAGCCCTCCTATCTTCCTCATCCTGCGACTAGCAGGGATGAAAAAGGATACATGAGGAGTTCACCAAGCCCTGCCAGAAATAAGGCAAAGAGGGTGCGTGGACAGGCAAGCAGGCAGGAGCCGGGTAGTAGTGCCTCCTGTCTTCTGGTCTGGCAACTACTATCCATGGTTTTGCATATCTAAACCAAGTCTGGGGCTGTATCCCCTATGGGGTTATATTGTAGTTACTTGTATTATATAAGGGTACCTAATGGAGTTGTAATCAGCCCTCCATATCCACGGATATGGTGTGCCATTTTATATAAGGCACACCATTTTATATAATAGGACTTGAGCATCCATGGATTTTGGTATCCACAAGGGGTCCTGGAACCACACTTCAGCGGAGAACAAGGGCCCACTATATAGCGCTTCAGGTTTTCATAACCATATGTTTATATTTTAATGTAATTTGAATATGTCTATTTTCTATGTTTGTTTTTAAATTTCTGTATTTATTCTTCTGCTTTTAATATCTTTATAACCTCATGGCAAAATATACATACATCCGTAAATTCTGAAATAAGCAAGTAGCAGGGATAAAATTCATGCTTCATAATATTTGGGCACATTTTATCAAGATTTTCAATTTGGAAATTAGCATTCACTGAAAACAAATGTGTACGTTTAGCTTTAATAAGTAGCAGCAAACTAGAGGTATAAATGAGTGTAACTGAACTCTATAAAGACCAATTATTAGCTACTATTCAGATTTGTTTGGAAAATTAAGTTATAAATATTTCAAATAAACAAATATGTAAGATGTACTGTTTTTAAGCTATTAGCTCTATTCTCTAACCCCATCCCACTCCCATTAGCCTTAACATATATCTTTAAGACTAGTTGAAAATAAGTGGTTCTTTGTTAGTAAATTCTGCAGCCACAAAATGAAATTAGTTCTTTCTCTGGTATGTGAGAGCTTTGAACTACATGGCAAATCTATGTTAAACAAAAATGTGATCCCTTTCACATGTAGGCTCATTCAGCCAGGTGTCCCCCATGCTATAGCTGTGCATTTCATTTTACCGTACTGTACTTAGGGCAGAAAAATGAAATGCACAGATATAGGATGGGGGACACCTGCCTGAACAAGACTACATGTGAAAGGGATGTAGGAGTCCAAGTAGACCATAAGTTGAACATGAGTCAACAGTGTGATGCCGCAGCTAAAAAGGCCAATGCAATTTTAGGCTGCATAAATAAAAGTATAGTGTCTAGATCAAGAGAAGTAATAGTGACACTCTATTCTGCTTTGGTCAGGCCCCACCTGGAATACTGTGACCAGTTCTGGGCACCACAATTCAAAAAGGATGTGGAGAAACTGGAGCATGTCCAAAGGAGGGCGATTAAAATGGTGAAGGGTCTGGAAACCATGCCCTATGAAGAACGACTTAGGGAGCTGGGGATGTTTAGCCTGGAGAAGAGAAGGTTAAGAGGTAATATGATAGCCTTGTTTAAATCTTGATAGGACTGTTCAATGATGAGAGAACCCGCTTGTTTTCTGCTGCTCCAGAGAACAGGACCCGGAACATTGGATGCAAGCTACAGGAAAAGAGATTCCACCTCAACATTAGGAAGAACTTCCTGAGAGTAAGGGCTGTTCAACAGTGGAACACACTCCCTCGGAGTGTAGTGGAGTCTTCTTCCTTGGAGGTCTTTAAACAGAGGCTGGGTGGCCATCTGTTGGGGATGCTTTGATTGGGAGTTCCTGCATGGCAGGTTGTTGGACTGGATGGCCCTTGCAATCTCTTCCAACTCTACGATTCTATGATTCTATTAAATGGTTCATGATTTCATTAGCCTCTTCAGTGATTAGTGAAACTAAAAAGGGAAAGATTCAACAGATCGTGCTTCACTTCCTTACAGTTATATACCTTAAAGAACAAAGTACCATAGGATATCATTCCTCCAGCTGGCCTGTCTGGATGACAGCTCAGCTATATACTTTCTTTCTACTGATAGATATTACTGTACCATTAAATAGATACTACTTTCTACTGCTGAGATTGTAACATGAGTGGCCCAATAAGTGACTTCTCATGAATCTGAATTTCTAAAATAACAACTCAATTCTCCTTTATCTGATTTGTTCTTTCACAATGTTAAATGTACAGAAACAGATTTCTGAATGATCAATGAGTTTTAAATATGCTTCTGTGCAATAAACACTTCATCTTCCATGAGCTGAAGTCCTTGTTGAAGTCCTTACCATCCAATTCAATGACCTCCATTCGTTTTCCTTCAGTGTCATGGCCAACAAATTTCAAGCCTTTCTCTTCAAAGAAGTGAGTCAACTCAGGATTTACCTTAAAAAGGGGAAAGCAACAAGAAGATAAACAGATTTCTGCAAAAATTCTTGGGTCAATATCATAATACTGGTGGAATATACATCCAGATGTAAATCTGCATTGGCACTGGATGTGGGTATTATTTATCTGTGACTAGCTAATGGGTGCCCTAATACCTTCAAAAAGGACTTCAGAGGCCTATTCACCTCTTTTTTAAACTTGAGATTCCATCCAAAGCTCAGAAAACTCTCTCCTGTTTTCCCATCTCAGAAACCTTAACAGCAGCATCTTAGTCCTCTCCTGTTTTAACATGGCTTTTCTATCTTTTCCTGTCCCAGAAGCCCTACGAACAGTTCCTCAGATACTCCTTTCCTGCTCTCTAGCTAAACTAAACACTGAATGGATAATTAATATCCCAAAAGGGCCCTAAGTGTTTTCCTGCCCCTACTTTTAACTTCAGGAATCTTACTAGACTTAGGGGTCAAGCAGACTGGCAGCTTGGAGTGGCCTGTGGCTGCTTGATCCCCAGTCAGATTCTGATCAGCATGGGAGCACTGTGACAAGTTGTCATGGTCCCAAAGCCAGCCTCTGCCGTGGCCCTCAAAGGGCTGCTGGCAAGGACTGGCTTTTCGCTTTTCCCCATCTGGCACGCTCTCCATGTGGCTTCCAGCCTCTCTGGGGGCATGCAATGTCTGCATCCCCCACCCTCAGAGCAGCCAGAAGCCTTTCCTGCCTGTCTGTTTTGGACCTTCATAACTTCAGACTTACTTCTTGCTTCAGAGAGCCCTCTCCTGTTTTCCTGTACTTTAAGAAGCCTCAGAATTCAAGGCACTAGTTTCCCCATGCTCCTCCCCACCCCCCGCCTATGCATAAAGAGTCTTAGCAGCAGAGAGACATCTTCTGTTTGCCAGCTCTTGGATCAAAAGTGAGCTTGTTGATAAACAGAACAAATTATAGTAATAATAATAATAAAAAAAATTATTTGTATACCGCCCTATGGGAAACCAATCCGGGCGGTTGATAACAATAAAATATAAAATATAACAATTAAAAACACTTTATCCCTCCCCCCTTAAGACAGTATTAAACAGTATGACATATTAAAAACACAATATCAAAGCATAAAAACAATTAAAAACTAAAAACCCTGATATCCCTCTGTTGATCCTCAACCATCACTAAGATGGGGCCACGGGAGGAATGAGGGAATCAGGGAACCTGGGCCAGGATGGTTAATCTGGAAAGGCCTGCCGGAAGAGATCCGTCTTGACCGCTTTTTTAAAGCTGTCTAATGATATTATCTGATGAATCTCATTCGGCAGGTCGTTCCAGAGTTTGGGGGTGACAGCAGAGAACGCCCTCTGGGAGGTCGCCGCAAGCCTAGATTTTAAAGGCTGCAGTAAGTTCCTCCCAGAGGACCGGAGAGCGCGGGGAGGATTGTATGGGAGGAGGCGGTCCCTGAGATAGCTTGGACCCAAGCCATTTAGGGCTTTAAAGGTGATAACCAACACCTTGTACTGGGCCCGGAAGCTGATAGGCAGCCAGTGGAGGGACCTCAAAACCGGAGTAATGTGGTCCCTCCTAGATGTTCCTGAGACAAGCCTGGCTGCCATGTTTTGAACCAGCTTTAATTTCCGAGTCAAGCACAGGGGTAGCCCCATGTAGAGTGCATTACAGAAGTCAAGGCGTGAGGTTACCAGCGCGTGCACAACTGACTTGAGACATAGCACTTTTTAAAGAAAACTTCTATGAAAGGAAATATGTTGTTAGCTAAATGCAAATTACACGCTGTGGTGATATCTTTATTAAACAAGACAAAATTAGGCACAAAATATTCCGGCATGTTCCTGCATGGCAGAAGGATTGGACTGCATGGTCCTTGTGGGCTCCTCCAACTTTATGATTCTACGATTTCATACTAACTTTGAAGCCTATGACTTCATCATGAGACAAAGATGCTTAAAAAACCATGCAGGAGAAGAAAAGTGACAGTCACAGATCTGCATCTTCTTTGGCTGCATCTGCACTGCAGAAATAATCCAGTTTGATACTGCTTTAACTGCCCTGGCTCAATGCTACGGAATGCCAGGAATTGTAGTTTTGTGAAGGTTAGCATGATGATAATGCTATATACAGTAGCCACAACATTGTTTCTAAGATAAACCACAATGTGTACTTCTAAATTCTGTTTTATAGTCAAACAACTATCTGCCATATGTTAGCTCTTACTTGCCTCATAGCGATGTCTGTGTCGTTCTTCTACAAAAATCTGATCACCATAGAGTTTTCCTAAAATGAAACACAGTTTTTCAATTTGTTTTGTTGCTCCTAGCAGCCTATTTTTACCTTCCTGTATTATAGTGGAAGGTACTGTATTGTGATATTAGCATGAATAGTATTATGGGTTTTGTTTCTATACTGTAACATTGTAAGACAAATATGGTCAGGAGTGCCCCTGAAGACAACGTTACATGTATAGAATTCTGAATGGTTACCATATATACTCGACTATAAGTCGACCTCATGTATAAATTGAGGGCAGGTTTTGGAGCCAAAATTATGGATTTTGCCATGACCCATGAATAGGTCGAGGGTAAAACTTGGAGGCTCCTTCAGTATATGTTTGTGTGCAGCCCGAGGCACTCTCATTGAGGCTTTTTGCTTCAGCATTCAGCTTTCACTTCAGCTTTCAATCCCCCAACAGTGAAGCACGCGGGCAGGAGAGGAACTCTTAAACAAACAGCAATATCAATCAATTACCCAGGACTCTTCCTGCTTGGCTCAAGAGAGAAATAAACGGCATGGGGAAATCTGAAAGAGGTCACATTACCATAGTGACCTCTAAATAAGTCGACCTGGGATTGTGAGGTCAATTTTTGGGCATAAATTTTTAGACTTATAGATGAGTACATAAAGCACATAGTTAAGACAACCGTTTATTAATATTATACTAAATATAAAGGAAATAGCAACTATAATTATTGATGTTCTGGAAAATAAAAATGAAATAACATCAATTTTAATGATTCTTTAGGTTGTGTTTAATAAAATTATATATACATTTTTGGTGCCTGGAGTGCATATTTCATTCTAAACATTATTTCTACTACTTGGAAACTGCTGCACTGACGTAAGCCAATAACCTCCTCACTATGCTTTGAAGTGTTCTGGAACAGTAGACAGTATTTTCGGTTACAGTTTAGATTAATTTTGCAGGTAAGTTATTCCAGTTATGCTTATCAATGACAGCAGTAAAACATATGGGTTGCATGATGGTCCTGGGTTCAGTCTTCTATCAGCTGGATCCAGACTACATTAAAAACACATAGGAATCTATCTTATACTGAGTCAGGCCATTGTTCAGACTAACCCAGCACTAGCAACTCTGATAGGCAGGCAGCATTATCTCTCTAGCACTTCAGGCAAAAGTTATCCCTAGCCCTGAGATTCCTAGTGGTCTCCTATTTAAGATGTCTCCAAGGTAACCACATGTAAGTGTGCTGTCCACTGTAGCATGGTCCACTGTAAATAGGCAGTTATACCAATTCAGGGAAAACTACAGTTGGCAAAGCAGCTGGAACTGGAATGAGCCATGAAAGCAGAAGGCTCTCCTTCTATCCACCATCTTGAGGGAGAGAAAGGCAAGCCAGCTCCAACAAGCCTCCAAGAGAAAGCAGATCTGCTGGACTTTCCTCCTTCCCCACTGCCATTCCCTTCTCCTTTTGTGTTTTGTCTTTTTTTAGATTGTAAGCTTGATGGCAGAGAAATGTCTAATTAACAAATTGTAAGCTGCTCTGATAGCCTTGGCTGAAGAGTGGGGTATAAATAAATATTATTATTATCATCATCATCATCATTATCTTGAGCTACTGCAGCCACTTGCAGTTCCAATGGCAAAACTGGATTCAGGAGTGCCCCTAAGCTCCTTTAAACAGAGGTTGGATGGACATCTTTCAAGAATGCTTCAGTAGTGCATTCCTGCTGGGCAGAGAGTTGGATTAGATGATCCTTGTAGACTGAGATGGCATAGTCACAATGAACCATGCTTTAGCCCATCCCTTCATAGGTCAGACCTGGCCACTGTGGCACATGCCTTAGTTACATTCCATTTGGACTACTGCAACATGCTATATGTGGGGCTACCTTCGAAGAATGTTCAGAAGCTTCAGCTAGTTTAAAGAGCTGCAATCAGAATGCTAACTGGAGCAAAATACAAAGACCATACTACTCTCCTGTTAAAACAGCTCCACTGGCTCCCAGTATGTTTCCAGGCACAATTCCACGTGCTGGAAAATAGAAAAACTGGTTATACAATTGGCATTTTGAGAAGGATAAAAACAGCACTTTATTGCTGCTCTCTGTTGCAAAGGCTCAAGGAGAAGAGGAAGAAGAACTGTACTATTTCCTTCTTTATTGTGTGTGTGTGTGTGTGTGGAGGGGGGAATAATTTTATTCTGTCTCACAAATTGTATTTTTTGGAAAAAGCACTGGTGGCATGTTGGCAATATAAAGACAGCAAGGAGAAAGCCAGCCATGCTGTCTCAAGAAGGCAGTTTCAAAGCCTGGGAGGAACCACCAAAAAGGCCCTCTAGCATTTTCAAAACAAACATCACTGTGAAGGTGTTGGGAATGATCTATTCTAATCTCTTTCTTTGATAAAATTACCAGCTTGGTAGATGAAAGGAATGCTGTGGATATAGTATATCTTGATTTCAGTAAGGCCTTTGACAAAGTTCCCCATGACATTCTTGCAAACAAGCTTGTAAAATGTGGGCTAGACAAGGCAACTGTTAAGTGGATTTGTAACTGGTTGACCGGACGAACCCAAAGGGTGCTCAACAATGGCACCTTTTCATCCTGGAGAGAAGTGACCAGTGGAGTCCCACAGGGCTCTGTCCTGGGCCCAGTACTGTTCAACATCTTTATCAATGACTTGGAGGAAAAAATTGGGGGAATACTTATCAAATTTGCAGATGACAACAAATTGGGAGGAATGGCTAATACTCCAGAGGACAGGATCAAAATTCAAAATGACCTGAATAGACTAGAAAGCTAACAGAATGAACTTCAACAGGGAGAAATGTAAGGTACTGCACTTAGGGCGAAAAAAATGAAATGCACAGATATAGGATGGGGGACACCTGGCTTAAGGAGACAACATGCGAAAGGGATCTAGGAGTCCAAGTAGACCACAAGTTGAACATGAGTCAACAGTGCGATGTGGCAGCTAACAAGGCCAATGCGATTTTAGGCTGCATCAATAGAAGTATAGTGTCTAGATCAAGGGAAGTAATAGTGCCGCTATATTCTGCTCTGGTCAGGCCCCACCTGGAATACTGTGTCCAGTTCTGGGCGCCACAATTCAAAAAGGACATTGAGAAACTGGAGCGTGTCCAAAGGAGGGCGACTAAAATGGTGAAACGTCTGGAAACCTTGCCCTATGAGGAACGCCTTAGGGAGCTGGGTATGTTTAGCCTGGAGAAAAGAAGGTTAAGAGGTGATATGATAGCCCTGTTTAAATATTTGAAGGGATGTCATATTGAGGAGGGAGCAAGCTTGTTTTCTGCTGCTCCAGAGACTAGGACCCGGAGTAATGGATGCAAGCTGCAGGAAAAGAGATTCCACCTCAACATTAGGAGGAATTTCCTGACAGTAAGGGCTGTTGGACAGTGGAACACACTTCCTAGGAGTGTAGTGGAGTCTCCCTCCTTGGAGGTCTTCAAACGGATGGCCATCTGTCGGGGATGGTTTGATCTGGATTTCCTGCATGGCCGGGGGTTGGACTGGATGGCCCTTGCGATCTCTTCCAACTCTATGATTCTATTCTATTCTATTCTATATACTGTCATGGCCAGCCAAGATCAGCTCTCGGAGGATGAGGAGGAGGATGAGCCTCCTCCAGAGCAAGAGCTGATTGAGGCTACACTAGGTGGCAATCCTGCTCTGCCAGGTCCCAGCTGTGCTCTCCCAGCCCCAGAGGAGGAGGCCCAACCAGGTCCTAGTGCTAGAGAGGGGCCTCCTATGGTGCAACAGCCTAATGGTGACTCTGGGGAGGAAGCTTGCCTGGAGGTGCCTACGTTCAAAGAGAGAAGGGCTGAGAGTGCTTGCAGGCGCAGACCCAAGAGGATTGCAGAGAGGCAATCAGCCAACCAGCCTCAGGTGGCATGGGGGAGAGTTTCCCTTACTTAAACTGTTGAGAGAGACCATCACTGTTTGCCAGAGTTTATTGCATGATCTCTTGGCGTGATTGCTGTTAGCACTGGCTTCTTGTATCTTGATTCCTTGTTGCTTTGACCTCGGACTGGACCCTTGTTATCTTCTGGCTGCTTTGACCTTGGACTGCTTTGACCACTATGACTCCCAGTATCCTGACTTCGGCTTGGCTTTCGGATTGCTTTGACTTCTGGTATCCTGACCTCGGCTTGACTTCTCGGATTGCTCTCATGCTTACTCCTTGCAAGGTCTGTGTTTTGCTTCCACTTGTTGGGCTAAGCTATTCTTATTGGTGTGTGTCTG
This sequence comes from Sceloporus undulatus, assembly GCF_019175285.1. Classification (NCBI taxonomy): domain Eukaryota; kingdom Metazoa; phylum Chordata; class Lepidosauria; order Squamata; family Phrynosomatidae; genus Sceloporus; species Sceloporus undulatus. The sequence goes on along the minus strand of NC_056524.1, from coordinate 87,725,711 downwards.
TGAGTGCTGGCTGCAGTCCTGGACAGATACATAGGCCTGTTACAGACTGCCAAAATAAAGCTGCTTCGGGTCTCTTTGGAGGTATGCTGTTTAAATGATGCATACATCCTAAGAATCCGGAAGCTGCCCCAAAGCTGCACTCCAGTGCTTAGGAATGGAGTGTGGCTTTGGCGTGACCTCCGGACTCTTAGGACTCATGCATCATTTAAATAGCATACCTCCAAAGAGATCCAAAGCAGCTTTATTTTGGCAGTCTGTAACAGGCCATAGATATATTAGAAAAGGTTCTCTGGCAGGAGGAAAAGCACCCTTTTCCATGAAGAACAGAGCAAAGAGAGGTACTTTCCCACACAGAAAGCTTCTGACAGGAGCATGGGTGCTAGTCAAATGGGAAGCAAATGTTTGCTCACCTATAGCAAGGAGGCAAATAGGCTGATCAAACCCTGAGATTTTCTATTCACTATGTCACAAGTGGTTCAATCTCACATAACAGAAACAGAAGGATAAGACATGAAGTCATGGATTCTTCATATATTTTATCAATGCTATGGACACACCAGATGTTAAATGGCTCAAGTATGACACTGGTATACTTTTTTATATTCTCCAGATGCTTTTATTCCTTTATTAAAATATTTATATCCCATGCTATATTCAAGCATCTCAAAATATAGTACAATAAAAAAGTTTAAACAGTTTAAAACAAAGCAACTTTAAAAGATTAAAATTATATTCAGTCATTTAAAATTTAAAACAAGACAGCTTGAACCATTTAAAAGAGTTTAAAACAATCTAAAACCACTCACATATATAAATTTGAAAAAAAAAAAACCAATCACACCCAAAAAGCTTTGGTGAAGAGTCAGGCTTTATTTGGGTGTGATTGATTTGGGTGCGTCATTTGGGAATGACAGCAGTGTTGGCTCCAAGTGGGATTTTAAGGGGGAGGAATTCCAACACTAGGAGGCCTAGTAGCAAAATAGACCTTCTCTCATGTCTTAGTTTTGCCAACTGTGAGACCCACTGCATTTTTAGATTTAGCATTCAACATGTTTGTCTTTGCATGGTTTTATGGATAGCCTCAACTTTTTTGATAGACTACCCTTATCCTGTAACTTTATAGGAATTTCTCTCATTAATTTTTAATACATAATTACATCTGTCTGTGAATAGAGGTCTGCTAGAGGTGTCCTTTACTGTGTCTCATCAGTAGGGGCAAAACTTTTCTGCTGTGGCATCTGTTATAGAACATCCTCCCCAAGAAGCCAACTGGCATCAATACTAATGTCATTCTGGCGCCACGTCAAAGCATGGCTTTTTAGTAAAGCTTTCAATACCTAACTGATTTTATGTATTTTGCATTTCTGCTGTGGTCAGCAATATTTTAAAGGAATTACATAGTTTTTATGTTTTTTTTTCTGGCTATGTGGTCATGTTCTAGACTTATTATTATTATTCTTCTTTATTTATATAGCGCTGTAGATTTACACAGCGTTGTACATAAAAACAATAAATATAAAAGAGTAAACCTGCCTATGGCACACAGAGTTTGTTTCTGTTGTTTCGCCAGCATCTGTAGCTGGAAGATGCCAGCCACAGATGCTGGCAAAACATCAGAAACAAATGCTTCTAGAACATGGCCACATAGCCAGAAAAAAAAAAACACAAAAAACTATGGATGCCAGCCATGAAAGCCTTCGATTTTACAAAGGAGTTACAACTTACGTAGAACAGAATCTTCTGTTTTAAAGATGGTTTTCCTTTTTCCTAATCTCATTGTACCTCCCATGTCTCCAGGATTGTGTTCAGGCATATCAATGACCTTAGCAAAGAAAAATATTTACTTTTATTTGTGTTATCTATATTTTGGACAAAAGAAGGCACATAAAAACCAAGATCAATGCCCAACAATGAAAGAGTAAAACAATGTTGTATACTATAAAATAAATTCAAAAGGATACTATACAGGAATCCCAGAGGATACAATATGAGATACAACAATGACAATTCTTTATTACAGTCCATTACTAAAATTCACCACATAAAATCAATAACTCGCACAAGGAACAATTGGTCAATTTATACAGACAAAGCTTATTTCACACATTTTCTTTTAGCACAGAAGTTCTTTGATCCTGATTACCTCAGTTAAAAACATGGCAACCACTAAAGTCACATTGGAAATCTTATCTTCTAATAAGAATTTCACATAAAATTAGGCCAATTTTCTTAGTAGATTTGCTATTAATGGGTTAATCATATGTTGATGAGCCTGCGTGTAGAATCCACAAAATAAAAGTATGTGCTTCATGGGTTCTGCTTCCAAAGTTCTGCAGGAACATAATTTTGCAGTATAAAGGACACCAGCAAATCTACCTTGGAGCATTTCATAGGGTAAAGCATTAAATCTGGCCTTGGTAAAAAGTCAACTATAATTACCAACAGTCACATTCTTTAAATACTCAACTAGATGAAAACGCCCATGCTGTGTGATATGCTTAGTGAGCAGGATGAATATGAATGAGTCCAAAGCAATATCCACAGTCTTTCTTTTACTGATTTGAGATCAGTGTCATAACCCAGATGTAAAAGAAGGGATGATGACAGACCAATTGAAGCTACCAACCAAGCCCTTGTTAGGCATTTCCCTAACAATAACATTTGGGGGTTTGAAAGAGAGCCCTCAAAAAATTAACCTGACAATTGTCCAGGATGTATAAAGTCCTGGAGGAGTCCCAAATTTACTTGAAACCTTTATGTATATTGTAAATTACTGATATGGTACTGTTTCTTGATCTTGATCAGAAGATTCAGTGCCAAATACATTAACCATGTCCATCTTCTGAGTTTTGGAAAACTTTTGCAAGAAATAATGGGCATGATTCAGCCAAAGTTAAACACCTTGCAACCCAAATCCTATGAAAGCTTACCTGTAAGTGAGCCCCACAGAACTCAATGGGGCTTACTCACATATAAATGGCTATAAAATTGGAACCTTAAAATCTTACAACTGGAAAAGCAAAGGATATAGAAAGGAATAAAATATGGCTACACTTCTATGTGATTTGTGTGGGCACTTTTCACATAATATTTGTGAATATCACATCCCCAAGTGTTACCTATAGCTATTTAAACTGAGTTGGGATTCAAATTAAGTGCTACCATTACAGAAATATTTTAAGTATTACTAAACTGGAGCTTCAGAAGCAAAAACATTTCTAAAAATTCTCAACTAAAGAGCACACTGTAATGTTACTCTTGCTCAGACACAGTCATTCATATTTAAACTTTCCATATACATACAGGAGATATAATCCAATCAAGGCAGTACTAAACGTAACAAACTGAGAACCAGCACCAGAAAAGAAAGATAGGGTTAACTCTTATAAAAGAAAGAGAAATATAAGGACAAGTATCTGTATATGATACTTGTAGGGGAGGAAAGAGAAATTAGATACTATAATTTCTCCTTTGGCTATTCTATTCTATTCTATTTTTGGCTGTATTTTTTTTTAAAGCTTCACGTATCCAAAATATGTAGAGTACTTATGTATTTTCTGAAATTAATTCTTTCAAAGATCTATTTGTACTATCAGAGTAGCTTAAGGGAGTAAAAATAGAAATACAACAAAAAATAAACAGTCACTGGAAAAACAGTATAGCAGAAGAAGAAAAACTCCAAGCAAAACACCAGAAGTTAATGTTTAAAAGCCTGGAAAAATATGAAAGCTTCTGTCTTGTGTTGAAATGATGGCACGATATGAATCGGTCTGCAAAGGACATTCCACATCCACATTCCACAAACAGGATCCCACCAGGGGGAAAACACTCTCCTGGTTGCCACCTGCATTCCTTCTGATTTTTCAAAGACTTAGAGATGAGCTTCTGTTACAGCTCTTCAACTGATATGGGAAAACTCAAAAATAAGGATGGTGTTCAGTTCACCTAAATTCACTTGAAATACATTTCTTTTCATGGAGATAGTTTTTGTAATTTTTCAAAGGAAACCGGCACAGGAATACTCCATAAAGATTTCTCAATGAATGAACATATTGTAAACAACACTGGACAACCCTACATGGATTACCTACATGTTACTTGGTAAGTCCTTTGTGAAATAAATCCAGATTAAGATCTAGCTGAACTGATGTAGATACTGTGGGAGATGGTGCACATGCACCTCCTATGCATAAGAGACTATGAGGACAATGCACTCCCTAACACCAGTTTTCATTTCTGTACTGCACAATAGTCTTGACTTTTCTATGCTGGTTTAAACTTTGTTTGGGCACATAGTTAATGTTAAGAGTTGAGAGAAGAAGCAGTGTTAACTCTGCCACTGACACATAGTAACCTATGCAGTGACTTCTTTATCCATGTATTTATGCTGCCCAATATAAATAACAACTGTTTAATATTGTATTGTCTTTTAACTTTAATTGTAAATCCATATTTATTTATGTTTGTGTTTGCACTGAATTTAAAGACATTTGGAAAACTGGGCTAACATGAAACAGTTTACTGTTAAGCAAGACTAAATTCTAACAAAGGTCAGAAATACACTTCACATCCTGGTTTAAAGGCAAACTTTGGTTAAGATCACGGAACTTCTTGTTGGTGGCAAGAGATGCATGCATAGTCTTGCAAGCTGGTTAGCAGATTGGGAGTATTATCTGTGCGCTGGCCATATCCCCATGGCAATGAAGTTCCTTTGCCTGAAAAGCATATAAGACATTTCTGCAAACACCATAGGAACAGTAGGGCCAAAAAATTCAGATGTGTAAATTTTCAGGCTCCACAGAATAATTAACTGGTGAGTTTTTAAAAAATAACAACAAAGTACTTCTCATCAAAGAAATAAATGGTGTATTTAAATTATTATTTGGCTGTGTTTAGATTGTGCTTCAAAAGCCACAGAAAATCTAGATCAAAGAGGATACATTATGGTAGAAATAAATGAAGTACTTTGAAATAAAAGCAGAGGAGGCAAAAGCACAAGAAACCTCAGCCACACCTTCAGACTCATTTGTGGAGACAATTTTCTCAGTGCCAGTTCTGCAGCTTGTTCAGAGATTTGTATGAGTTGACAGCCAACTGAATCATATGTAAATTCTCACTGGAGGCTTGCTCAGACAACAGAAGTCTTTCATGGGGTGGCTTTTCACTGATACTCTGCTTTGTTTACTGAGTAGAAGTTTTTTATATTGATTTCCAAACTCTTGACACCTTTCTCTTTTTCTTTAATTCACCTGAAGCCTCCAACACCATTCAAACCCACTAGTAAGGAAAATAACAGAGAAGAAGGAGGGGGTTAACAGAGTAGGATACTTGAAAAATACACTTTAGAAAGGAAACCTGATCCATAAACCTAAATAACTGAGAGAGATAGAAAACTGTTGGAGAAATAAAGTGAGAGATCTCAAACCTCTGCAACTGACACAGCAAGACAGGGGGAAAATTGAGAGAGAGAAGAATCAACAGTCAAAATGATAAATATCATGATTCCTGCCTCTTGTTATATTTGTATACTGCCTTTCTCCCAGTTTGGACTCCAAGGCAGCTCCCAACAAGAATCGATTAAAAACCCTTAATATTAAAATTGTAATAACAATAAATAATCACAGTATACAATCATTTAAAAGGCATAGACAAGTTTAAAAAAATAAATAAATCACACATCCCAATAAGAAGCTTTCCTGCCTTCATGTTAAAAGCATGCTTAAATGAAAAGGTCTTTAAATGAAAGTGGAGCTCTGGTGCCACAACTAAAATTCCCAGAATTCTATTGCATTGAGCCATGGCAGTTAAAGCAGTGTCAAACCGGGTTATTTCTGCAGTGTGGATGCAGTCCAAGAGGAGTGAGGATGCTCTGAGAGGAGCTCTGTTGATAGAGAATGGGAGTAGCATTTCTGCTCCGGGATACTGTTATGTCAGAGAAAAGCTGCACAGATTTAAAACTTCCCACAAATCTGCTTCAGATCTTCCAAAACAGGCTGTTCTTTGAGTGTTTTCGTTACCTTCTGGAGCTACAGGGTCAGGTGGGCCCCTGAGCTACACTTGCCTCATGTATTTTTCTTCTTGTTAATTTTAATGGGATGGGATACACTTAAAAATGAGACATGCTAGGGCAAAAATCTTCAAGAAATCAACCCACTGCTTCATGCTGTGGCTGTTGTCTCTCTTCTCTTCTAACCCACATAGATATTTTAAGATGTTTTGCAGTGAATTTTTATTTACTCATCCATTTTATTTTATTTGTCATTCTAATTCAAACATATTGGAGAATTATCTTTTCAGGTGCTTTTAACACTTCTATTAAACATATCTACTGAATACCTAAGAAACATTTTCAACAAGTAGGATTGTAACATGTGTGGCCCTAATCAACTCTGTCAGTGTAAACTGAAGAATTAATTGAGAAGCCATTTCCAGACACACCAAATGCAGGCCCAGAGTTGTTTTATTTAGGCAGCACTAGATATGGAAGAGGATGGAAATGTACAAATGCAATTGCTTCATCCATACAATTAATGCTTGCTATTTTCCCCCATTAACTGGAGGTGAATGTAACAAGCCTGCGTAAAATAAAGAATTAAAACTAATCAATTCATAAGCATATCTCTTTTGGCTAATAATGCACCAACTTATGGATTCATAAATGTATACTTATCTTATGAAATGCAAATATACTTCACACTATCTAAGCAGCATTCTATTGTTTAAGTGAAGAGTTTAGGGGTGGTGGGCTCATCTGTACTTCCATAGACCTTTTCAAAGAAACCCAGACTGAAGGCACAGTCAATGCTGGGGAGTTTAAAAAGCATGCCTACTCATACTCTTCATCATCAAGAGCTAATATGACACTTACTTCCAGAAATTATATTTAGAATTGTATTTTTAGTTTCTAAAAAATCACTTTTAACTTTAAGTTTTTGCTAAAGGTAAAATCCTAAGAGACTAGCATTCTGGTCCAAAAAACAATGATGGAAGTAGCTTCATTGGAAATTATGTCCAACTGAATACATTCAGAATTATCATGTATGTGCAGCTGTATTATAAAATAACCAGGGAAGGAAAATAATTAATGTGTGGCAAATCCATACACCTGAAGGAAATGTTTTGCAGAGACAGCAAGTTTGCAAATATCAAATTTATTTTCACCACTTATTACCAAAGGTTATAGATATCCATTAGCTATTAGACACTGGTTTCTTACTAAACTTACTGACTTCAAGTACAGCTGTCATATTCAAAGAGATGGATAAATAATGATAAAGTCTGCCTGGAACAGTTTGAAGCTGTTATGGCAAATTAAGAGGGAGAAGACAATAATAAGGGCCATATAAAAAGATGGAAGAATATTTCAGTGACTAAAAGAATTTCAGTTACTAAAAGGAAACAACAACAACAATACAGTACCATACAGAAAAGAAACCCTGAAAGGAAAGGATAAATTTGTTTCTGAGACATGAGATAATGATTGTGATAATAAAACATCTCAGTAAATGTACACATTGTTATTCTCTGAGCTATCCTTACATCACAGGCTTAGTACAGAATGTATCTTTCACTACACCTATTGAAAGAAGTGGTAGATGTACAAAAACACAGCACAAACTTCAGATGAAATGCCTACTGCTTAACCTAAAAAGAATAATTTGCTCCATGTATGTGGTAGTAGAGAAAGAAGAAGTGATACAAAGTGACCGGAATGCTAGTCTCTTAAGATTTTACCTTTAGCAAAAACTTAAAGTTGAAAGTAATTTTTAAGAAACTAAAAATACATCACATTCTGGGTTATATACTTACTGCCTAAATATTAATCCAAACAGTAAATCAAAACAAAAGCATTGTTTATATTTGTACTTTCATATTTCATCTGTACTGAATACGAGCCAGCTTTGCAAGTTTTAAAAAACCCTTCATCTCCCACTCCAGTTCTCTCTCTTGCTATCACCCATTCTTTTTCTTCCTCCTATATTTTCCTCTTTTTTCTATCCCAGCCTTTCCCTCTTCTCACTTTCCTCCTCTCATTTACTAGGCAACAAGCCTCACTCCTCCTCTTTTTTAACAACTGGAAGAGTTGAGAGGCCATGTAGAATGATCTATTACATAGAACTTCTTAGATGCTTCTGGAAAAATGAAAATGTTATTCTTAATTGCAGTTTTGGCTCTAGGGATGTAGGGTCTCTGTTAATTATTGTCTGATGCTGGTTACAAATTATATAGCTTACAGTATATATAATTAAATATATAATGCATATAATTAAAATTATAATTAGTGGATTCATGTGATGATCCCTGGGGGTCTTAGCGGCCCAACAGCCTGTTCCTAGCCCTTAGCCCCAGCAGGATCCCTTTTAAATTCCCCTAGAATCTCCTAGGTCTCCATTCTCGCTCTCTGCTGAGCTGAATGAGACCCCCTGAGATCCTCTAATCAAGCAGCCACCACCCAGTGAATCTCCAACAAACTTCCCTTAGCACACACTGGAACTTGCTAAGGACTTAAGTTCCTTCCCTTGCTAACCTGAACAAGCAGTAACTGAGCTAAGACACGTGTACAGGAGCAGAGACAGCAGATACTTTTAAAGAAAGGTATTTATTCTAAATAGACAGAATAGAGCAATATGATATCATTCATGCAAGGCCTCCTTGCCTTGCAGGTATAGAATACATAATTACAAGATGTTCATTTCAGGCAAGCTATTAGATAAACATAACAAAGCCTAAACACACTAGCTAACACATTTCCTAAGCTACTCACACAGAGATGGGATTTGCAGTCCTTGATGGGTTTTTGGATGCAAGAAGCTGGCCCTCATTGCCTAGCTCCAACTGCATCCCATAAGCCTGCCTTTTGGCACAGGCTCAACAGCTGGGCTTCCAAAACAAAGATGAAGACGGAGACCACATGGGCTTGGGCCTTTTAAAGCCCTATGGTGGAGGATTCTCAAAACTCCCGGTCCTACTCTCTGATTGGCCAGTTGGGCCTTAGGTCAGCTATGTAACTTCTCGTTATCATGTGATGCAAGCTCTCATTAGCATGTACCTCCCCCCAGCTTAACCCTTTGTGGTTTGAGGGAAGTCCTCAAATGACTGGAGGCCCAGTCATTACAATTCATTTTTAAAACTAAATAACCCCAAGGCACTCCTAGAGACACCTTAGCAACCAGGGCAAGTTTCAAGTGTCCAGACCTTACAGCCCTGGAACTATGGTGCACACAAACAGACACAGGGGTCACCTAAACCATCGGAAAACACATATTTTATATTATTATACTAATAATTTTATAGTTGGGGGTCAACCCAAAATGAGGAACTGTATTAAAAGGTCTAGTCAGTGCATTCATTAATATCTGTTCATTGTTTTCCCCCCATCCAGCTCCTACAATGTTCTTTTGTCCCTCTGTCACTCTGCCTTTTCCCTTTCACCCCACCCAATGCTCTTGTACACACACACTCTTCATGTCAGCATATTTCTATGTTGAAATTATTGGGTGTGGGACAACTCTAATCCATTTTTCTGTTACAGCAATCCCAGTTTGTGACCTGTATACGGTTACTATAGCTATCCCTATGCTTCCTACCACAAACAAAATTGTTTCTGATGCTTCCAATCTCAACATATACTGATAGCATATATCCTGTGTCACTGAAACACTAGCTCCAGGGCAGTTAATTCACAAGCAACTAGTTACAAAGTGCAATATTTACTCTAGATTCAGATCCCCACTGGTTCAACTTCAGTAACAATAGTAATTCACCACAGAAACATCAAAATTAGAATTGATGGTACCTGAAGGCAATCTCTTTATTCATTTATATCCTGCCTTTCTCCTGGTACAGCCCCTAAGATATTTATAATCACAACTCTCAATCCTTTATCACTAGCAATGTTGGGTAGGATGACGGGATAGGCCAAAGCATCGAGGGGTCAAAGGTTCCCCACTCTGGTATAGACAATCTCACATTGTATTAAAGTCTTCAGATACTACCAGTTCAATATCTCCATATCTGTAATGAATCATTATTAGTGACTGTGTAGACCAGCAAAACTGCATGGTACAACAAAGGATTAAATATCATGTATATACAGACGCTAAGATTTAGCTATTGTGAGCTCCAGTCAAAGCTATTTTCATAATACATCTTGTAATAGCATACCCTTCGCTCCCAAATGAAGGAAAGAATCTTGTGGCAACTTTAACACATTTATTTCAGCATAAGGTTTTGTGGTCTTTAGTCCACATTTTCATGTAAATACACTGCATGTGTGTGAAATGTAATACAAAACATGAATTTCAAATTGGGAATGTATTTAATGTATTCAATAAAATAGGTGTCATGGACTAACTACCCTGGGCCTGACTTAGAGGCACAGTCAGACTGTGAAGATATGGAGGAGGCTGAGACAGGGACAGATCTGGGGCTGCTTGGATCACCAGTCCCAGAGCAGGCTCAGGAAGCTGCAGAGGGAGAAACGGACTCTAGGCTACAGGTGCTAGGACCTGTGGAGCAAAGACAAGTCAGGGAGTCTAGAAGCCAAGAAGAGAGCTAATAGGTTTCAGCTGAGAGAAGCAGAGGCCTTTTAAAAGACCACCAGCTGCAGAGCTTCTTTGTAGTTGACAACCAGTCTTGCAGCCTTGTTGTTCCTTGCTTTTTGAATCATGACTCTGACTATCTGACCTTGTGACTATGCTCTTACCTCTGCCCTTTGCTGTGGCTGGCTGACTGATTGGCATTGTGTGACCTTTGGACTGGACTCTGGACTATTCCTTTGTATATCCCCCTGCTGTGCTGCCCTCAGTAGAGGTAAGCAGAACAATATGTTTTCCACATATTTTAAAAAGAAGTTGCTTTCCAATCAGATCCAAATGGAACTGGGTAACATATAAGGGTATATTACATGTTCAAACTGTGGGTCAGCAGAAGCTTGGGTGTTTATGGGCAAATTCATAGTGAGTTCCTTCCACGTCAAAGTTTCAAGCACTATGATAAAGACAATGGCCTGTTACAGACAGCCAAAATAAAGCTGCTTCGAGTCACAGTGGAGGTATGGTGTTTCAATGATGCATGCGTCCTAAGAGTCCAGAAGTCGCACCAAAGCCACGCTCCAGCCCTAAGGACTCGAAGCAGCTTTATTTTGGCTGTCTGTAACAGGCCAATGAACACAATTTAAACTGTAATATGGAGTCAGTCATTTAGAATACAGGCCAAATATGATGTTGAGAAGTTTTGTGCCCACCATGCTAACCTTTTATATAGTTATATTAATGAAACATCTTCAGTTTTTTAAAGAAATCAGAATATCATTATCAATTATATTCATTGGTTTTGATCCCTTTATTCTGTTATCTCCATTACATTATTGAAAAATTAAATATTCTACAATATATGAATTACTCTGCAATTGAAAATGAAAGACTACAGATCACAAATGAAATTTGAATGTTTTATAAAAACAAACCCACAATAATTAGTGTCATTGTATTGATTCATCAGAGAGACTGACAAATAGGCAGTTTCATTCTAGGATATAATCATCTGCTGACTCAGAGGATGCACCCAAAAAATCAATTAATTATATTGTTTGAGGCATGATAGAGTCCCATTACAAGCTGTAGGTTGCCAATTGTCTTTATCATAATGCCTGAAATTTTCACATGGAAGGAACCCACTATGAATTTGCCATTAAAAATCCAAGCTTATGCTGACCCACAGTCGGAACTTTTGTAGTTCACGATGATTCACTGCATATTAACTATTTGCTAACAGACCCTCTGAATGTTGAGAAGCAAACACACCCTCATTATATACCATGACACAAATACAAAATGGAAAGAACTGGGAGTGGTGCTTATGACCAGAAATGTATGAAGTTCTGTTCTGATATTGGCCAAGGCTCTGGGCATGTAAGCCAGGCAATGTGTCATAACCATCCAATTATTTCAGATGATTAATGTATGAATTCCACACATTTCATATACACCAGTACTGCCAAGTGTTATATTTTATGTACATATATATGTGAAGCCCTAACCCTGTACTCCATGCATTTAAAATAAATCTGCTACATTTAAAGGTGCCACAAAACTCACTGTTTGCTGGAAGGGACTAACATATCTACCCTTTGAAAAATTGATTAGTTTTGATAAATATTAGATATTTCACATGAAAGGCTAACAACAACTGTTCTACAATAAACTTAGAAAATTGTTGTTGTGTGTCTTCAAGTCACTTCTGACTTATGGTGACCCCAAGGCAAACCTATCATGAAGTTTTCTGGGACTGAGACTGTCTAACTCAACCAAGGTCCCCAGTGGATTTCCATGGTCGACCAAGGAACTGAACCCTGATCTCCAGAGTCACAGTCTAACACTTAAACCACTACACCACACTGGCTCTCACAACTTCTAAAAATGATTAGAATATTAAAAGTACAGATTCTAAATGCTTAGGATGCTGCCATTTTTTCATAGCTACTGCCAATTAAGTATACCAAAACCAGACTCCATTAGTTCAAAAGAATGGGGATTGCTCCAAAATTTTAGAATTCAGGATGCTATCAGCAATTACTCAGTAAATACTTATAGAATAAATAATAAATTCTCTAGTTCCCCAGGGCTCTGTCTTGGGTCCCCTTCTGTTCTCTCTATACACACTGTCTCTAGGTAAACTCATCAGTTCTTTTGGTTTTTCCTATCATCTGTACGCCGACGACACTCAGCTGTATCTCTCCACTCCTGACCTTTCGATGAGGCTTGAACAGCAAGTTTCTTCGTGTCTGACTGCCATCTCTCAATGGATGCGGCTTCGGCGCTTGAAGCTCAACATGTCTAAGACTGAGCTTCTCGTCTTTCCACCTAAACCCACCCTTCATTATTCCTTTTCTGTTTCTGTCGACGACACTTCTATTCAACCGGTTCATCAAGCCCGCAGTCTTGGCTTCATTTTTGACTCTTCTCTGTCATTTATTCCCCAGATCCAGGCCACCGCCAAGACCTGTAGATTCTTTCTCCACAACATTGCCAAGATCCGTCCATTCCTCTCAATCTCTACTGCCAAGACTCTAGTCCATGCCCTAGTGGTTTCGCGACTAGATTATTGTAACCTCCTTCTAACAGGGCTTCCTCTTTCACACCTCCATCCTTTAATATCTGTCCAGTATTCAGCTGCCCGTATTGTCACATCCGCTCGCCGCTTTGACCATGTTTCTCCTCTTTTATCCTAACTTCATTGGCTCCCCTTCCCCTTTCGCATCCGGTACAAGCTTTTGTTACTGACTTTCAAAGCCCTCCATGGGTTGGCCCCTCCTTACTTATCTGACCTTCTTTCTCCTTACATTCCTACTCGCACCCTCCGATGTGGTAGTCAGGGTCTCCTGTCACAATGTAGGACTACCACTGCCCCCTCCCGAATTCGTCCCTTCTCGCTTGCTGCCCCTTACTCCTGGAACCTTCTTCCCCCACATGCACACCTCATCACTTCTCTGCCCAGTTTCAAAACTGAATTAAAGACTATATTGTTTATAGAAGCATTCCCAGAGGTGAGACCCTCTCTGACCCAGGAAGCCTCCTTCTAACCATCCATCAAGAAGCCAAGCCCTTCCTCCAGTCCATCTGCCTTGGTCCAGGCCTCGGAGGTGGAAAAGATCTGCTGGACCTGATCCTATTCCCCACCACCACTCCCTTCTCCTTTTGTGTCGTGTCTTTTAGATTGTAAGCCTGAGGGCAGGGAACCGTCTGACTAAAAAAAAATTGATGTACAGCGCTGTGTAAACTTACAGCGCTTTATAAATAAAGGTTAATAATAATAATAGTTTTCATAAAACATACAAAAAAGTCCTTTTTGGCAATCAATACATCTCAGCTAAGAAAGGCAATCAGTTGTGAATATATAAATCAATACAATCGAAATCAGATGCAGCACAGAGATCCATGCAAGAACAATGAAGTAAAACATTTCCATAGATCTTATTTATTAGCAAAGCTGAAAGAATATGCAGAAAAAGAACAGAAAAATAGAAAAGACCAGTAATACTTTCACTAAAGCTGCCAAGATTCAGTGTATATGCTTACCTTATATATGTCCTATGAGAAATGAGGGGGTGTTTAGATGGAGTAAATAAACATGGAATAAAAGGCAGAACGTATCATATCAATAAATCAGTGCAAGGCACACCACCATACAACTGTAGTAGTGTTTTTCATAGTCAAAATGAACAGGGTACTATTTTGCAGATTTAAACCACTATCATTCACAAGGCATAAATAATCCAGCAATCTACTTATGACCTCAGTTAAGCAGAGCAGTTAGAGAGACAGTATCTGAAATATCATCTCTCTTTCGCTCTTGCTCTCAGTAATTTATAACCTCATGAACTGCTAGATTAATACGTAATCCAGATCTCTACAAACCTGCTATCTATATATAGGAAAAGGAGTAGAAATAATAAATTTCAGGAGATGTTCGGAACCAATCAACCCATTTTTGTTGAGGATTGCTTTGCATCTTGGAAGAGAAAGGCAGAAAGCAATAAAGAGGGACCTCTTGAACCTGAGGCTCCCTCTCCTTTGACACTGAAAAGCAAAATGTATGATCAGAGCCTCGGGTATACAGTGGTACCCCGGGATACGAATGCGCCGGGTTACGAATTTTTCGGGATACGAAAAAATCCCATAGGGATTTATTGCTTCGGCTTACGAAGGTTTCTTCGGGTTACGAAAAAACCGCGGCGCTATTTTCCGCCACCGGAGGGCAGCAGAGAGCTATTTTTCCATTAGCGCCTATGGGAATTCGGCTTACGAAGGTATTTCGGGTTACGAAATTAACCGCGGAACGAATTAATTTCGTAACCCGGGGTACCACTGTACAGCAGATCTGCTGTATCTGCTAGGATTTGGTTCCATGATCCTGTGTGGATACAAAAAAATGCAGGTGTTCAAAGTCCTTATTATAGAATGCAGCAGTGGAGGTGGCAGCAAACTCTGGCTGCCAGGCATGCATTCTTCAGCTTCCAGGGAGCCCACTAGCTGCCCACTTTTCCCTTGTGCATGAAGACATGGCAGTACAACTTGTTTGTTCATAAGACAGAAGTGGGTGGGTGGCTGGCAGGTTCCCTGGAAGGCAGGTCAAATGATACATGCCTGGTGACTGGTACTTGCCACTGCCTCTGCAGCTGCCCTGGGACCACTTCTTACTAGATTTCCAGATATTTATTTATTTATTTATTTTAATCTGCACTTTGAGTCCATGATGAGTTAAATCTGTGAATCCGGAGCCTGCGGATTGGGCAGACCCACTGTAATGAATTCAAGAAAGCTATTGGGCTGGATTTGAAATCAATTCTACTAAATTAAGTATGTGAGCCAAAGAAGTCAGTGCAGCCTTCTTTAAATATTATTATATAAAAGCTCATTATATCTGTAACCTCACTTTATTATAGGATTAGCTGTATGGATTTCTGCTGGGGGGGGAAACAATCTAAATACTCATTACCTTACCAACATTCAATACTTGTCCTCTAATGTATCTGCAGTATGGACTGTGCTGGTCTATGACTGTAATAAAGAGGAACTGAACTGAACACAGTATGGAATATTATTTTGGTCTTTTTCTTTTGCTAAATGGCATGAATCCAGCATTTATTTAACAAAGAAAACAGTCTGAGACGATAATTCTAGCAGCTTTTTCTTTGTAAATTATTCTATTATTTATTCTATAAATTCTGTCTTATTTGAATAGGATAATCGATGATATGAATACAATGTTATAAAAAAAGACCCTATATGCAGAAACTGTTTTAATTACAAAGGAGAAATGTACGGTATGTCTATCTAGAAGTGCCTCAAATGCACAAAATTATTTTCCTTGTTGCTAGTTCAGAGTAGTGTTTTGTATTCACCTTGTTACATACTGGCTGAGACATTAACCTACCCCTCAGCAATTATCCTTCAATAATTTTTGTAAGGAGAGACACATTCAAGAGATTCCCAAGATATATCCTGGGCTCTGTGCTTTCTTGTTTGAAACTATGCAGTGTACAAATCAATGGTGTTTCCCTGTGCTGATATTCCAGATTACATACAAGTAGGAATGAAGAAAACTATGGAAAGGTTACAATATTGTGGTGTACCTGGTAACAAATAATAGATTTGACATACTAAGACAAGCTGTAAAACATTTATTAAAATTCAAACAATAAAATTCCAGAGAACCCTTTACACAAAATAACCACCGGGGAAAAAACTTGAATAAGCTTATATGGACAGGGCAGAAAAAGTGCAATAAATACATAATTTTAAAGAAATAACTTTGATTGCTAAACTATCAACATGTCTAACAACTGTCAACAAGTTCCTTTAACAAGAAGACACATTTCATAATCAGGGTGGAGTGGAAGGAGGTGAAACTTATAAAGGGTGTCCCAATCGAGAGCTTCTCACATTACATCGCTAAAGCCTCTTAGGTTTGGAGCATCAGGTAAATATGATTCATACACTTGTATATCTGTTTCAATATCTTCTGTGAATGTACTATATTATCTTGCAAATCCTATATGCTCTTACTTAGGAATATACCCAATTATATTCATTGAGACTTAACATTTAAAAAGACAAGCCTAGGATTGTATTGATAGAATCAACTGTATCATGTCATATATAGAAAGCATTTTTTTCCCTAGCAGGTTACCTCAGGAACGAGTGGTAAAATAGATGCAAATATAAAATAAATCGCCATATCAGAGCATATGTATATAAATTTACAATTTTCCCATACATGTTAAGCAGTTTCCATTCAAATTAGTGTTGCTCCTTATAAATAACAAAACATACCACCTTTGAATTTTCTTTTACAGGTTTTCAATAAACTAAAGCATGGACAACTTTAGTGCTGACAACCTTTTAAAACTCTTCACTCAATATGCTATAAAAGAAGGTAGTTCTAGTTTTCTTTCAACTGCAGGACTTCAAAGTTTGCTTCGGGATAACTTCACAAACTTTTTGGTAAGTCTTTCCAAAACTGTGCTGCCAATTAAATATAAAACACAATATTGTTAATTTCCTCGCCCTGCAAAACTTTTTAGCAGCTCTGGAGAATTTAAAACATGTTGGGTAGCAAGGGAGGGATGGAAGTGGATGGAAATAGGGATAATTCAGTATGAAAGAAAACTTTACCATTCATTTTAAATATATGAATGGAGAGGCCAAAGGTTCACTGACACTAATATGTTCAGGGTTTGGTGTATGGATTTCACAATATTTATAGAAATTGCCATCTGCTAAGATGAGAAGAGCTCAACTATTTAACTACAGGAAAAATATGCTGGTTCACTACTGAAAACAACAACGTAAATGTAGTAATGCTAATGGTTGAATATTTGCCTTTACATTATCTCAAGAAAAGCCAAAAGCATTGTTCATGGAAGATTACAATTTTTAGAATTAAATCACTGTTAGTGTTGGGAACCAATCTCACTTAGCCATATATTCAAAAACAAAAACCGTTCTGCCATTTTTCATACACACACACTGTGTGTGTGTGTGTGTTTGTGTGTATAATTGTTTTAATAAATCGTGTTTAGCTACAATTTTTTGATACTGTAGTCATACATAATTAGAGCCAAAGTAGTTCACGGTAATAACAAAAAATTATGAACATAAAAATATTTTTTCAGACAAAGTAAGAATAATGCTTTTAAAGGGATAATGCCCTCTGAAGAAGAGGACAGAATAGCTACATTTGATTACAGAATAGGTGGGTAAACTCCTTGAAACACCAACTGAGGACTGAGAAGAGCAGCAGAGCTCACAGAACTCACTAGCCTAGGGAACTCACTGCAAGTTTCCAGAAAAGAATCCCTCAAATATTTCTACAAAGACATATGTCTAGAACAGAGTTAAAAGGCCTGTTATATTTAATGAGTGCAAAAGGATGAAGAGGTCACAGGGTTTTTTTCTAACACTGCCTCCCTACTTTCCTTCACCGAGGCCACTCCATCAACCACAGTAAGCAAAGTACAGTCTGATTTTCCATTTTAAAAAAACAAACACAACTTACAGTCCTAAGAAGAAGGCAAAAGAATACTTTTATCTTCAATTCCTAATAAGAAATTGTATCAAAAAATGTAACTGATTAAAAAAAGAAACGTTTAACATGGTAAACCACTTTTTAAAATATAGAGCCAACAAGTAGCTGATAAAATTATGACAGAGACTTTAAACTCTGCAGAGATTATGGTGCTTACCTCAGATTTTGTATAGAGATACAACTACAGTAGGCCCTTCCCTTACGTAGAGGATCCATTCCAGACCCCCCCCCCCAACATAAGGGAAAAAATGTGTATGCTCGAACCCCATTGAAAATAATGGGGCGTGTGCATGTGGCACGGTGCACATGCCACATGCACACACCATTGCTTTTCCTGTGGCGCACCTTCAGTGTAAGCTGAAAGCCACGTGTGGCACAGGCGCACTGTATAAGTTAATAACAAATGTTATTTATCTTCTAATGACATAGTTTAACTTAATTTTGTTCTGAAAAAATGTTTCCTCTTTGGAATTATCTACATAAACTAATTTGTTTTCTCTTTTATTATTCCCCCCTCCCTACAAAACAAAATCCATACAGAGTTCAATGTCTTTCAATGACATTGTCAAATATGCAGACATAGATAAAGATGGAAAAATCAACTTTAATGATTTTAAGTCACTGATGAGCAAGTTAAGTAGCTTGGTTGGATTATCTACTTTGACTGGACTAACCGGGTTTGGATCATAAACCATCCTATGAAGAGGACGAAGACAAAGAAAACATGTGAGATTCCAAATCTACCCAATTATGGACTCTGAAAATGGTTGTGTTTCTACAAACCATCTCTGTGAAAAGATGGGTGACAGTCAATAAATATCAATTTTGATTTAAAATAATTCATATATGATGACTGGTAAAATGAATAAATATTTTTTCCAGGTAATTTAAGAGTGAATTTAAAATATTTACAGAAATTTATCTTATTGGAGGAATTCCATGTATCTTTACATTATGTATTATATGTTATTTCCAAATGAGACTTTTAAGCAGCTTATGGGTAGCTGAGGTCTGATGTGGCAGAATAGCTAAGTGTCTGTGCTATGAGCCAGAGGATGTTTCCAGTCCACATCCCACCTTAGCCACAAACCTTCTGTTTGAACTATTAAATGTGTAGGTTCTACATGTCTGTATGGAGGTTTTGACCTTCTAGCTGTTTCAGGCATGAAAAAGAGCAGCAAGATTCAACATCAGATCCCATGATTGGCAGGAATTATAATGCCTCTGCATGAGTCAGACCTGGCATATACACTAGACACTTTCTGCCCAAGCATGTTCCTAACTGCAGTATTTCCTAACTGCATCCCAGGCTCTTGTTTAAGCCTGTATCCTTAGCTTTAGCATCTGATCTCAGGGTAGGCACATATGATAATAAATGCACAATGTTCAGAAATAAGGCTTATTTGAATTTGACTACCTGCAAACTCTTTATTGTTTGACCAACCAACTGCAGTAGTGACATCTCATTTTAAAAACTTCTTTTAAAAAGTTGTATTACCCAGGAATCAAATGAACAAAGTGCCAGAATACATACTCAGTGCCAGAGTTAACAATAAGAACATAAAATCTACCATATTAATAAATTTGCTTCAATGTATACTCCTATAGTGCAGGGATGGGCAGCCCTCCAAGGCCATTTTGTGTCCTTTGAGACCCGGGTGGGTGGGTGGATGGATGGATGGATTGGAAGATCCCAAAAATAATTTTGGCAATTAAAAAAAATTAAAAATTGTCCGGAAATGCTCCAAAATGCCCACTAGGGGGCATTGGCGTGCATTTCCCCCAAACACTTTGCAGGTTCTTTTTTGAAACCCAAAACATGGTGAAAATGCCCCCAGGTGTTTGTGTGCATTCCCTCTCTCTTTTTATTTGTTGGAGCAGGTCCAACCTTCCAAGGCTGTGGTCCCAAAACTTTTGGGGGTTTCCACCCCTTTTCCTCTTGGGCAACAACCCTAGCACCCCAAAGTGTATTTCTTGAAGTTAGGTCTACTGTTCTACTGCAAACTCAAAACAACCAATCATGGCTGCTGCTCACTTTGCACCTGGTCACCTTGGTAGTAGCAACCAAGCAACTGGCTGAGCAGTGACACACCCATGCTGGCCTTGAGGCATAGGCCTCTTGGTCGCTGTTCAGCCAGGTGCTTGGTTGCTACTACCAAGGTGACCAGGTGCATGGGAGAAACTTTTCCCTGGCAAGAAAAGACTCTAAATCCTTTTTTGCTGGGACAGAGAGGGGTGCAGCTGGTGTGTGTGTAGGGGTTTTGCAGAGGCTGCATGCTCTGGACTGGAGACTGGCACAGATGGGGGAAGGGAGATATTTTATCAGGAGCAGCTTCAAGGTGAAGGACTCTTTCCAAGAATCAGCCTGGGATACTCTTCCCTCTCCTTACTCAGAGACATATCTTCCCCACACAGCTTCAAGGATTCCCCACACACACAAACATTGTTTATTTTACTACCTCTTCTCTCTGTCTGTCTGATGAAAGAAAACAGGAGCAGTAGCGCAGCTCCAACCTGCCAGCCAAGTCCTGGCAAAGCTCACAAAGCTTAAGCAGGGTACAAAATGTGAAAGCTCTTTTCTGCTGTCGCTTCTTCCCCACCACCACATGACTGGACTCCTTGCTCTAGTCAATCAGTCTGTCCCAAAATGGCAGTGCTTCGACCCACAGAAGCGATGCCCTGTGCCCAAGCCTCACAAGAGTTTCCGAACTGCCACCAGACTACTAGCAAAAGACGTGGCTAAGGGAGTGAGCTCAGGCAGGCAGGCAAAGAATGGGAGACACTACCACACATAACAATCAGCATGGCTATGTGGTGGTTTTTAGAGACCCTGAAAAGAAGTTCCATGCAGCCCTCATCCCTGCCATGGTCCTAAAGGCTGCTGTTTCCCCTTGTCTTTCTTGAGCACCAATACTTTGACTCTTGTCCTCTTTTCCTTCACCACCCCTCTGCTACCCCCTTTTTCCCTCACCGCTCCCAAGGGGAGCATACCACCCACTTTTGTAACCACTGATCTAAGGTCTTCTAGGGAGCTACAGCTCCTAGCCTTCCACAATTGCCCACTCCTGCTATAGAGAGAAAACTTCTGGCTAATGAGATTATGGCTGGCTCAGCTATTTAATATCAGAGTGTAGAGCATACAAGTGGTTAAATCTCTACTTAAAATACTCACTGAAATCAGTGGAACTTAAGGCAAACATTGCTGACCTGTCTCACTGATTTCAAGGGGTGTAGTCTAAGCATGACTGAGTACCTATTTAAAAACATAGCAAGAAATCAGTACTTACGACAGGATTCTTTGTATCTGAGTCAAATTCTGTAGAATTTGCATCTGTAGAAGATTTTAAAATTTAATCAGTCATACAGATTTTGCATCTATTGATTCTGTTGATGTAAAATAATAATAATAATACAGTATATCCTTTAACTAAACAAATGTAAATTTCATTGTTGAGAATCATATTTTGACTATAAACTCCAGTAAACATGACTGGGTTGGCCTACATGACATTAAGTGCCATTAAGCCAGACAGTTATGCTAAATATGTCTTTGATCTTTCAGAAAAATATCTTTAGCAGCACCATCAGTGAAATGTTGATGATCCATACAAATTTTAGCCACCAAGTCGTATTACATTAAGCTACTTTCCAGCTGTTTTGATCAATAAATGACATCAAGCCTTTGTCAGTTTCTAAACATCTGTATCTGCTTCATCTGGACAAGAGTTAAAATCATATTAGTAGTTTCAACTGAAGACAGAAGTGATGAAGAAGAGCACTAGAGTGATGACACTGGATTTCTTAACTGTTGGCAACTAAACAAATTTCACTTCAGCTGCTAGGACTTCATCTTAGGTTTTAAGTGAACTATTATTGTACAAGAAAACACACCTTTCCAGTTTAAACAATTCCTTGCAAACTCCACTACTGCCAGCTGCATTCCCAAACAGACTCCTATCAGAAATGGAAAAGAAAAGAAAAGTAAATGAACACAGCAGCACACAAATTTCATATTTGTGAATACATTGGTGAAAAAGTAGGGTAGAAATTACAATAAAATGTACTGGTATATCCTACAATATTTTTCATTCACTGCTGCAGCATATTGCTTTCCTTTTAACCACTACCTAAATTCAGGAAAGTTTTAAAAGCACTGGTACCTTAGAATAAGGCAAACAGTAGCCTCATGCTAAAACCTTACCAGCCTGACTTTCTTTTGTAACACTGGCGTCTTATTCAGTTTCTTGGCACATAACAGCCACAAGAAAAACAACTCAAAACTACCCAGGTAGAAAGCATAAAACCTTGCAGGGAGGAAACACAAACACATCTGTGCCCCATACACACCCCTTTTATGCCCACTAGATCCTTGAACTATTAACACAGACCCTGATTTCATGGATTCCTTCCTTTTACCACTTTCTTTTCTTTGTACCATTTTTGATTTTTTTGGGGGGGGTGTTCTTGCTTGATCTTCTAACTTTAACACATTACGTTCTTTCCCCTCTTCTTGCCACCTTCCATCTGTATCATTCTTCCCTCCCCTCATTTTTTCTAATACTCTCATGTTCCTCATGTTCCTCTTAACAATTCATTTTCCATTTCCATTCCTCTGAGGCAAAGTAGATGTAGTGTTACTAATGTGATTAATCCTTGCACTGATTTGTTTTTACCAAAATAGCACAATAGGGAAATTGGAGGACAGAACCTTTAATCATTTGGTCCCTTCTACCCCATGCCATCATCCCAATGTGAATTCCCCCCTCCCCTCAGCTGCTATTAAATGAAGAAAAAACAAGCATGTAAAAGCCTGTCCTATAGGTACCATCAGATACAATTTCTCTCTTATTTGTCCCTCTAACACCTGACACTCCTTTCTTCTCCTTCCTCCAACCCCATGTAACATCTAGAACTCTTCCTACCACACTTTCACTGACCTCACTGTTATTAACCCTACAGAACTGTAATTACAATGACTTCAATTAATGTTCCTAGAATTGATGCCCTCCAGATGAGCTGAACCACAATCACCACCATCTCCAACAGCCATGAAACATGTGACTCTGTACAGTATATTGCATTTATTGACAAATTGCTGTAACAGATACTTTCTGCTCTCTGCTAGCAGCACCCTAACCATGGCTTGGTTTATATGTAAGAGTCACATGTCAAGTACCTATGAACAGTACAACAACATGGATAACTTTTGCAGTGGAGGTTGTTTTAAAATGCACACGCTAAGATGGATACATTTAACCCAATATTAAGATACACCACAGATTTCTGAACATAGCCAGCAGGATAGCTTTTCACTTAATACTGAAGAAGATACTCAGCACCATTGCTCAGGTGCATATCTTACTGTTTCATTAAAAATCTTATTTCATAATGAGTCACTATATGTACTATGGAGAGAAATGGAAATACATTAATTTTAAAATAAAGTTTGCCCTTGATGATATTGTGGTGCATATTTTATTACTATGATGATGTTAACAAGCAGACTTTATAAACAAAAGACAGCGTTTCTGGTAGAAAGAAACTCTGTCTTAAGAGATCTCTGAATGTAGCCAGCTGCTTATCTCCCAGAAGTAAAATTCCTGCACACACCCAAAATCACTGTTCCTTAGTGTGCGGTTTTTTTTTAATTTAAAAAGTTTATTTTACTTAGGGCACTCTGAGGATTCCATTCCAGGTTTGGGGGTTGGTGGGGTTTTGTTTTTTTTTTGCAACCACCCTTGTGTATAGCAGCAGAATATTTGTCTCATATTCATTGCCTAGAGCTTAGATACAGGTATATTAAAATTCAAGATTATTATCTGGCCAACTATCATGAATCTTCAGCAACTACAGTCTATGAGTTTATGTGTTTCTATAATTTATGTAGAAAAAATACGTGTAAGTTAAATCAAACTCTAATACTTAAGCACTGCTTCTATATAAATTCTTAGAAGTTATAAAATAATACCAACTATTTAAAAATATAATATGAAATTTACTTATTTTCTATTCACCAAGCAGAGACACAATATATTCTTGTGTCTGTATATGAGCATGTCATCTGTCTACTTATGGCAATCCCATGAATTTCACAGGGGGGATTTTTAGGCAAGGAATACTTAGATGGTTTTGTTTGTTCCTTCCTCTGCAACATAGACTACAGCACCTTGTATCTGTTGCCAGTCTCCAGGGCTGACCTATTTAGCTGCCAAGATCAGATGAGATCTCATGCCTTTAGGGTATCTAGACAAATATAATAAAAGAGTTCCTATAAACATTAATCAGAATGAAGACTGCATGTAGAACAAGGCTAGAATTGGTAAGGGCAGCTATGAAAAACTGGATAAAATCTTAAGAAGCACAGATATAACTCTGAACACCAAAGTGGGGATTGTCCAAGCATCCTATTCCCCATCAGCATGTGTGGATGTAGGAGCTGGACAGTGAAGAAAGTGGATAGGAAGAAAATAAATTCATTTGAGGTGGTGGTGGTGAAGAGTGCTGAGGATTATGTGGATGGCCAATAAGACAAACAAATAGGTCT
Organism: Sceloporus undulatus; assembly: GCF_019175285.1. NCBI lineage: Eukaryota > Metazoa > Chordata > Lepidosauria > Squamata > Phrynosomatidae > Sceloporus > Sceloporus undulatus. The sequence goes on along the minus strand of NC_056524.1, from coordinate 87,701,077 downwards.
TAGAACAGATCAAGTCTGAACTCTGGCTGGAAGCCAGGATGACTAAATTAAGACTATCATACATTGGCCACATCATAAGAAGGCATGAATCATTAGATAAGACAATAATGCTAGGAAAGGCAGAAGGCAGCAGAAAGAGAGGGAAACCACATGCCAGATGGATGGACTTAATCAAAGAGGCCATGGGCCTGAGCCTACACAGCTTGAACAGAGCAGTGTTTGGGGGTCTTGAAGCCATGAACAACTTGAATGCAGTTATCAACCACAATTCTTATAAAAACAAAATTTTATTACAAATTTGAGAACTAAAATTCTATCAATACACAAAATTAATATGCATGAGTTCATAAGTGAGAGATCAATTAAACTTTAGATTCCTAAAAATGCTCAGATCAGTTTACAGACTTTCTCCTACAATGGCTGAGCACTTTGTCAGGTACTGAGGACTATAGTAGGCATGTCTGTCATTGAACATTCAAACTCTCTCTTCAGATATGGGGGATAAAAAATCCATTCAATTTGGATTTTAAATGAAAACTGAGATTTTCCTCAGTTCAATACAGCCCCACAGGCTTCATTTTGTCTGCTGGCTGGAAAGCAACAAGTTCCAATTTAATCCCAAATTAATTTCAGTGGGACTATAGTTGCTTAAAATTATATATTTCACTGTAGCAGATATATGAACTTTTCAAAGAACTGGAAAGTATTTTACTCCACACACTGAGAACTAAATTAGATCAGATAGTATGAAATCCATGATTTGATGATCTACAATTCTGTAGAATACATGAAGCCATGGCAGCAGTGTATAGGGTTTGAATTGGACACTTTATTAATTTGGACTGCTTCTGGACAACAACAACAACAACAACATATGATTCACAAACCCTTTTGATGACCAAACTCTCAAAGTAAGGAGGACAAATGTATGACCCCAGATCATGTATTTATCTAAATAATATCACGGATGGGGTACAAAAATTTATGACTTTCTGAGCAGCTAAAAGAAAGCACTAAGATGCATCTGGAGGAACAGGAAAGCAGTTAAACTTTTTATCCAACAATAAACTCAGACAAACAATTTTTAAATTGATATAAAGTTTTAATGACATAGTCAGGGAAAGGACCAATGAATGGCATGGGAAAATGGCAAGTTCATGAGAATTTAGGATTATAAAAGGTGGTAAATTTGTGAAAGGGGAACTTACTTCTCACTGTACTTCGTCCCCTTTCTTTTCTCTTTCTCCTTCTCTCTCTCATCTATTATCATTGGGATTTGCAGACTTCTCAAAGGGGCTATACACATGGATCAAAAAGCCCGTATTCCCCCTGCTTTATGTCATCCTGTTTAGATGATGCAGGCCAACAGCCCTGGGCTGGGAAAAGGCAGACTGGACACCATTCCAGCTGATCCAGCCCGACCCCAGCCCATCCGGCCCTTAGACCCGTCTACACCGGCTATTTTCAGGGGAGTTTCCCAGAAACTCCACCACAGGCGTAGACCAGATGTCTGTGTGCTCCCTTACCTGCTGCTGTTGTTGTTCTACTTGCAGGACCCAGTTATGGCCTGTGAGGGTGGAAGGAGGCACCTGGCCATATGGGTGAAGCCAGGCATCATGCTTCTGTCCTTACAGGATTGGAATAGAGATGTAAGTACAGTCAGCCCTCGATATCCACGGACTTGCCATCCATGGTGAACCTATCATGGGGTTTTCTTGACAAGATTTGTTCAGAGGTTTGGCAATGCCTTCCCTTGAGGCTGAAAGAGTGTGACTTACCCAAGGTCATCGAGTGAGTTTCATAGCCAAGCTGGGAATCAAACTCTGGTCTTCAGAGTTGTAGTCCAACACTTAAACCACTACGCCTTGCTGGCTCACTGATTTTAATTACACTATGCAAAACTGAAGATACCTGTAAATATCTTACCAAGAAAAGGCTTTTTCTTCTTCCTTGCCCAGGAAATTGCTTGAAGTTTTCCTTCAGTTCCCCTGTGTCCAAAACCTCCAGGAACTAATACACAACTGGAGAAAAATACAGAGTGCAAAGACAGCAACAGATGGGAAACTGAATAGAAACTTAGATAAGATTAGCTGGGGGAGGGTAAAGCTTGGCTCATGAATTGCATGTGCCTATTATTATTATTATTATTATTATTATTATTATTATTATTATTATTATTATTATATCCTGCCTTTCTTCCAATATAGGGATTCAAGGCAGCATCAGTCTGTTTGTAAGATGCCAAGGACTCTCAGTCTTCAATTCCTCAAAAACAAAACTTAAATTCTGTACAAAAATGCTCCCCTTGGGAAGGTGTGGGAATTATGTGGTCCTTAAGAAATTCTACTTTGGCTTCAAAACGCACAAACATTTGGCTGGGGAAAAAAATAGTTTTTTCCTTAAAGGTGTGCTTTTGGCCATAAATGCAGTTTCAGGTGGGAAAGGGAGGGGGATGGCCTCCCATGAATTATTTTTAGACCTAGAAAATGGTCTTCCTAGAAAAACCTTAAGCAAGGCCTGTCCTAGATCTGGAGCAGCCTTGGAAAGGACATGATAAAACTGCCCCACTTACCCTCAAAGAGTGTTAGGGGTATTTTTATTTTTTTTTATAAAATCAGAAATATTTTAAAATCTCAGAAGGTGAGTTCCCTGAAGGAACCAATTTGACCCCACTGGCATAGAGTGTCACCCAGTGTGGAGGGCAGAGCTTCTGGGGGGGGGGGTACATGTTCCCTCTCCTTTGTGCTGCCCCATCCTTTTCCTGATGAAGAAAAGGACAAGATGGCTCAGGGGTGGGTAGGTGGGAGTGCATGGAGGGGAGAACGTGTGGGGGAATGCAGGGACAGCATGGGGGGTGGGAATGCACACAGGAACAGCACAGGGGGAGCACAGGGGGCAACTGGGTATCATTCCCTTTCTGGGGTGTCACCCAGTGTGGGCTGCACCACTGTCCCCCCACATGATGCACCTGCCTGGCATCTGCCAAACTGTTAGAGAACAGAGTTCTACATGTGTCTGTTATGCAAGACACATAGTTAATTTGAATGTAAAGTAAGTTCCTTCAAACCCAGGGTCTTATCTTAACTGTATCTGTATAGCATTAAAGCTTTATGGCCTACGCCATTTTTAAACATACAACCATAACACATAAGATCTTTTACCAAAATAAAGGCTTTAAAAATTCCTATTCTGCAGAATATATGCTGTATTGTCTTGTTATTTGTGTGGTGTTATTCCCTTTGTATCTGAACTAACATCCAAATGTTTCTAATCCAATATAATTTTGCTCTACAGTGATATGAGTGGAAATAAAGTAAATGAGCAAATTCATAATACCAGTTGGATGGATGAGCGACACACACACACACACACACACACACACACACACACAATTGTCCAGCTCTAGTGTAAACTATGACATCAACATGTGTTAGTTCAATTACCATTCTAAATTAAAGTAAGGAATTAACAAACACCGAGTAATGGAAGTTATGAAGCAGTAAAACAAAAAAATTGTGAAACTTACTCTGCTTTGCAAAGTTTTTGCCAGGCTTGATGAAATTTCACTGGATTCTCAGCCTCTGTTTTATGTTCAAGGTCTGCTGAATCTATATACTAGTTAAGAAAACACATTTTTCATGTTGAGTGTGCCCTGAGGGGTGAAGAGCCATTGAGACTAGGCTAGGCTGTTGTGAGGGACAGTTAGAAAAGGTTTTAGGTACCCAAGAAAGGGACAAAGAGTATCCTTAATTAAATTGTTGTTGGGTCCTGCGGGAGACATAGTGTTTGGTGACTAGTGGAGTCACAGGTAGCCAGAACTGATATAAGATATAAAAGTTTAATAAAGGTTCTGTAGGAACTTAGTCTGTAAGGGAACATACATAAAGCTATAAAGAACCAATTACAAAGACAAGCTAAAAAAAACTGTTAAACTGTGTAACTAATAAAGTATTTATATGCCATATCTATTGTGAACAACATCCAAGGAAAGAGATACTGTATTGAGCCTGACTTGTAAATAAATTTATTACTTTGTTTCAACAAGCAGCTGTCTGAAGTGATTTCAGAAACACATTAAAAATACTACCAACATTGAGAAAAGTCTTTTAGGTTTGGGACACATTAGATAGTGGGTGTGTGGCTGTCAAAGAATAGTTGGTGCCAAGCTGGGGGGAAATTTGAAACCCAGAATGCTGGCATCTAGTGAGAGTTATAGTGCAGGAGACACTTAAAGAGAGTCCCGGATTTGAGTCTCGCAGTGCAAAATAGGTTTGATAGTAGCCATCACTTTCACATAACTGGTGGCAGCAGTGGGATCAAAAAGACCCATTGAGTGGGTGAGTCTCATCTCATGACAATCATGAATAGGAATTTCTAATAATAGCACATGAAAAAATGTACCTCATAATATTACAATTTGCTACACAATTGCAAATGTTCCCTAGCTGTGAACTAAGCATTACTGAACCTTCCCTATGTTGTTAAACAATCTTGCACAAGTAAATCCTTCTATAATTCCCCATAGCAAATAAGTGGATGTAGCAAATTTATTCTTGTTTTTACGACTCAGTAAGGCAATGATCAAAGTTTTTATTTGGGGGGTAGGAGGTGGGAACTATGACAGGAAACCAAATATGAGAAGTCCTCTGCTGCCAAACATGCAAATAGGAACAAAGCTGAACAGAGGCAAGTGAGATGTGGGACCCAACTATACTGTTGAAGTACTATTACTGCTGCCAGATTTGTGGCAAAATAAAAATGCAAAAATTATTATTATTATTATTATTATTATTATTAACCTTTATTTATGAAGCGCTGTAAATTTACACATCGCTGTACATGCAATCTTTTTAGTTAGACGGTTCCCTGCCCTCGGGCTTACAATCTAAAAAGACATGACACAGAAGGAGAAGGGAGTGGTGGCGGGAAAGGGTAAGAGGTCCAGCAGTTCCTCTCTACCTCCGAGGCCTGGACCAAGGCAGATGGACTGGAGGGAGGGCTTGGCTTCAAAATGGAAGGTTAATCATTTTCCAGGGAAAATACATACTCTCAAGTAGGATAATACATATACAATACATAGCAATACAGGAAATGGTTCGATAAACAGGCAACAAATGAACATCAGATAGTAAGTGACAATTATGCAATGCCTGGGAACGCTTCTCTGAACAGGATGGTTTTCAACTCTGTTTTGAAGCTAGTTAAAGAAGTGATGGCTCTTGCTTGTGGGGGAAGAAGGTTCCTGGAGTGAGGGGCAGCGAGTGAAAACGGGCGAATCCGGGATGGGGCAGAGGAAATCCTGGGCTGAGACAGGAACCCTTCACTACCAGAACGGAGGGCCTGAGTGGGAAGGTGAGGAGAAAGAAGGTCTGATAAGTAAGGAGGGGCCAGTCCATGGAGGGCTTTGAATGTCGACAGCAGGAGCTTATACTGAATGCGGAAAGGGAGAGGGAGCCAGTGAAGGGATGCCAACACAGGAGAGATGTGGTCAGAGCAGTGGGTGGAAGTGATAATGCGTGCAGCTGAATGCTGGACAGAGATTAAAGGACGGAGGTGAGAAAGAGGAAGCCCAGCCAGGAGGATGTTACAGTAATCCAGTCGTGAGATCACTAGGGCATGGACCAGGATCTTGGCAGTAGAGGCGGAGAGATATGGTCGGATTTTGGCAATATTGTACAAAAAGAATCTACAAGCCTTGGCTGTGATCTGGATCTGAAGGATACACGACAGAGAAGAGTCAAAGATAAAACCAAGACTGCGGGCTTGCTGGACTGGTTGAATAGAAAAGTTGTCCACAGAGACAGAAAAGGAGTGTTGAAGGGTGGGCTTAGGAGAAAAGACAAGAAGCTCCGTCTTGGACATGTTGAGCTTCAAACACCGATGGCGCATCCACGGCGAGACAGCTGTAAGGCAAGACAAGACTTGCTGTTCAAGCCTTGGAGAAAGGTCAGGGGCGGAAAGATACAACTGGGTGTCATCAGCATACAGATGGTAGGAAAAACTAAAAGAGCTAATGAGTTTTCCTAAGGACAGTGTGTAGAGAAAACAGAAGGGGACCCAGAACAGAGCCCTGAGGAACTCCAACAGATAAGGGAACAGGAGAAGAAGTCTGACCCCCTGCAACTACTGCAAAAGATCGGCCAGACAAGTAAGATCTAAACCAGTCGAGAACAGAGTCTGAGAACCCAAGGTAAAAGAGTATGTTAATTAGGAGAAAGTGATCAATGGTGTCGAAGGCTGCAGACAAATCGAGAAGGATGAGAACAGAGTAAAGGCCATTAGCCTTGGCCTGTAAAAGGTCATTCGAGATCTTAGTGAGAGCTGTCTCTGTGGAATGCCTTGGGCGGAAACCAGACTGAAAGGGATCGAGAATGGAGTTGGCTTCAAGAAACTTAAGACAGCGCAAATAAACAACCCGTTCCAAAACCTTAGAAAGAAAGGGGAGAAGAGAAATTGGACGATAGCTAGGCAAAGAGGAGGGGTCAAGAGAAGGTTTTTTCAGAATTGGGGAAATGAGAGCATGTTTGAAGTCCGACGGGAAGGAGCCTGTAGAGAGAGAGAGAGAGTGAAGATATAGAAAAGCGAGGGAGCTATAGAGATTAGAAGACGAGTAGGAATTGGATCAAGAGGACAGGTTGCAGGTTTGGAAAAAAGGTTTTAAATTACCTTTTAATCTTCTTTTATAGATATGATTTCTGTGAAAATTTTCAGTATTGCTATTTAGTGCATTTTGGGGAGGAAAAGTGGTAGTTGTATCTTTTAAAATAAAAACTGCTCAAGCAATATTCAGTTTATCTTAAACATAATTATAACTCTACTTTATTGATCCTAACTGCAATTTTTTTTTAAATCCTGTTTTCATCATCATATCTCTGAATTTTAAATGAACAGGTGATGACAGCAATGGTTTTGGGGGGAGGGTAGAGATGAAGGAGAGATATATTTGTACTATTTTGAATCTCAGAATTGGGAGGGGCAACAACGGCTATCTGGTCCAACTCCCGCCATGCAGGAAGACACCACTACAGCACTCCTGAAAAAAATGTCCATCTAACCTCTTTTTAAAGAAGTCCAACACAGATGAGTTTACTACCTACTGAGGCAATCTATTCCATTAGTGAACAGCTCTCAGAGGTTTTCCTAATTTTAATATGGAATCTCATTTCTCATAATTTGAAACCAGTGGTTCGTGTGCTTGCTCCATCTTCTACATGATACCCTTTCAGCTATTTAAAGATACCTATCATGTCTTCTCCCAGTTTTCTCTTCTCCAAGCTAAGCATACCCAATTCAATAAATCATTCCTAAGACTTGGTTTCTAGATTTTTGACCTATTGAAATTCATTGTATTAATTTTGGCCCAGTTCTCTGTTAGTATATTGAAGGTGAAAATGTTCAAATGTGGCAATGGCTGCAGAAGCCTAAATTGGCTATAGCTGGAGTCCAGAGCAGCAGCCGGATGCTCAAGGTCAACTGAGCAGGACTAAATGTAAATATGCTATGGCTTCAGTCTCAAGAGGGTCTGTGGTGCATAGCAACTTGAATATAAAGAGGCTCGACTTAATGGTCGCCTCATAGTAATACTGTATATAAGGAAAATGCTGTTCTGGTGGATTGTGGGAGTTTGGAGATAGTGTGGTGTGTCGGTAAGAGTTTTTGTATAGTAGTGACTAGCTCGTGTTTATTTGAAACAAAGTAATAAAGCCCTCAAAGGAGTGAACTACTGGAGAGTGATTCTTTGATTTAGCAGCTGTTTCACCAGGCATTGTTCCAGCAAGCTGAAAGCCTGTTTTGGAGTTTTTCTCTGTTCCTGTGTTGGAGAGATAACCGGCATCTTCATCCATTCGGCACCGGACCGGAATCACGGGCAAGGTTCATCACCCAAAATATCAACAATCTCTGCCATCTGTCAAGTTCATTTTGAATGCTGATGCTCTCCTCAGGAGTAATTAGAATATATTTATTAAAACTGCATTTTAACAAAAACTTTGGGCCCGAACAGACAGGCCAAAATAAAGCTGCTTCAAGTCACTTTGGAGGTATGTTGCTTAAATGATGCATGCCTCCTAAGAGACCGGAAGCCATGCCAAAGTCACGCTCGAGTCCTAAGGACTGGAGTACAGCTTTGGCACAGCTTCTGGCCTCTTAAGATTCGTGTGTCATTTAAACAGCAGATCTTCAAAGTGAACCTTTACTTATGCCTTTTAATGTACTTTTCTCTGTATTTAACTTTTCTAACTTGTCTTGGAACTAGGTTTGGGGAAAAGGTGGGATATAAGTGAATAAATATTATGAAAATCAGTAATACAGGAAAATTTGTGTGCACCCATGTACATGTGGATGTGTCTTCACCATAGTGAAGAACACCTGAAATGTGGTATACAAACTAAGCCAAGCTTTGGGGGTGGGAATCTCCCTGGGGATATTCAGGTTTTAAAATGGTTTAATTAAATAACGTTTATCTATAGACTGCAACAGTAGCTTCAGTTACTAGATGTCAAACTTCCTTCACCAGCAGACAGGAAGCTGCACATACATCTTACCAGGGAACCTTTAGTAGTTCCAAGTGGGTCACAGGCATGACAGACAACATACTTCTGCTGCCCTCTATAGGGATCACAAACTTTTCAAAAAGTTAAGAGAGAAAGTAAGAGAAGGTTCTTTTGCATGACTAATAATGAACAGAAGGAGCAGAGCAAAAAGCAGAATGAGCACTAGAATGAAGTGAGACAAAGACCAGCAAGATAGAAATAAGGGGGGGGGGGAGTGGATTGGAGAGAAAAGAAAGAACAAAGGGAAAGAGAAGGTGTACCAGGGTAGAGAGAAAGAAGTGTCACTTGGGAAGCATGGCTGAGCAAACAAACAAACAAACAAACAAAAGAACCTGAATGGATAAGGAGAAACAAAAAGCAGCAAGTTCTATAGGAAATGAAGGGCATAAGAGTAAGTGGGAGAAAAGTAAGTCTGCCTGTGGTGGGTGGATGCTGAGAGAAAAATCATGTCACAATGAGAGGGAAGGAACACAAGGATCGAAAGGACAAAGGGTTGACAACCCATATAGAATTGGATACTTCCGCTAGGGACTGACAATTTCAGCCCTCCAGTCGCCTACACTTTTTATTTCAATTGATACTGATGTAAAGATTAAAGTATCTTTCATATTTTTAATATGCTGCATAAATGCTTATGTCAGGATACTTATCTGCATCTTAAAAGTACAATAAAAAGAAAGTTTTATTTCATACACATGACAGCACTTGTCTCTTCCTAAACTCTGGCTCTATTATCTCTATTCAAAGCATTACTAATTTCTTTGAGAGGATTAATTGAATCCTGGATTCACAATACAGTCTGCCCTACATATTCACAGATTCTTCATCCACGGATTCAAGCACCCAAGACTTGAAAATATTTCAAAAATATATAAATTCCAAAAAGAAAACCTTGATTTTGCCATTTCATATAAGGGACACCATTTTACTGTGCCATTGTATTTAATTGGGATTTGAGCATCCCAAGATTCTGGTATCCACAGGGTGTGTGTGTGTGGAACCAAACCCCAGCAAATACCAAAAGCCCACTGTAGCTTCAAGAGACATTCAGAGCACATTGCATGAATATCTGTCCATAGCTCAAGACTTCTAATACTGCAGTAATTCATGTGGCATCTTGAACAGGATCTATAAATACCATTTTAACCAAGAAAATCAGGGGTTCTATTCTCTATCTAATTTCATATACACATACATATTAAAGTTTATCTGTTTAAGAGAACTGAATGCCTTATATTAATGCATTCACTGACAATATTGTTCTACAAGCCTATCTTTTATTTGCATTAAGACAACTGAGATAATAGCACCAACTGCTATTAGCTGTTATTAAGACTTCCCAGATACACACATATCAGTTTTTAAAAGTAAGCATTTGCTGGACATATTTGCAGTGCAACTAGCAGCGAAAACAAGATTAATCACATTTGCTAATAAACCCCAACTTTAATAGATTTTACAGGGGCTGTGCAGACCGCCCCTAAGGGGTGGCTTGCAGCTGCCTCTCTCTGCATCAGATCACCGCATGCAGTAGCCTCGATCTCGCTTTCTGCGGTGCATAATGGAGCTGCAAAAAGCAGCTTTTTTTGCGCCTCAGAAACGGCACCATAGCGGCCGGTGCGCAGCTTTTCCATGCTTGCTTTGGGCTGCATCACGTAGATGCAGCACCAGAGAAGCACGATGATGCTGAATGCTGTGTGGTGCAGCGTGCAGTGTCATGCAGCACTGGGGGCAGAGTCAAATCATACGTCATGTGGATGCCACGCCCCAACTTCGCCCCCCAGGCCGACCTTAATGGCAGGTCTGTACAGCCCCTCAGTTAGCAATCTAAGCCTTCCATGAAATCTACCATATTTAAAATGTAGTACAGAAACTACTTGTGGTTACATTCTCTTCACCACTTGCTAAATCATTAGCCATTTGTTAAATAATTTTCTTAATGCTTTCTGATGCTTTGATCAGAATCAACAGTCAACAAATATCCATGAAAATATTAACTATTTGCTACATGTGCATCACTTCCCCTTACAATGCAGAAAACTAGTCAAAGAAATTACTGTAACATTAAAAAAAAAACAATACGTTCAAAACACATCTTCTATGCCCATAAAATCCTAATTAAATTATACTTTATTTCTGAGCAAAGGCTACAAGAGTATAATGTATAAGCATCCTGGGCTGGCAAAGAAAGAAAAGGTAGAAAAGATTGATCCTCACCATTAAATTCAGTCTGTGGTTTATTGCTAGAGCTGAATGTTCCAAAGCCTTGAAAACTGATGCGTAGCAATCACTCAGTTTTGTATATTTGCCAACCAGTGCTACAGAACATGTCTTCAACATCCTCTCATATCTGAGAATATAAGTAAACAATAAATCTCTTATTTTGGTGGGTGACAAAATGATTATAATCTTCATTTAGCTTTGTTCTAAAATATGAGGGGCAGAAAATGTAGACTCTCAATATTTAACTTATAAGAAAGATGTTTGGGAGTGCAGTAGTTTGGGTGTTGGACTAAGAGTCCAGGACACACCAGCATTCTAATCCCTGCTCAGTCACTGAAATCCAATGGAACTCAGGAAAGTCATATTTCACATCCTAAAAAGAAGGATATGATAACCTTCCTCTGAATAAATGTTGACAAGAAAACCCCAATAGGGTCACCATAAGCAGGAGTTGATTTAAAGGCACATAAACACAAGAGAAATCACTGGGGCTTATTTACGGGCCTTTATTGACCTTTTACGGGCCAAGGCTAATGGCCTTTACTCTGTTCTCATCTTTCTTGATCTGTCTGCAGCCTTTGACACCGTTGATCACTGTCTTCTAGTGGATATACTTTCTGACCTTAGGTTCTCAGACTCTGTTCTTGACTGGTTTAGATCTTATTTGTCTGACAGATCTTTTGCAGTGGTCACAGGTGGTCAGACTTCATCCTCTGTTCCCTTATATGTTGGAGTTCCCCAGGGCTCTGTTCTGGGTCCCCTTCTGTTTTCTCTCTACACCCTGTCCTTAGGTAAACTCATTAGCTCTTTTGGTTTTTCCTACCATCTGTACGCCGATGACACCCAGTTATATCTTTCCACCCCTGACCTTTCTCCAAGGCTTGAACAGCAAGTTTCGCCTTGTCTTACAGCTGTCTCGCAGTGAATGCGCCATTGGCGTTTGAAGCTCAAAATGTCCAAGACAGAGCTTCTTGTCTTTCCTCCTAAGTCCACCCTTCAACACTCCTTTTCTGTCTCTGCGAACAACACTTCTATTCAACCAGTCCAGCAAGCCCGCAGTCTTGGTTTTATCTTCTCTGTCGTGTATCCCTCAGATCCAGACCACAGCCAAGGCTTGTAGATTCCTTTTGTACAATATTGCCAAAATCTGACCATTTCTCTCCGCCTCTACTGCCAAGATCCTGGTCCATGCCTTAGTGATCTCACGATTTGATTACTGTAACATCCGTCTGGCAGGGCTTCCTCTTTCTCACCTCCGTCCTTTAATTTCTGTCCAGCATTCAGCTGCACACATTATCACATCCGCCCACCGCTCTGACTATATCTCTCTGGTGTTGGCATCCCCACTGGCTCCCCCTCCCTTTCCGCATTCAGTACAAGCTCCTGCTGTCAACGTTTAAAGCCCTCCATGGGCTGGCCCCTCCTTACTTATCAGACCTTCTTTCTCCTCACCTTCCCACTCGGGCCCTCCACTCTGGTAGTCAAGTTCTGCTGTCCCAGCCTAGGATTTCCTCTGCCCCATCTCGGATTTGCCCCTTTTCACTCACTGCCCCTCACTCCTGGAACCTTCTTCCTCCGTGAACAAGAGCCATCACTTCTTTAACCAGCTTCAAAATGGAGTTGCAGACCATCCTGTTCAGAGAAGCGTTCCCAGGCCTTGCTTAATTGTCACTTGCCTCCCTGGATGAAGATTAACCATCCATTATGAAGCCAAGCCCTCCCTCCAGTCCACCTGCCTTGGTCCAGGCCTTGGAGGCAGAGAGGAACTGCTGGACCTCATCCCCTTCCCCACCACTACTCCCTTCTCCTTTTGTGTGGTGTCTTTTTAGATTGTAAGCCTGAGGGCAGGGAACCGTCTAATTAAAAAGACTGTATGTACAGCGCTGTGTAAATTTACAGCGCTTTATAAATAAAGGTTAATAGTAATAATCATAATAATAATTATTGCTCAGTAAATAGAATTAGGACCAGGATGGAATAATTCACATTGTTCTAAACAAGAATTTGGTCCAGAGTATTTTTTTTTAAACAGTACAATAAATGACTACATATGAATCATGAAAAAAATAAGCTATGGCAATTAGGGTCTACATATGATGTTGCATCACATTAGTACTGATGGTATAGCTTGGATCCAATATAACACAGTGGTCCCTCCACATTTGCTGGGGTTAGGGGCAAAGAACCCTTGTGAATGTACAAAACTCGCAAATAAAAAAGCACTGTTGTTTTTACCTAAGAAAAAACCTCTCTAGGAATCTTCAGGTCCTCCAGTTTAAGTCTATGGTCAACATCTGCCAGAGGTTGATCACAGAATCATGCAGGAGGTTCTACAAATGCCTAGAGAAGTGTTTTCTCTAGGAAATACTAGGTGCTCCAGCACAACTCCATGGTGTTTTCTATGTACAGTTGGCCCTCCACATTTGTGGCTTTGACTTTTGCGGATTTGATTATTTGTGGTTTTGATTAATATGTTTTATATAGGAATCTCTAGGTCCTCCAGCGCAACTCTGCCAGAAGTTGATCATGGAGTTGGTCAACTTCTGGCAGGGTTGTGCTGGAGGACCTAGAGATTCTTATAGAGAACATATTAATCAAAACCACAAATAATCAAATCCTCAAAAGTCAAAGCCACAAATGTGGAGGGCCAACTATACATAGAAAACACCATTTTATTTATTTATTTAGGTATTTATATCCCGCCCTTCAGCCCTAATGGCTCTCAGAGCGGCTTACAATTATTATTTTTAATCAGACACCATGGATGCCGATCCCTCATACTAGATGCACTATATACTATTCAGTGTTTGCAGTGATGGAGAAGTGAAGGCAGAACATAGTGGTCCAAGCGGGAAATACCACACAGTAAAATATCATCATTTTGGGAGATTAAGATATATTTGCACAGAAATATCTGTATAGTACATTCTCAGAAATGTCATATAATACAGATTTACACAGGAAATTCAATCTTCTGCTATTCCACCACATTGAACCCAAAACGTGGAAGTATATTAGCTTCTGTATCACTGCAGATATAAAAAAACAACTGCCCCAAAAGTTTAGGTATGACAAAGGCTTCAGAGTAATAATGCAAGCAAATTTACACATGAAAAAAATCTCTGGATGGGATGGCGTGGAGGGAATGTTAAGTAACAAAGAATAGTACCTATCTGCCATTTTTTTTCCATTTGAAAAGTTGTTCACTTGGTCGGTCATCAATTGGCAGATTTAGTCTCTCTTTAAAATGTCTAATGATGCCTTGTTCTTCCAAAAGAATTGGTACTCGGTAAGTGGAAGAAACATCATGGATGAAAATTACCTAGAAAAATGTTTTAATTATAAATATACTGTACAATATATTGAAATAGGTACGTATATGTTGATTTATGGCACTTCCAGACAAGTGTGCCCCCATGGGCTGCATGCAGCTTCCTAGAGCCATTGTTATGGCCCCTGGGGTTCCCTGGGGTAAAAAAAGAATTGCTCCAAAATGTCCCCAAATGCACTCTAGGGGGTATTTCCTCCACATTAGGAATCCCCCTGGACTCCCCAGGGGTCAAAAACAATTTTTGCAGATTTTAAAAAAAAATCATTTGTCCCCAAATGGCCCAAAATATCCACTAGGCGATGCATTTCCATCACATTTTGCAACCTCCCTGGGCCAATTTAGGTCCAGGAAGGCCCTAAAACATGGTAGAAATATTCCATACCCCCTAAACAGCATTTAGGGACAAAAAACAATGTGTGGTGGTGAGATGTTGCCCTCCTCTGGGGGACTAATGCATCCCCTAGCCTTCCACAGTTGTCAATCCCCAGAGCAAACATTCTTTGATCACCACTATATGTCAATGAGTCACATGAAGTTTATTCAATAAATTACCCCCTTAAAATTGTTGCTTTAATTCAAATTGCAACATTAACCTGGTAATTCATTGAAGGGGAATATCTTAAAACCCTATCTTTGGCAAGGCAGGCCAGAAAAAAAAAGAGATCGAGTTAACAAACATAATAGAAGAAAAATTTCATGGCTCTTGCCTCTGGGGTCTATAAACCTACATGACTATGGATTGATCCTCTGCACCACAGAGACACATATGACTTCTTGACAAACAGTACAATTCAAACAATATTTTCTCATGAGAGTCCCACTAAATACAGTAGATCTTATTTCTTAGTCACTAGCCCAGTTCACACAGTGAACAATGGTTTATCGATTACCAGAAGCATGGTTGTACACAATGCCTGGTACCTCCCCCTTGCAGCTGCAGAGACTGAATAAGCCACAGAGCTTTGCTCCGTGTGATCTAAAACTGGGTGAAGCTGCCACTCTAGTTAACTTTTCTTCCATCAAACCACAGAAAGAATC
Organism: Sceloporus undulatus; assembly: GCF_019175285.1. Classification (NCBI taxonomy): domain Eukaryota; kingdom Metazoa; phylum Chordata; class Lepidosauria; order Squamata; family Phrynosomatidae; genus Sceloporus; species Sceloporus undulatus. The sequence goes on along the minus strand of NC_056524.1, from coordinate 87,685,933 downwards.
CACAGAACTCACATATTACAGTTGTTTGTGGATTTACTCTCTTGTTTGTTGATGGGGAGACAGGTGAACCAACCATTGTTTCATTAGACTAATCATCCATCATTTGGGAGAATTACTGGTTCTATGTTATCTTATTCAGTATTACAGAATCCATTTTTTTTTAAAAAAGGAAAAAATAATAACCAAATGGCTATTAAGAAATAGCAAAAACATAGTCCATACAGAATATTTTCTTTCAGTAGCATAAACCTACCTTCTTTCTCTTAAGAAATAATGTGAGATACTTACACAGCATAAGCTTTTAAAAATATTTCTAAAGTTATAATCCTAACTATACTTACCTGGGAGTAGGTTTGACTGAATGTAATGGAGCTTACTGAAGGTGCCTGGGGCAAGGTTAGCCTCCACCACGCGGAGGACATTTTCCATGGCTGCCCCAGCCCTTTGGAACACGCTGCCCACTGAGCTCCGCTCATCTACCACCCTGGCCCAATTCAGGAAGGACTTAAAAACCTTCCTGTTCCAACAGGCATTCCCCGAATAAAAATCCTGTGGGCCTCCCTCCTCTTCCGTGGCCATGAGGTTGGGCTATGGGGCTTTTTATCTGTTATTTTTGAATAATTGTTGTATTTGTATTGTTTTTTGTATTTTAATCTTTGTGCATTGCTGTATGGATTGTTGCTGCTGTTTTAAACTTTACTGTAAGCCGCCCTGATCGTAGGAAGGGCGGGATATAAATAAAAATTTTATTATTTATTTATTACTTCTAGGCAGACATAGGCCTGTTACAGACTGCCAAAATAAAGCTGCTTCGGGTCTCTTTGGAGGTGTGCTATTTAAATGATGCATGGGTCCTAAGAGTCCGGAGGTTGCGCCAAAGCCACACTCCATTTCTAAGCACTGGAGTGCAGCTTTGGTGCAGCTTCTGGATTCTTAGGGTGCATGCATCATTTAAACAGCATACCTCCAAAGAGACCCGAAGCAGCTTTATTTTGGCAGTCTGTAACAGGCCAACAAAAGGCAAATATACCGCTGTGGACATTGACCGTCCAGTTAAAAAATGCTAAAAATTTAAAGAATTTGTTAATCCCAGATTAATAAAATAAATAATTTTATCCCAGTATCTTCACTTGTACTGAAAAATCACAACTTTCTATCAAATACAAATAAGGAACACTGCAGTGTAGAGAACATACATTAATTTATACTATTTCACTTTATAAGCCAATGACTTTTAATAGTAGATACAGTACTAGTAACAGGAGATGCTTCCTTATTTCTCTGCAGACACAACACTGACCTCTGCTGGAATATTATGATTTTTTAAAAAATAAATAACATGTTGTCCACTTATTAAACTGTTTCTCTATACAGTAATTAATAAAAGAGGTAAGTAGAATGTCATAAAGGCTACTATAAATCATGGAATTAGAGAATGCTTGAAAATAATTATTTCAAACAATATTTTCTTTGCTTCTTAATTTCCCCTGTGATTATCCCAATGAGTAGTCTTCTGCTTATTTTCCTCCAACAGCAAATCTCCTCCCATGGAAAAATAAAAATAAAGTAACTTTAAAAGTGGTACACATGCAGTTGTGACTATTAGAAGCCCAACAAACCTGTTCTGGTTCCACATGACAAAACATGGATATCTTTTCTTTCACAGCCATTTCTATAGGTTTAGCACTTCTGCAGACTATCTGTCAAAAATACAGATATACCTATCAATAGAAAGATTTTGGAAAAAAACAATGTACAGAACTAGTATAATATTCCTCTTTTTAAAGTAATTATAGTTCCAAAACAGGTGCACTGAATCTCAACTTTGCACTTGAGTCTTTGACTTCATGCCTTCATGCTTAAATGCTCTACTGCTGACTCTACTTGCTATGATTGTTTTATTTGTCAATTGCGACAAATAGATGACTGAAGAACAAATAAGCCTTAGAAATCCTGTCAGTTACAAAACAAATTATACTGTAGAGAGAGGGAAAGGAGTTACATTATCTTTTCAATAATATTTGGAAGAAATTATGCTAGACATTTAAGAAATATATCTCTGATACTAGTTCACTGAGAGTGATTCAATTTTCTTTGGAAACAATACATTTAAAAATCTTAATCTCCACATCAACAAATATTCCCTTCTAAACAAAACATATTCCTGATACTGAAATTAGGGGGAGGAGACCCCATGTAATTAAAACTTTGTTAGCTTGTACTGGAACTTTACCAGATTTTTAATATGCATTCTTAGTACTTTTGATAGAAAACATTCATTTGCATAGGTACATATGTGCATGTTATTGTTCAATAAATGAAACAAAGTCCTGAAACACACAGGCCAAAAAAGTGACTTCCGGCCGCTTCAAGGGGGTGTGTGGTGGTGTGCAGATGGTGCATGCCCCCAGGTCATCCAGAAGCAGCTCCAGGGATGCCTAAGACATGAAGCCGCTGGAAAAAGGAGCGCTGACAATAGAGCTCCTTGCTGACGGCTTGTTAGGGATCATGGAGGCGGCCCACTTTCAGAGCAGGCCGTGTGGTTGCCACGATCCCTGGCCAGAGGTCATTCCAAGCCACCACTCAGTTTTGGGCCTAAGCTTGCAGACAAGACTTTTTCCCCCTGCCTGATTTACAGAGTTTCCAGATAATGTCATCTTACACTTCTAACTCTATGATTCTCTCGTTCTGTTTCCAAAAGCATCCATTAAGGAAGACATGACCATATAACTGCACACTACCTTCTGACTGGTAGTGTTAGATATAGTAATTTTAGAACCTTCTGTCTGGAAATGTCTACATCATGTGCAGTCAAAAATACAATACATACAATTAGGTAAACAACACATAATACATATACATTAAGATCCTTAATTTCTATTCCATGGAACACAGAATAATATAAGGTTTTAAAGAGAGAGAGAAAGAGAGAGAGAGAGAGAGAGAGAGAGAGAGAGAGAGAGAGATCCAACTGGATAAACACAAAATGGCATGACAGATGATTTGATTTAATTTAATAAAAAATGCAGCCTAGGCATGGGTTCTAAACATATTTTTGTGTTTTTGGTGACAACATTCCTATATAAATTTGTTTAGATTAAGTGGCTCTCCTATCTACTACTCTTACCCTCAATGCCTTTCACCTGAGACAGATTTCTCTACTACCTACTTTCAGTTCTAGAAGTGATCCTGGACAGAAGAAAAAAGTCCCGGGAGAGAAATGGAAAGACCAGGAGCTGGGTTCAGCATCCCTCACCCACATGTTATTCAGGTGCTTTAAATCTTTTCTTTTTGGAGTTTAGATAAGACTGGTCGCATTTGAAATGTTTAGGTTAGGATAGAAATTATCTGTAAAACTTGAAAGAGCTGGCATCCATGAATACGTGCAAAAGGGATTTCCCCAAAAAATTCAAACTTTCTTTTTTTCTTTTCTTTTTCTTTTTTTAAAAAAGAGCAATCAAGTAACTCAAAGATTTCTACAGACAGTTCAGATGCCCTCCTAATATATGAGGACATATGTGTAATAATGTAGGAATACTGTCAGGAGCTCAAATTTGTATCCTAATGTGAATCAAACTTACAGATGATAAACATGATTGTCTATATAGCTGGACCTCCATATCCACAGATTCTTTATCCACGGATTCAACCATCCACAACTTGAAAATATTTTTTAAATATATAAATTTCAAAAAAACAAACTTTGATTTTACCATTTTATATATGGAACACCATTTTACTATGTATATAAAGGGATTTTAGCATTTACAGATTTTGGTATCCACAGAATCAAACCCCAGCTGATACCAAGGGCCCTCTGTACTGCAAATATTATGTTCAGGAGTTGCTGAGTGAAAGGCAGACATTTCTAGTGGATAAGCAGTCAAATAAACCTGTAACTTTATATGCTCTTACCCATGCAAACACAGAGCACAATGGAGAAAGAATTTATATAGTGTGCTATCTATCCATAAGGGTATAATAAATACAGTCCTATGTTTGTTTAAATCAGCTTAATTACCTCTGGTACATACTCATAATTCTATCTTACTTGCTATCTCTTCCAACTGGCTTTCCTTTCTAACTCAACGCTGACAATTTTATCAAACTCACCAAATCAGGAGACAGGCCAAGACCTCTTAAAGCCCGAACACTGTTTTGAGTTGGTTTTGTCTTCTGTTCTCCAGTAGCATTAGGCTAAAAATAAATATTTGACACAATATTAAATTCTAAGACTTTTGCACATGATCATATCCCAACCACATTTTGGTCATGCAACAACAGTGTTAAAGCATCCCTACCAAATGGCCATCCAACACCCTATTTAAAGACCTACAAAGAAGGAGACTCCATTGACATCCAAAATGGTCTATTCCACTGCCAAACAGCTCTTACTTTCAGGGAGTTCATTCTAAAGTTTAAATGGAATTATTTTGCTTCCAATTCGAAACTACTGGTTTGTGTCCAAGTGTCTGGAGTAGCAGAAAATTTGCTCCATCTTCTATGTGACATTCCTTCAAATATTTAATATGGCTGTCATATCACTCTCAGTCTTCTCTTCTTCAAACAAAACATACCCAGCTCTCATCTTGGTTGCCCTTCTCTGGATACATTTCATCTTGTCAGTACAGGCCAAGCTTCCCTTATCCAAAATGCTTGAGACCAGAAGTATTCTAGATTTCAGGGTTTTTTGGATTTTAGAATATCTGCATATACATAGTGAGGTATCTTGAAGACAGGACTCAAGTCTAAATATGAAATTCATATATGTTTACGCACAAATGTCAGTGCTTTCTGTTTTAACAAATGAGATAGATGTGCATCATTTTAAACATTATGGCGCGTTACAGAGCGCCCAAGAAGGGCGCTCTGCCACTGCCTCCATTTCCACCACCAGGAAGCCTCAGCCTCCAAATGAGGAGGCTTCCCGGAGGCGGAAAAAGAAGCCATAAAAAGTGGCTTCTTTTTGCGCCATGCTTGCGACGCATGTGTGCAAATGGTGCACTCGTGACGTTGCAAGGCAAGGGCGACGTGCGGACGCTAAATGTCCAGCACGTAAAAATGACGGCGCCCATGTGTATAGGGGACCACCATTTTTACGCCCTCGTCACGTGCTAGGGGTGAGGCCGGTATGGACGCTAGGTCCTCGGCCAACCCCTAGCACGTGACGAGGGCAGCGCAAAGGCCTGTCTAGAACAGGCCTATATGTTCATATGCACAGATATAGGTGAGGCCATCTAGTCTCACAAACACATGGTGGCAGAATGGTAAATGTTTAACTTCAGACATTTATCACGCTAATCCATTAGACATAACCTTATGGAGGGCCCAGAAATGCAGGTAGATGTGTTGATCCTTATCTATATAGTTTGTGTGTGCATGCGTCTATATCTACATGCAGGTATATTGTATATGTGATCAATATACAAATACTTACATAGAGTACATAAGTAATATAACACACAGTCAATGGTGATATGACAAAGCCACTCCAGAATACTTTGCTTTATAACAGAGATAGCTCATAACAATACACTGTTGCCAGGAAAATTTATTTTCCCACAAGTTAATGTAAGGAGTGTGGCTAAGCTCAAGGTGAATGGAGAAGCCTGAGGAGGGTAGCAAATACCATTGCAATCTGTGTTAATTAAAAGGACCCAATTACTGAAACCCTATCTGAGTTGTGAAAAAAAATGTCCATTTGCAATAGATATATAACTTTGAGGAAACATGAGAAAATTATGAAACCATTAAGAAACACATATACTGTATATTTATTGTGTAGTGCAACAGACTGTGTAGTAAAGCATCAAGATCAGGAGAAAGATGTAACTTATCAAAAATGCCATGAGGACTTCCCACGTCATTTGTGCTCTAGTACCAAATGTGCTCTAGTACCAAATGTAATGTAATGCCCAAGAATACATGAGCTTTGCTAACTGAGATATATTTGTACTACAGGTCACTCTTTTGGTCAGTTTGCCAATATCAGAGCCATGTGTGAAATGCAGATTAGAAATCTGATAAATACATTTCTAAAAGTTCAATGGATGTCACCAAAACAGCTGCTTTTGTGATTCAATAACTAGTTCTACAACTGAATGATCAGGAGTACCTGCAGAAAAACAATCTCATTAAAATGAAATCATACTTTCTTGCTGAACTTCCCTGTAAAGGATTAAATCTCCCTTATGTTCTAAAATGTGTCTTCCAAAAAAGTATCTTGGTTTTTACAAATGATTTATTTTAAAATAAATGCTAATTTCAAGTCTGTTTTGAAAATAGTTTCATCTATCCCAGACCTTCAGGTTTGTAATACACATGAGGAAAATTAATCTTTAGCTTCTTTATTTGTTACTAGAAACATACAATCGCCACAAAAAAAAAAATTGGCATGGTACAGACGGGCATGTTGTGGCGATATTAGGGCTTGATAGGGCTGGGCATCCAGGTGTGCATGCCTGTCCACATGGCAGGCACCACAACTGAGCAGCTTTGGCGCTGTGTACAGATGCCTCTCGGCAGAAGCTGCATCATAAGGCTGCATCGCAGCCCTTATGACGCCACAAAAAAAGGAGCCACCTAAAGCAGCTCCTTTTTGAGTGTGCATCTGTGCAACAGCATGTGGCTGCTGCTGAACAGGTGCGCAGCAAAGAAGAGCAGCCTTTCACCAGCCGTGTGAACAAGGCCATTGTTTTGTTTTGACACTGCTAGAGTAAGAAAGTAAACATATATGAATTAATCTATCACTGAATTAATGTAATTTGCTCTTTGTGTACAGTTCTTAAAAATATCTTGCATAAGAGTATCTTATCAAATTTAAACTGTGAAAAATAATATACAATACCATATTGTAAGAATTTACCTGAGGTACAAGGCTAACATGGATATTGCAGAAATTCTCCCTTTTGGCTTTAAACTGAAACTGTCGGAAAGCTTCTACAAATGGCATTCCTTCAATATCTCCAATAGTTCCACCCAGCTGAAAGGAAATATCTAGTTAACCAATTTGAGCAAACCGAAAGAACATTACAGCAATTTTATAAAGGTTAAGACATTTTAAGGGCAAGATATATTGTTATATAACCAGGTTTCATAATAACTTTAGGTAACATGTGGTAGCTAGCTACTGCTATTATGAATGCTTCTGAAGTGTAAACCAAATTTATAACAACACTGAACAATGATCATACAAGATTATTTCATTGTTGTAATTCAAAGAACCTTTACAGTGATAGCAGAAAACAGAGGAGGAAAAACACTCTGCTTTTAAATTACACCACAGCAATTGCCACTACTCACATTTCCAGAAACAGAGCATTCATACTTACTTCAATTACACATATTTGTGGTTCCTTGTTATCACCATCAACTGGGATCTTTGCCTGGTTCATTACCCATTCTTGCACAGCATCAGTAATATGTGGGACAACTGCAAATCAAACCAAATTTTAATGGAATAAAAGGTCAGGTATGTAGCCCATATTATTTCTCAATTCAAAGACAAATTCAGAGGTAGCCCAGCAAATCAGATTTACGAGAATAGCATTTCAAGGTACAACATAATCTGGGCCTGCATAAGTCTAAAAGAGTCTAAAAGAAGACGAATAAATGAAAAATTAAATACAAATGTAATAAGGGCTTGGTTATGTCATATCATAAATTCTGTTAATTTCCATACTAATATTAGTGAATAATATCACACACACAATTAATGTAAAACCCAACAGTAAAATTGCTGACTGGAATACCATATACAGTAGACAAAAGTTTTAAAATAGCTGCTACAACCATCGATTTGCTTGTGGTCTTAAGATTCTGGTGATGACGTTAAACAAGTCAACAAGTTAAGTTTAAAGCCCTAAACAGCTTGGAAACTTAACAGTAGGCAGAGTGCTTCTTCCTATATACACCCACCTAAGAACTGAGATGCCTACTCTGTGTTTGACCAGCGGAAACAGTACGGTGTGAGATGTCATGGGAGAGAGCCTTCTCAGTTGTGGTACCGCAATGGTGGAATGCTCTCCCTTTGAAGGCCTGATTGGTGCCAAAGCTGTTTTTTTTCCCCTGCCTCAAGTTGAAACATGGCTTTTTTTTTTATTAAACCTTTGGGGTGTAATCAACTTTTAAACATACATTTACTTGGTTCTGAATTTTTGAAACTTTTAACCTGTTTTAACTTGTTGACTTGTTTAATATGTTTTTATTCCACTTAAACTAATTCATCATTTTAATCTGTTATTGTTTTAAATTGTTTGTACTGCATCCATGCTTGAATACATGGATGCAGATTCTGTAGATAAAGTGAGTTCAGTGTATCTCAGTTTACCACACCAGGACAGAAAGAAACAATCTGCATGCATTGGACTAATACAAAAGTACCTTGAACTGTTTTTCCCAAGTAATCGCCATGCCTCTCTTTATTGATAACATGTTGATAGATTTTTCCAGTGGTGATGTTATTATCCTTATAAAGGTTAATGTCCAAGAATCTTTCATAGTTTCCCAGGTCCAAGTCAACTTCTCCTCCATCATTTAGAACAAACACTTCACCTGAAAAATAATAGTATTCATTAGTGTACTTTCAACAGTAAAAACAGTAAAACATTTCTTCCCAAGCTCTTACGAACATACATAATGATGGGATAACTTACAGTATGAGGAAATGCAGGTATTTATAGGATAAATGTATACATGTATCATGCAAAATATTCTTTCAGGAACTAACTAGTGTAAATCAATTAAACTTTAAATTGAGTTAGAAATATTATACAAAAAGGGGAAACTTAATTTTAAAAAAAATCATGAGACTGACCAAAGTTGGAATTTAATCAACAACTTAACAACTTACTTAAACTATAATTTAATGAAGAGCAAGAAAGTGCTAAACAATCAACTGATTCTACATTTCCCAGCTGGCTCTTTACCCAAAGTCTAGTTCTTGGATTTCTGCAAACCTTTTGGTTTTTGTTAGTTACAGAAATGAGAAGTTGTACTTACCAAGAAGGTTCATTCTGGGATGGCACAAGGAGCAATCCACCACATTTGGGTTTATCTTCACATGCCAACCCAAATGTGGTGGACTGCTTCACCTGTCATCTGAGAAGGCATCATTCCCAATGATCCCTTTCAAGACATGTGGTCCTGCAAATGCTCCAGAAAGCAAGCTGTTGGTGCTTTATTCACATTCTTTACTCCAACAACATATGCATCATAAATACATAGGTTATATTTTTATATTAAGCACTATACTTCTTATGCTTGACCCTAAACTCATGATGGTAGAATTCAAAAACATAGCTGTGTTAGTTTGCAAAATCAGTATGCAAAGGGATCTAGTAGCACCAAGGCTAATTGAAAAAAAGAAGCTAGTAGCATGAACTTTTGTAGACTTGAGCCTACTTCCCCAGATGCATAATGGTTTCCTGGCAGACTATACACATTTCAACACTATCTAATTCCCCCCCTTCTCATGAGGGTGCCCTTGACCAGTTCATCACATCTTCTCTTGTTCCAACACTACATTCCAAACACTCATTCATATGGTTATCTAGTCTCCTTAGCTTTAGGCAACATCCTTCCTCCCCTTTGTCCACCAATGACCATCCATCCTTAAAACTATACAATACTGGAATCTGTATGTCAGATATTTCAAAATTGCAACTTGGAAAAAAATCTCATAAAGAACAGGAATGCAGCTATACATATTTGTACATAAAAGAGGTTACTCATACCATGCTCATATGGTGAAAAGGTTCCAGCATCTATGTTAATGTAAGGGTCTATTTTGATTGCAGTAACTCTTAAGCCACATGACTTCAAGATTGTACCTATGCTGCTTGCAATAATTCCTTTACCGATGCCTGAGATGACACCACCAGTTACCAGGATGTACTTCATGGGATAATTAAAGGTACAGCATAAATCTCGAGCTGGAATTCTAAAATTGAAAAGGTTAACTGATTAAATACAAGCTTATAAAGTTTCCTAGAAAAAGAAACGTTAGAGCTATCTTCACAGTAATCATTGTTTTAGGGGAGCTATACAATAGGCCCTCGGTATCAACTGGAGTTTGGTTATGAATATCAAAATCTATGGATACTTCAAGTCCCATTACGTATAATGGTGCTACAAATGGTGTCCCTTACAAAAAAACACAAAATCAAGGGTTGCTTTATGGATTTTGTGTGTGTGTATGTGTGTGAATATTTTGAAACTATGGTTGGTTGGATCCATGAATACAGACTCTGTAGATATGGAGGGCCAACTGTATAACTCATGATTTAGTAGAATTCTTTAATTGCATCAGAACTGTTAAGCAATAGTAATATAGCCAATCTTTCTTTTTTAAGCGGGTGAAGGCAATACAAATGAAATTTTAAAAAAGAGTAATAACAAGAGTTAAAAGACAGGATAACTGTTATCCTTATGCCAAGTTATATCTGGTGCAGAGTTATGACTTGATTGTAGGGCAATTAAGAAACAAGAGGGAAGTATCAGCATGATGGAAAAGAAAATTCAGATGGAAAATTTCTTGGGAAAAGAAACAGTCTATTTCTAGTCACATCAAAGTGCTATTTATGACCCAAAAGCTGAAGTGGTACAGGCTGTCTCAAAGGCTGTATTCTTCCATATGAGCCTGCATGGGCTGTAAGTTCTGCAGGAGAGGCACTTTTCAGAGGTATCACTGGTGAAGACAAGAGAAAGGGCCTCTGTCTTCAGTGAACACTCCCATACCAGAAAGCAAAGGCTTTCTATTCAGACAGAAGTTCAGCAACTGTCTGCCTGATACAGTCAGGATGTGCTGGATTTCTAACTTTTTAAATCTTTATTTATTATGAGTATGGATTGTTAAAACTATTTTCATTTAATTTGTGTTTTAATAGTATAATTAAATGTGAATTTTAACAGTACACTTGTCCCTCCATATTCACTAGGGTTAGGGGCATAAGAACCCCGTAATATGGAAATAAAATGCAAATAACTAAAACACCATACTTTTACCTGAGAGGACACCTCTCTAGGAATCTGTAGGTCCTCCAGTGCAACTCTGTGATCAATGTCTGACAGACATTGACCACAGAACTGCACCGGAAGAGCTACAAATGCCTAGTAGAATGTTCTCTCTAGAAAACTCAAGGTCTTTCAGTGCAACTTTTAGTTAAAGTTGACCATAGAGTTGCACTGGAGGACCTAGATATCCCTAGAGAGAACATATTAATCAAATCCGTGAATAATCAAATCTGTAAATATCAAATCTGCAAATACAGAGGGATGAGTGTATAATTAAATTTGAATTCTATTATGTATAATTTGTATTCTTGCTGGAACTACTTTTTTTAATTAAATTGCAAGCAGTTTTACAACCTAGTCCTGGGCGAAGGGCAAGACAGTAATAAAATAAATCAATAAACCCTAAGAGAATAATTGAAAACAGCCCCCTGGGGACTGATCATATTCACAAACAGGTAATTCCTAAGTACCTGTTGAGAGTAACCGGAAACAGAATGGAATATCCTAAAAGAAGCATGGCTGCACACAGAACAGGAACGCTCTACATTGCAGCACTCCAGCCACACTACTCTGCTTTCCTAGATATATTATCTGTGCCAGCTAAACAACTGAAGGGATATAGCTTTCTATGCAAAATACTCCAGGTCCCATCCCTGGCATTTCTGGATAGAACTAGCAAGGTCCTGGCTGACATTTTTGAGAGCCACTGTTTATAGGTGTAAGCTAGACTTCATACAAGGCAATCACCTATATTTTATCTAAGATAGTTGCTCATAAATTTTAACCTCCAAAGACATCTGTTGAAAGTATAGATGAAGACTTTACTATAGGAACAAGTTCTGATATTCTGGAAAGCTGGTTGATACCAGGCTTTCTGATATGAAGTCATGAAAACCAAAATGAAAAAAACATGTTACACAAACAGTGCTAAAACCTATTATTAGGGCTGACAACCCTAAAAGGGCAAATTAATTTACCATATGAGTTTCATGAATTAATTAAACCGATCAAGGCCAAGGCAAATTTATTAGCAATGCTCATGCTGTGAAGCAAATAAATATAAAATAAAGAAATACAGGTGCATTCTCCCCTTATCCGAAATATTCCCAAATCCAAAAGTGCCCACAGGGGTGTCTGAGAGAGGGGCACCTTTGCTTCCTGATGGTTCAGTCGACGCAAACCTGGTTTCGTACACAACATTATTAAAGACATTGTGTATTAAATTACCTCAGGCTATGTGTATAAGGTGTATACCAAACATAAATGAACTGCAGGTTGAAACCCTGGGTCCCATCTCCAGTTAGGCATCCCTAATATCCCAGTCGGCAAAGGAGGAGCCAGGAAAGGCTGCATACTGTCACTCTATTTATTCAACCTGTTTGAAGAAAAACAGGCATACATTTTAGATCCAAAACACACTGCAGAAACAATCCACTTTGAGACTGCATTGGCTCAGTGCTAGGGAATCCTAGGACTTGCATTTTGTTGTGGCTCTCTCTGAATGTCTCACAAAACTACAGTCCCTAGGATTTCCCTTGCAGAGCCAGGGCAGCTCAAGCAGTCTCAAACTGGACTATTTCTGCAGCCTGCTTTGGACCTATGTATACTTTGATTCCCAGATTAAATCCACAGTAGAAGAAGAAGAGGATCTTGCATTTGGCTTTCTGTTTCCCCTTGAGCTTACCTCGTATCATTCCATCCCCTTGTAAGCCACAGCATGCATAATATAACTGAACAAATGTTGCAAATCCCTCCTCTTGAACCTGCACACTCCACAATCCAGGCAACGCTGTTAAAGGGAAGAGTTTGTTGCTGCTGTGTGCTTCCCTCCAAGCCACTTTCTGAGCTCCCAGTGAGTGTCGCAAGGAGGGGACTTTCCTCCCTTCAGGGGCTGCTGCTGCCCTGGGTCCCTTGGAAGGAGGAGGGCCCCTGGCTGCCGGCCTCAAGCACTGCCACTCCTCCTTCCCTGGAAGGAGAGAGGCTGAAGAAGAGAGGGACGGAAACACACTGCAGGGATAATAATAATCCACTTCTGAGGCTGCTTTAACTGCCCTGGATCAATGCTAAGGTCTTCTGGGAACTGTAGTTTTGTGAGATATGGAGCCTCCTCTCTCAGAGAGAACTCTGGTGCCACAATAAACTACAGTTCCCAGGATCCCCCAGCACTGAGGCAGGGCGGGTAAAGCAGTCTTAAAGTGGGTTGTTTCTGCAGTATGTGTGTTGGGCCTGAGGTGCCTTAATTTCCTTAGAAGAAGAAGAAGGGCTCTTTTGCCCTCTTTTTGTAGGGAAAAATAAAATAAAGGTTGCGCCCACACTGCAGAAATAGTCCAGTTTCATACCGCTTCAACTGCCTCTGGGCCAAGGCTATGGAAACCTGGGGTTTGTAGTTTTGTGAGACATTTAGACTTCTCTGTCAGAGAAGGCTGACCTGACGTCCTCCTTTCCCCGGACACGTCCTACATTCCAGTCTGCGGTCCAGGAGGGACTCCAAAAACGCTCCATCACTCGGGTATAAAACACACTGCAGAAATAATCCAGACCGCTTTAACTGCCCTGGCTCAGTGCTAGGGGATCCTGGGAACTGTAGTTTATTGTGGCACCAGAGCTCCCTGACAGAGAAGGCTAAATGTCTCACAAAACTACATTTCCCATAATTCCCTAGCATGGAGCCAGGGCAGTTAAAGCGGTCTCAAACTGGATTGTTTCTGCAGCGTGTTTTGCTATATGTAGGCTACCTCCTTCAATAGTTTAACCGTTAATGTTATAGGCTGGGATACTCCATTTTACAAATGGAAAGGAGCAACTGGGAGAGACTACTTAACCAACGTTAAAGTCTCAGCGCTGCCCATCATCGGCCTACAGTGGTTTTCAATGAAACAATGATAACATGCTTATATTCACCAAAGAATATACATATACATATATAGGACTATAGCCCAGTCCTATGCATTTCATTCTGAACTGAACCAATATATTAAATATGAATGCAGGATTAACTTGGGTCCTCCAGGCATTTTAGACTCCAGCTCCCAGAATCCCTGATCAATTGGGCAAGATGGCTGAGGCTTCTGGGAGTTGAAGTCCAAAACATTAGGAGAGCCAAAGGTTCAGAGCCATTTAAGCACTCAGGTGTATTGACACAGCTGAATTAAAGCCATTTGACACCACTTCAATTGCCATGGCTGTCCTACAGGATCACGGGATTTGTAGTTGGGTGAGATATTCAGCCTGATCTGATAAAGACCTCTAGGGCCTCGCCAAACTACAAATCCCAGGATTCTGTAGGACACAATAATGGCTGTTAAAGAGGTCTTAAAGCGCTTGAGTTCTTCAGTCTGGATTAAAAAAAACCCTGTGGTGGAGAGATAGAGAGGAACTCTAAAGCTTCAAAGTGCTTTAATTCTGTTATCTGGATATTTAATTTAAATTCAATTTAATTCTGTTATCTGTGGTGGAGAAATAGAGAGGAAGCCTAGAGCGTCACAATGCTTCTGTTCTGCAGTCTGGGGGGGAAAACAACTATGGCGGAGGAATAGAGAGAAAACCTAGAACTGTACCCAGACTATTGGCCAACATGGCTGAGGCTTCTGGGAGATGTAGTCCTAAATCTCTTAAAGGGGCACTAGAGCGTCAAGGTACTTATCTAGATACAGTAAAACCTTTGGTGGGAGAAATAGAGAGGAGTCCTAGAGCGTCACACAGGGCTTTAACAATGGCCTGGAGGACGCCTAGAGCGTCCGTGGTGACGCAGGCCCGTGACGTAGCCCGGAAGCGACCGGGCTCTCCTTTTCCGGAAACAAACGTTAATCCTGCCTTCCCCCCTTGAGACGGTTGGGGAAAGCGGGGGGAGGGCGCTGGTCCCGGCCAAGATGCTGCGGGGCCTGGGCGGCTGGTTTGGGATGAGCCGGGAAGGGGAGGCGGGGGACAGTCCGCCTCTGGTCGAAGAAGAAGGGGAGCCCCGAGGGGACGCCGGGGAGGGCGGCCAGGAGCAGGGGGAGCTCCAGGGGGAGCCGCAGTCGGACTCGGACTCGGACCCGCTCCTCCACCAGGCCAAGGGCCTCGGCAGTGAGTGTCCTCCCCTCAGTGGCCTTGCTTTCCTGGCTCTAGGACAGGTGTCGTTTTTGCCCTCCCCCTCAGTCAGTACGACACACTGTTCACACTGCACTTTGACACCCCTTTGGCCTGCCAAGGCTCAGCGCTGTGGAATTCTGGGAGTTGTAGTTCTGTGATATACGTAGCCGTCTCCGTCAGAGAGCTCTGGAGCCCCACTAAACTACAGTCCCCAGGATTCCTCCAGGCAGAGCCATGACTTTTAAGGCAGTGTCAAACTGAGTTAATTCTACAGTGTGGCAGCAGACTCAGTAGGAATGACAACAAGGAAAGTAAGGACTCATATCTGTGGATGTAAAAGTAGTTCCGGAGCCATATTTCCTGCTTTCCCCAAGGAATTTAATGCTGCAGCGTGGCAACAGTTGGAGTTGGCTCCTTTAATAGTTGTGTATAGAAGAAGGAATTTCAGCAGCTGTTTTTGTTTGTCACACCATTAGGCAGCAAGTAACACCTGCTGGATTTCTGCTCTTCTGTAGAACAGGTACAGGGGCCCTTGACAGTTGCCATTGTGGCAACCATAGTCCGAATGGACATGAACTTCAAGAGGGTGAAGCTCCCAAAAGTGTGTTCACTCAGTTTAACCAGGGTTTACTCCCAAGAGGAGAAATTGTAGCTTCTAGGACAGGGAGCAGCTGGAAGTTGCTTTTGCTTCTGTAGATTGGTTATCATAAGTTAGTTATGCTCAGCATATGTACCTGAGACTGACTTGTGAAACCTACAGGAGCTTCAGCTGTAGCAGAGACTTCATATTTACTGTATCTGTTGTTTTACTCCTTGAAAAGTATGGCTTTGCTTTTTAAAGCCAGTGTAATAGGAGTGTATATCAATTGCAACAGTTTGGAGAGGGACCTGTTGTAGTCTGTTGCTGCAAAAATGACAATCATGCGATACCTTATCGACTACATTTTTTGTCATACTCTGGCTCACTTCATGCATCCATTGAAGAAAGCGGGAGTGTATACAGTAAAACCTTATGCTACATAAACCTTGTTAGTCTTTTAAAATGTAAGGTACTTGGTTCTTTTATCTGTTTTAGTGCTGTATCAAAAAACTTGTGAAATATTGTGCCATTGATGTTTCTTTAAAACTGATGCTTATATTGCTGTTTTAATACTACTCTATTTCCATTCTTAATACATACAATTTTAATGAGAGTGATGGAAAGATTTGTGTGATTTTTAAGAGGAAGGGAAGAGAAAAATGAGGAAACCTCTGAGTCCTGTTCTCTTTCTCTCTCTCTCTCTCTCTCTCTTATTCAAGAGAACAGCTAACATAAGTGTGCCTTTGTGGAGGATCTATTTATCCTTCCCAGCTCCTGAGCATTATATCCCTTGAGCAAACAGAAGGGTGAAAAATATATTCAAATGCCTCTCCTACAAATAAACAGATCTTTTAGAACATTTTGCATTTTCCTAAATTGTAATTACTTGTTCTGTGTTTACTTGAATCTAGTCTGGTTGACTTCAAATTGTTAAAACAGGTAGGACAAGCTTAAACACAACTTCATTATAAGTCTATATTACTGGATTGATTAGAAACATAGCACTTGGGGAGGGGGGGGGTCTCTCCCGTTTCCCAGGAGGCAATTAGGTTTTGAATTTAAATCTGCCTGTGTACCTAACTGCCTGCAATCCAAGCTGCATTAAATCACTTTTAGATTTTGCCACACTTCAAACTGAAGTGTAACACTTTTTTGTTATAGTTGTCAAGAAGAAAACCACCACCATCAGCATTGTTTTCTCAATTTAATTGTGCTTCAGATATCATCTAAGGCCATTGTCCCTAAATTTACATCAAGGAATCAGCTAAAATCAAGGCATCCTGATTTTAATTAATGTGTGCCGTAATTTCTTCGATATAGATTACTAGGTTTCTTTTTTCTGTTCTTCAGATGGAAAGTGCTGGCTCCATATCAGTTTCTTTTATTATTTTTTTATTTTGGGTTGTTTGTTTGTTTTTGCATCTCTATATTGTGCAGAAGATACAGTCCAGGATTAATCACATTAGTCCAATATATGTAGCATATTTTATATACAGAATAGGCAACGACAAATCAATGTGTGTGTCAGAGGCATTATGCTTAGAAACTGGAAGTACTGCGTGAATGACTGAGGTTGAAGCCACAGACAGATTCCATCATAGCTTAGACTCATTATTTATAACAACTAATTTTTGAAGCCGCGATAAAAGAACATATCCTGAGCTGAAATGGTGTCTTATTTCCAAAAGGTTATCTCTTCAGTTTTGCTACTACCGCCACAAAAAAGATATCTGAATCAGTTGCAGAAACAGCACAAACAATAAAGAAGTCAGTAGAAGAAGGAAAAATAGAAAATATAATTGACAAGGTACTTTTTTCTGTTGTAAATTTATCATGAAATATTTCATATTATGCTTCAAGTCATGTTTAAGGCATTATGAGATCAGCTATCAATAAAGTGTTATGAACAACTACCATATTCAGGGGGGGGAAATGAGATACTGTCCATCAGCTTTAAACAAACTTTGACTAACTGACAAAAGTTTAGAATTCTTAATACTCAGTAAATTTGGTATACTGAGTAATACTATATATATTTGATGTAAGCATTTGTCTGTGCCGGTTCTCTTAGGTTTCATGAGAGCAATTTCACATTCAAGTTCCATTTGATGTAGAAGATAAAAAATGTGGCATACCTAGATTATCACGCATTTTCAACATGCATATTGTACATTACTTTGCTACACTATTTCATTTATTTTCTATGCTGCCTTTCTCCCAGAAAGGACCTAAGGTGGCTCACAGATAAAATGTAGTGTCAGTATTTGTTCTGCACACTACATTTAATTGTTTGTTTAAATAAGTACTAAAAGGTTCTGTATAAAACTAGCAGAAGTTAGAAACACGTAAGTGCTACGATTTATACAGGATTGGCAACACAGGCTGAGTTGACAATCAAAGATGAATTACCACTATTTTAAAACTGCTAGTAATTACTTTATAAATATTTTTGGTCACCACATGATATCAGCGTATTTCGTCTTGTTACCTGCCCTTGAGTTGGCTCAGACTCATAGCAACCCTATGGATGAGATATCTCCAAGAATCACTATCCTCCGCTGCCTTGGCCAGATCCTGTAAGCCCCATAACCCCCCGTGATCAAGTCAATCCATTTGGTTTGTGGTCTTCCTCTTTTTTCTACCATCTACCTTTCCTAGCATTATTTTTTTTTCTAGTGATCCATGCCTTTCCATTGGCGCTTTACAGAACGCCCAAAAACGGCACTCTGTCAGCGCCGCTGGTTGCTGCGTCCGGGAACCACAGCAGACAAACGTAGTGATTCCCAGATGCAACGAGAAAGAAGCTGCAAAATGCAGCTTCTTTTAGTGCCAAGGAAATGGTGCCACAAGTGGCCAATGGCGCACTTGTGACATCACTTCCGCCGTGCAATGTGCGGATGCTAAGCGTCCGCGGCGTCAAGACGGCAGCGCCCGTGTAGAACGGGTGCCGCCATTTTGTACGCACTGAGCGCGTACTAGGGTTAGTGGTGTCCAGAAAGGATGCTCCTTTCTAACCCTAGTACGTGCGCGGCACGTACTTTTTGTCCATGCGGAATGGGCCATTATGTCGTCAAAGTATGATAGTCTCAACTTGATCATCTTAGCTTCCAAAGAGAGCTCTGGTTTGATCTGTTCAAGAACCCATTTGTCTTCTTGAATGTCCACTGTATTTTAAGTATTCTTCTCCAGAACCACATTTCCAATGAGTTGATTTTCTTTGTGTCTACTTCCTTTACTGTCCATCTCTTGCATCTGTACATGGCAATTAGGAACACAATGGCCTGACTTTAGTGCTCAGTTGTATGTCTTTGCTCTTCAGTATCTTTTCTAGTTCTTTCATGGCTGCCCTTCCCATTCCTAGTCATCTTATTTCTTGACTGCAGTCTCTATTCTGGTCAATGTTTGATCCTAGATGTGGGAATTCTTTAACTATTTCATTTTCCTCATTGTCTAGATTGAACCTGAGTCATTATTTTTGTTTTCTTAATGTTCAGCATCAGGCCTGCCTTTGCATCTTTGATCTTATTAACTGTTCCAATTCCGCAGATCTTAAGTTGTTAATGTTGCTTCCTCCTATCTTAACTCCTCCATTTTCTGATTCTAATTCTGCTTTACTTAAGATGTTGTCAGCATATAAGTTAAACAAGTAGGGTGATAGGATGCAGCCTTGCCTGACCCCTTTCCCAACTGGGAACTTTGTTTCCCTGAATTCTGTTCTGACAATGGCCTCTTGTCCTTGATACAGATTCCTCATCAGGACTATCAGAAGTAGTGGCACCCCCATGTCTCTGAGTGCATTCCATAGCTTTCATGTTCTATACAATCGAATGCCTTCCTGTAGAGTCCATGAAACACATGCTGGTTCTCTTTTTTAATTCTTTGGTGTGTTCATTAGCCATCACATGTTTGCAGTGTGCTCCCTAGTGTCCCTTCCTTTTCTGAATCCTGCTTGCAACTCTGGAATTGCTCTCTTCATGTATGATTGGAGTCTATGCTGCAGAATCTCAAGCATTGTTTTGCTTGCATGTGGGATTAGTGATATTGTCCTTCAGTTGCCGCAGTCTTTTGTATCTCCTTTCTTGTGGATTAGTATGTGTATCGAGCATTTCCAGTCTGTTGGCTATTTCTTTGTTTTCCATATTTGTTGGCATATTTCAATTAGCACTAAAGTTGCATCTGTCTGTGGGCATTGTAGCAGTTCAAAGTGTTGCTGTACTCTATATGGCTCTTCATGGTTTGGGTCCAGGTTATCTGAAGGACTGCCTACAATCTTTCCTGGGTTCCAAGATCTTTCAGGGAGGTCCTTCTCAGTGGTGCTCCAAGGTGCCAGTTCCAGTAGGGTTTTGAAACTGATTGGCTACTGAGGAAGGGGCTTTTAAGGTACTGATGGTATGCTTATTTTAAATAAAAATGATAATGTAGTTTTAAAATGCTTTTTTATTTAGATGTCTTTTAAATTATAGTTGGTTTTATTCTGTTTTAACATTATAATATCTTTTATGCTTTTTTACTGATACCAGTTATATCCATTTTATCTGTAGTTGTTTTGATTTTGTTTTGTATCACCTTTCCAGTTCCAAGAAACAGAGAGGCTATAAATCAAATAAGAGAGCCAGCATTGAGTAGTGGTTTGAGTGTTGAACTACGACTCTGGAGAACAGGGTTCAAATCCCCACTAGGCCATGGAAACCTATTCGGCGATCTTGGGCAAGTCACACTCTCAGTCTCAGAGGAAGCAAAAGCAACTCTGAACATATCTGGCCAAACAACAACAACAAACACCCCAAAACCTTCTGACAAATTTGCCTTAGGGTCACCATAAGTCTGAAACACAAAGCACACAACAACTCAAATAAATAATGACCCCTTTGAGCAGAACATAGTGATCACAAATGAGGTGATAGAAGGGCTTAGAACTGCTGCTTCTGCAGCTGGCAGCAAGGACACAGTGGGTCATGGGATAACTTCCCTCTCAGTGATGCTGATCTGTTATAACACATGTTGGTGGTGGAGGATGGTGGCCAGGACATGGCAGACAGTGCTTTAGGGAGAGAAAATAATATGCAGAATCCAGACTTTGGATTTTTATTTTATTTTTTTACCTTTCTACTGTATGCCACATAGTAACAGCTTCCTGTTCTAAAAATCTCAGTCAACTGTTGGTGCTAATGGCCTGTTACAGACAGCCAAATAAGCTGCTTCGAGTCACAGTGGAGGTATGGTGTTTCAATGATACATGCGTCCTAAGAGTCCAGAAGTCGCACCAAAGCCACGGTCCAGACTGGAGCGTGGCGTTTGGTGTGGCTTCTGGACTCTTGGACGCATGCATCATTGAACACCATACCTCCACTGTGCTCGAAGCAGCTTTATTTTGGCTGTCTGTAACAGGCCAAAGTGACTATGAAGAGTCTTAACATCTTTTTCTTGCTTTGATGTTATGTCCAAACTCTATTATATAAAGAGATCAACTTCGCTTTTTTTTCAAATGCTAATATAACCTTGCTTCATTTCATGCTATACATCTGTTCTTTTGTCTTACAGACCATTATAGGAGACTTTCAGAAGGAGCAGAAAAAATTTGTTCAGCAACAACACACAAAAAAATCAGGTAGTATTTAAATAGTGTAATTGAAACTGGAATAATACTCAAACCTAATATGCGTTTAACACAACAGAATATACAATTTCAATAGCTTTTGCTAGACATATAATGTTCCAAGTTAAGTATAGTCACATCTTAATTTCTCACACTTGTTCATTAGCATTTTAATCCACTGCTTTAGTCCACCATTTTGCTGACTTTTGAGTAAACATATGGACCAATTATGATGTTAAAATATCAGATAGTTAATTTCTAATTTACATAAGAGTAGCAGATAGTCTCAAGAGCAATTTAGATCCATTCATACTTGAATGTATTGACTATTACAAGTACAAGGCAATTTGGCTGCTTATGGAAGCATGAATGCACTGAATGTTAGCATGATATTAGCATGGCCTTGCCATTTTTGTTTTAAAGTAGAGCTAAAATAAGGGAGTGCAGTGTTACATACATTGGTGTCTGACATATCCTCTCTACAGTCTCCTCCGTGCCCAGTTTACTTCGGGGGTATGGAGAAAGAAAGGTCCAAAACACACTACAGAAATAATCCAGTTTGAGACCACTTTAACTGCCCTGGCTAAGTACTAGGGAATTCTGGAAATTGTAGTTTATCGTGGCATCAGAGCTCTCTGACAAAGAATGCTAACTATTTCACAAAACTACAGTTCTCAGAATTCCCTAGCATTGAGCCAGGGTAGTTAAAGTCGTCTCAAATAGGGTTATTTCTGCAATGTGTTTTGGACAAGTTACCTGAGGTCACCCAAATGAAGCTGGCAGGAGCAAAGAATCTTGTTTTAAAATAGCTGATTTGTTTAAAGGGAGGTTCTTTTGTTATCCACAGCTATACAAAATACAAAATGTAACATATACAGTGAGTAGGTGGTGAAATACATATTAACATTGAATTTGTTGCAATATATCATTTAAAAATCATTTTTAAAAAGCTTTATTAAAATAATCCATATTTTAAGTGCTGTACTTACAACAAACAATAGCCTGTTTCTAAGTTTGCCCAAGTTACATTTTCTATAAGAAAAGAAAATTTTCTACATAATTTTGAAGACTTAGCAGTTGTTTGGTATTTACTAATGTACTGTTCACTGTGGTCCAAAACACACAGCAGAAATAATCCAGTTTGAAATCGCTTTAACTGCCCTTACACAATGCTAGGGAATTCTGGGAACTGTAGTTTTGTGAGAGAGCTCTGGTGCCACAATAAATTACAGTTTCCAGGATCCCCTAGCACTGAAGTTAAAGTGGTCTCAAATTTGTTTATTTCTGCAGTGTGTTTTGGACCTACACTTACTTTCTGACAAGCTTAGGGCAGCATACATGTCCTTTCTCCCTGCCCACCCCACCCCTCCAATTGTATTGTTATAACTATCCTTTGAAAACATGAGAGTATATGGGACTGGATCAGTTTTGTGGCCAACTGTGGATTACATCCTGTTTTGTACAAACTTCAATGAAATGAACAGGAGCAGTATAAGAAAAGGCATTTCTCTTGCAGTCTCCCACAGCACCTCCAGAGGGCCCCAACTCCTTGGAGCAGTAGATTTTTAGAGGACTGTAGGAAGAAGGAATAAAGTAGAGATCTCTGGGATCCAACCCATATGTTTAATTTCTGACTTAAAATATGGAATCTGCTTATTAGATATGTGCCACAATATTTCTGATTTGCTGACTTGTGGTTTGGGGTACTGATTTGTGATGAACTGATCAAAATTAGCATTCACTTAAAAATATCTTAATGGTTGACACTCTTCAGACAGGACAAGGATATCAGTGGTTTGGCTATATCCTGCTAGTGCAGCATTATAAAATACCTCCCTTTTCATTTGCAGAAGCAGCTGTGCCTCCTTGGGTAGACAGCAATGAAGAAGAAACAATTCAGCAACAAATACTGGCCTTATCTGCAGTAAGTAGTCATTTGTGTGTTTTTGCTCACACCATCATTTTCATTGAAATATCTGCAAATCTCAGCTAGTGCTTACCTAAAATAAGACTGCGTATAGAAACACTGTGTGCATATGCGTGTGTGTGTGTGTCTGTACACATCTTTAAGTCACCTGTCGACTTACGGTGACCCCATGAATTTCATAGGGTTTTCTTAGGCAAGAAATGATCAGAAATGGGTTTCCAATTCCTTCCTTGGAAATATACATTTCATGACAGCTAATGAAAATGTTTGTAAGGTTTAGAGGGGTCATAGTCACTGGTAATACAAGACTAACTTCCCTTACTCAAAAACTGTTTGTTATTCCAAGTGTTGTTAGAATTACTTGTTCTTATGACTCCTTTTTTTAACAACATGTCCAACACTGACAACTGATGTTTATTTTGTGAAGGACAGAAGAAACTTTTTGCGTGATCCACCTGCAGGAGTTCAGTTTAATTTTGACTTTGATCAGATGTATGCAGTGGCACTGGTAATGCTTCAGGAAGATCAGCTTCTGAACAGAATGAGATTTGATCTTGTTCCAAAGCAGTAAGTGATCTGTCTGAATTTTTCTTTATCTACTTTATTGTTTCCATAGCTACATCTCTGAGTAAAAGATAATGGCTGATTAATAGTTATGACAATAACTAACACACATTACTTGCTAATATTTTGGTTCACATACTAACATTCTCTGTATATAAAAATGTGACATAATAATTATGGTGTGCTATCAAGTCAGTCTAAAAGAATATTCAAGGCATAGTTATAGTAAATTTTCAAATATTTTCATGTTGACTCTGAAGAAAGTAGTGTCATACTTTGTAACAGGAGATTGTAATATCTTGCCAATCTAACCTTATGAAAGATCCAGTGAGTTCCATCTACCTTATTACTAAATGCATGTGTATAACATTGTTAACAAATTCACTATGAAGGAAACATTATAGCATTTCATTCCTATCTATGATATTATATGCAGTGCAGTATTTGAGTGCTTATCATACACTTTATCCATGCAATATTCCCCCTTTTGGAAGAAGGATAGTACATTTTAATTGCATTCTTAGCCAGCCCCTTCCACATTATCTTGGCTGAGAGTGTACAAATTCTCCCATAAAATGTATTTAATTGGTATGTGAACTGCTCATAGTGCTAGCAAATTAAATTATTCCCATTCTAAGATTAATATTATGTGTTTTGTTCTTGGAACCAAATCTCCAGTAGAAAAAGGGTTACCTATCTATTAGGGCAAGTGCCTGGAAGTCTAGAGCCCGGTGGTGCAGTGGTTAAATGCCTGTACTACAGCCACTCACTCAAACCATAAGGTTGCGAGTTTAATACTAGCGAAAGGACTCAAACTTGACTCAGGTTTGCATCCTTCCGAGGTTGCTAAAATGAGTACCCAGATTGTTGGAGACAATTAGCTTACAGTTGTAGACCTCTTAGACACCATTAGTTCAGTATGAAATGCTATATAAATGAAGCTGTTTATATGTTCCATGTTATTAAGTCAGTACAGTTACTAAAGTCATGTATTTACTGTCTTCAGTGTAAAGGAAGAAGTTTTCTGGAGGAATTATTTTTACCGTGTCTCACTAATTAAACAGTCTGCGCAACTTACAGCACTAGCTGCACAACAGCAAGCAGTGAGAAAGGAGAAGAATGACAGTGAAGAGGAAAGACAGCTGACAGGTAGGCATTTATTTTGATCAAGCATTTCACTATGTAGAATCCAACAGTGGCATGGAGGTTGGCAAGATGACCTTTGGGTTTCCTTTCAGTCCTACTTCCTGTGATTATATGTTGAATGGCATCCCCTTTCTCACTAGGTAAAAAAAAGGCACATTCCAGATTCTCTTCAATGATTTCCTCACAATAGGCTACTTTAAGTTACATATGAATTGCTCCCATGGAAGTCCAACAACATATGGGGCAAAACTTTGTTCTTACCCCTGTTTTAAAATTTTCTTTGGCTAGTAGAAGCTTCAAAACTACAAGGCTTCACATTGCATAGCAGAAATACTTAGTGAAGAATAAAGGTTTCTTCTACTACCAAAATTTTACTGAAATTCATATTTTAAGAAAATGCATCAAAGAAACAATATTAAAATATATATGAAATAGTAGCGTCCTTGCAGGGGGCAGGGAAACCTGGCAAGGCGGGGCAGGGCTTCTGCAAGGAGGGGCGGGGTGTCACCCAGTGTGGTCCAACCCCCACCCCCCAGTGACAGCACTGGTTAAAATTAAGCTTTCTGTAATATAGACAGATGTCTTATCACAAAGAGCCAGTGTGGCATAGTGGTTTGAGTATTGGACTATGACTCTTGAGACTAGGGTTCGATTCCCTGCTCAGACATGAAACCCACTGGGCAAGTCACATGTTCTCAGTCTCAGGGGAAGGCAATGTCAAACCTGCTCTGAACAAATGTTGCCCAAAAAAAAACCATGATAGGTACACCTTACGGCTGCCATAAGTTGGAAACGACTTGAAGGCACACAACAACAACTCCTCACTTGATTCCCATTCCTCCTATACATTCTCAGATTGTCTCCATATAATACAAGCATCTCTTCTGGAAGCTGCTATCTTCTTTGTATAATATAATCTTTTATCAACACTTGGTACTGAGAGCACAGGTCTGTGAGTACATACATCAAAGACACTATGTTCTTCTCAAAAATAACTTATAGCTATCCCTGAAAGATGAATACAGCACATCATAGACTCAGGGAAGGTTGAAGTCAGCTGTCTTATTTGAAAGAGATAAAAAGAAATTGATGTCCTTGAAATGCACAAAGCAGTATTGCAGCCATAAAAAGAGAATTTTGCCTCCATTATTCTACTCCCCTTTATACTTTCAAAACTGCTAATGTTGTCCAGTTTCATTTCTTTGTGTACAACACTGAAAGTGGTTTCATGTACAGTAAGAGATGGAAAATATTAACATTCCAGATGTTGTTGAATTGCAATGTCCATTATTCCTGACTTTAGCAACAGTTGGAGAGTCATAGGTTCCCCATCCCAAGTGTAGAGGGTTCTGCACTTTTGTTATTCATAGAAATGTGCTACTGCCTTCTATAGCAGTCACTGCTCTCATCTCATTTCCAAGGTTGGGAGGAAGCCTGGTGGTGGTTTGGTCACTGTGCTGAGGTGGCATGAGAACTATTTTGGTAGCACAGGACCAAATCAACAAACACTTCCACTCCAAAGAGGCTGGAAAGGGTGTAAGTGATTGTCACTGATCCCACATGGAAACACAGTATGAAGTAAGGCCAATAATATTGGCAGCATCTAGGTGACCATATTTTTCTTGATTACTAAGACCAGACAAAATATGAGGTCCTGTTCATATAGGGCTGATTCATTTATCACTGATTCATATATCATATGCGCACACTGTGGCACTGTGCAGTTGAGCTTTGGTAAGCCTAAGCCCTGCATGCTTCTCCTCTCTTCTTCCTCTTATCTAAGGTAGAACATATAAATCTTTTGGTAACAGTTTTTAGCCAAGCTCACTTTCCTGTTTCAGCCAGGGAAACTACATTTTCTTACAAACTGCAAATAACTAACTAGGAAATCAAACCAATTTAATAATCTGGTTTATACAAACAGGAGTTTCCCATTTTCACATGCAACTTATGACTAGCCAAAAACTTTACATGTTTTCTCTTAACATGCAAAGAAAGTGTCTTGACAGACACTGTTATTTGATATGCTTGGTTTAATAATCAAGAAACCACTATAAGCCATAGTGTCATGCCTTAATCAATGTATAGATGTTTGCAAGTAAGATGTAAATGTTCTGCATTTCAAAAAGTTGTCTTCAGAATTCTACCATTTGTCTTTTCTTTCCCTAGAAACGGTGAGGCCAAAAACACCACCTGTAGCAATCAAGTCTCAGCTAAAACCTCAAGAGGTAAAGTTGTTCTTCAGTGAGTCTACCTGTATATACAGCACCAGAATCTTTTGATCTTATGTTAATCCAAACTGATTTCTAAATAATTGCTTACCAAATCCCCAGGGGATGTATCTGTATATACTCAACTATAATTCAATTTAATTAAGTTGAGTGCAGGTTTTGAGGACAAAATTATGAATTTTTATATAACCTGTGGATTAGTCAACGATAAAACTTAGGGGCTTGTAACAAAGGATCTAAAGGATGAAGCAAAGTAAAACAATGCCAAAGAACTTAGAAAATTCCAGCATGCATAACTGTTTGTGCTCACCCTAAAGGCAGGATGGATGAAAGAATAGAGGGGTCAGTGCTTCCAGGACAGATTACGCTATTTCAGCAATGTCCAAACTTTGGCCCTTCCGTTGTTTTGGACTTCAGCTCCCAGAAGCCTCAGCCCCTTTGGCCAATGGTTTGGGATTCTAGGAGCTGAAGTTACAAAACAGGGAACAGTTCTTTTTTAAAAAAGTAAGAGTTAAAGTACAGTGCTTACATTGACCTGTGGATAAGTTGACTCAGATTTTTGGAGTTAATTTTTTGACTAAAATTTCTAGACTTATACATAAGTATACAATTGGCCCTCCTTATCCCCGGATTTTTTTATCCATGGATTCAAGCATCCATGATTTGAAAATATTTTTAAAAATATACAAATTCTAAAAAGCAAACACTGATTTTGTCATTTTATATAAGGGACACTATTTTGCTAGCCCATTATACTTAATGGGACTTGAGCATACACGGATTTTGTTATCCGTGGGAGATTCTGGAACCATACCCCAACGGATAACAGGGACCCACTGTATATCGTGGGAATCAAGTTAAGCTGAAATGAGGTTTAAATTGATGTTTCAGAGATGTTAGTAATATTGATTGTTCTTAAAGTACTATAGTTGCTATAGGAAGTTTGGTATTTGCCTATAGAAAGTTATTCTACCCAATGAGGTAATGTGCACTATTCTATTCTCCATCCCCATATCACAATATTGTTGCCAGATGTTAGTAATGACTTTATGACATTATTTTAAAGGAGTAAGCAGGAGTAGAGTGTAAGAGTCACCATAGCTCAGTGCTGACTTTTTGTAGTCAGAAAACAAAAGTAGAATGCTTGGTTGTTGCAGCAAGATAAAGAGGACAAGAAATTTTGGGAGTAAAGAATACAGGCAGTTGTGCTTTGGAAAAATATGTTTTCAAGCTGTATTACATAGCATTTTAAATAGTGACAGAAGAAGTAAAAGTAGGTAAGATGAGACTTTGCATCTTTCCCTTCTATGAGCCACAGTCATGCTGTGGAGCTGAAGTATCTTGACAACTGTCTCTAAGCCTTGGTCTTTTTCCACTTTGTATCGAAATTCTGACCATGTAATCTCTCTCTTGATCCATTCCCTAAGGGGAATAGTACAAGCGACTAGAAATGTCTGTAGAAGCATTTGTAGAAGCAGTGCAGGTAATTGCATTTTAAATTCCCTATCTCCTTTAAAATGTTATTTAAGGAAGATGAAGAGATTTCCACTAGCCCAGGTGTATCAGAGTTTGTGAGTGATGCTTTTGATGCATGCAACCTGAATCAGGAAGATTTGAGGAAAGAGATTGAACAACTTGTGCTTGACAAGAAGAAGGATACAACCACAGAGGAAGGTAAGTGAGTTTTCATATTCTATTAGCTTTAGTGATTGGGTGCTGAATTTGCTGAACTTGGCATATGGTTTTTGAACAGCCATCCACCAGGGACGTAGCTAAGGGAGGGGGGGTTTTCTGGGGTCCGGACCCCCCCCCTTAGCAGGAGGAGTGAAAAGGGCGTTCAGCCCCAAACAAACACCAGGGAGTGCGCTACTTACTCTCCTCTAGGCTTCAGGAGGAGCAGAAGTGGTTCCCTGGCGTTTGTTTGGGGCTGCGTTCAACAAGCGCCCTTTTCTCTCCTTCCGGCCCTGGCAAAGCCAGGAGGAGTGCCCTTTTGCAGGGCCTGATGAGGAGGTGCCTGAGGAGGAAGCCCTGGAGGAGAGGGAGGGAGGGAGGAGAGGCTGCATCAGGCTGCATCCACACTAAAGAAATAACCAGGTTGGGCAGTGCTTTAACTCTTTTCTAGCTCATGGCTATGGAATTCTGGGAGTTAGAGTATGTTCTGGGGTCCAGATATCGAGGCTTGGCTCTTTTCTGGCTCCTGGCTATGGAATTCTGGGAGTTAGAGTATGTTCTGGGGTCCAGATATCAAGGCTTGGCTCATTTCTGGCTCCTGGCTATGGAATTCTGGGAGTTAGAGTATGTTTTGGGGTCCAGATATTGAGGCTTGGCTCTTTTCTTGCCTCCTTGTATAGGACACATCCTACATTTCAGACTTCTGCCCAGAAGGAATTTCAAAAGTCCTCATTTTTTGTAAGGCAAGCAGATGTCCTCCTTTTCTAGGACGGGTCCTATGTTTCAACATTCTGGCCTGGATGAATGTAAAAATGTCTTCCATTTTTGGTAGGAAGACACACGTCCTCCTTTATCCAGGATACGGCACACATTTCAGACCTGCCTAGGAGCAATGTCAAAACATCCTCCATTTTAACAGGGTGACCAGACATCATCCTTTATCCAGGACACATCCTACATTTCTGCCCAGGAGGAATTTCAAAACATCCTGGTTTGTTCAGAAGTGTGCTTTTGCCAGCCTTTCCTTGAGACTGAGAGACTGTGACTTACTTGCCTAGTGGGTTTTCTTGGTTTGTTCAGAGTGTGCCTTTGCCAGCCTTTCCTTGAGGCTGAGAGTGTGTGACTTACTTGCCTAGTAGGTTTGTTCATAGAGTCTGCCTTTGGTGACTTGGGTGTGTGCGAGTGTGCGCCTTCAAGAGGTTTTCTTGGGAGGTTTGTTCAGAGAGGGTTTGACTTTGCCATCCTCTGAGGCTGAGAGAGTGTGACTTGCCCAATGGTTTTCTTGGAAGATTTGTTCAGAGGAGATTTGCCTTCACCTTCCCTTAAGGCTGAGAGAGCGTAACAAGCACTGTGATGTCCCTTGTGCGCCGCACCATTGACATGTAAGATATTTAGCCTTCTCTGTTGGAGAGAATCAGATTTTCATTGAATCCTGGTCTCCAGGGTCATAGAATCCTAGAATTGGAAGAGACTGCAAGGGCCACCCAGTCCAACCCCTTTATTCTGCCATGCAGGAACTCTCAATCAAAACATCCCCATTGACAGATGGCCACCCAGCTCTGCTTAAAGACCTCCAAAGAAGGAGACTCTGCTGCACTCCAAGGAAGGAGTGTGTTCCACTGTTGAACAGCCCTTACTCTCAGGAAGTTCCTCCTAGTCTAACACACAAAGCTATATCCCAACCTCCTATCCAGGAAGAATGTCAAAATGTTCTCCATTTTGAGCATGACTGAGAAACACGAATTTATATTGTTTTTTATTAATGTTTTTGGCTTTTAGTTGGGTGTGTTCTCCATTTTTGAACGTCCTACAATTTGTCCTACATTTTATCATGCATCATGTCCTACATTTTTCCTACATTTTGTGTCTGGGGGGGGCTCTTAGCCTCTCAAAATGGTGGCACTTAGTCTGGACCCCCCCCCTTCCCAAAATCCTGGCTATGTCCCTGCATCCACTTCCCATTTCAGATAAATTTTGCATCAGTTTTTAGAGCAGAGCAAATACGGAATTTTTTATAATTTTATTCTAAATAAAGCCAAGCACTCTGCATTGAGAAATCTTACTTCATGTACAGTGCTCCCTCGGGTTACGAAATTAATTCGTTCCGCCGCCGCTTTCGTAACCCGAAAAGCCTTCGCAAGCCGAAAACCCATAGGCGCTAATGGGGAAAAGCCGCGATTTCGTGTGAAATAGC
Organism: Sceloporus undulatus; assembly: GCF_019175285.1. Classification (NCBI taxonomy): domain Eukaryota; kingdom Metazoa; phylum Chordata; class Lepidosauria; order Squamata; family Phrynosomatidae; genus Sceloporus; species Sceloporus undulatus. Next base: position 87,654,940 of record NC_056524.1, on the reverse strand, counting down.
GCCGAAAAGCACCAAAAGACAGTGAAGAGGAAAGACAGCTGACAGGTAGGCATTTATTTTGATCAAGCATTTCACTAGTAGAATCCAACAGTGGCATGGAGGTTGGCAAGATGACCTTTGGGTTTCCTTTCAGTCCTACTTCCTGTGATTATATGTGAATGGCATCCCTTTCTCACTAGGTAAAAAAAGGCACATTCCAGATTCTCTTCAATGATTTCCTCACAAAGGCTACTTTAAGTTACATATGAATGCTCCCATGGAAGTCCAACACAATATGGGGCAAAACTTGTTCTTACCCCTGTTTTAAAATTTTCTTGGCTAGTAGAAGCTTCAAACTACAAGGCTCACATTGCATAGCAGAATACTTAGTGAAGAATAAAGGTTTCTTCTACTACCAAAATTTTACTGAAATTCATATTTTAAGAAAATGCATCAAAGAAACAATATTAAAATATATATGAAATAGTAGCGTCCTTGCAAGGGGCAGGGAAACCTGGCAAGGCGGGGCAGGGCTTCTGCAAGGAGGGGCGGGGTGTCACCCAGTGTGGTCCAACCCCACCCCCCAGTGACAGCACTGGTTAAATTAAGCTTTCTGTAATATAGACAGATGTCTTATCACAAAGAGCCAGTGTGGCATAGTGGTTTGAGTATTGGACTATGACTCTTGAGACTAGGGTTCGATTCCCCGCTCAGACATGAAACCCACGGGCAAGTCACATGTTCTCAGTCTCAGGGGAAGGCAATGTCAACCTGCTCTGAACAAATGTTGCCCAAAAAAAACCATGATAGGTACACCTTACGGCTGCCATAAGTGGAAACGACTTGAAGGCACACAAACAACACTCTCACTTGATTCCCATTCCTCCTATACATTCTCAGATTGTCTCCATATAATCAAGCATCTCTTCTGGAAGCTGCTATCTTCTTTGTATAATATAATCTTTTATCAACACTTGATACTGAGAGCACAGGTCTGTGAGTACATACATCAAAGACACTATGTTCTTCTCAAAAATACTTATAGCTATCCCTGAAAGATGAATACAGCACATCATAGACTCAGGGAAGGTTGAAGTCAGCTGTCTTATTTGAAAGAGATAAAAAGAAATTGATGTCCTTGAAATGCACAAAGCAGTATTGCAGCCATAAAAGAGAACTTTGCTCCATTATCCTACTCCCCTTTATACTTCTCAAAACTGCTAATGTTGTCCAGTTTCATTTCTTGTGTACAACACTGAAGTGGTTTCATGTACAGCAAGAGATGGAAAATACTAACATTCCAGTGTTGCTGAATTGCAATGTCCATTATTCCTGACTTTAGCAACAGTTGGAGAGTCACAGGTTCCCATCCCAAGTGTAGAGGGTTCTGCACTTTTGTTATTCATAGAAATGTGCTACTGCCTTCTATAGCAGTCACTGCTCTCATCTCATTTCAAGGTTGGGAGGAAGCCTGGTGGTGGTTTGGTCACTGTGCTGAGGTGACATAGAACTATTTTGGTAGCACAGGATCAAATCAACAAACACTTCCACTCCAAAGAGGCTGGAAAGGGTGTAAGTGATTGTCACTGATCCCACATGGAAACACAGTATGAAGTAAGGCCAATATATTGGCAGCATCTAGGTGACCATATTTTTTCTGATTACTAAGACCAGACAAAATATGAGGTCCTGTTCATATAGGGCTGATTCATTTATCACTATGATTCATATATCATATGCGCACACTGTGGCACTGTGCAGTTGAGCTTTGGTAAGCCATGCCCTGCATGCTTCTCCTCTCTTCTTCCTCTTATCTAAGGTAGAACATATAAATCTTTTGGTAACAGTTTTTAGCCAAGCTCAGTTTCCTGTTTCAGCCAGGGAAACTACATTTTCTTACAAACTGCAAATAACTAGGAAATCAACCAATTAATAATTGGTTTATACAAACAGGAGTTTCCCATTTTCACATGCAACTTATGACTAGCCAAAAACTTTACATGTTTTCTCTTAACATGCAAAAGAAAGTGTCTTGACAGACACTGTTATTTGATATGCTTGGTTTAATAATCAAGAAACCACTATAAGCCATAGTGTCATGCCTTAATCAATGTATAGATGTTTGCAAGTAAGATGTAATGTCTGCATTTCAAAAAGTTGTCTTCAGAATTCTACGGTTTGTCTTTTCTTTCCCTAAACGGGAGGCCAAAAACACCACCTTAGCAATCAAGTCTCAGCTAAAACCTCAAGAGGTAAAGTTGTTCTTCAGTGAGTCTACCTGTATAACAGCACCAGAATCTTTGATCTTATGTTAATCCAAACTGATTTCAAATAATTGCTTACCAAATCCCCAGGGGATGTATCTGTATATACTCAACTATAATTCAACTTAATTAAGTTGAGTGCAGGTTTTGAGGACAAAATTATGAATTTTTATATAACCTGTGGATTAGTCAACGATAAAACTTAGGGGCTTGTAACAAAGGATCTAAAGGATGAAGCAAAGTAAAACAATGCCAAAGAACTTAGAAAATTCCAGCATGCATAACGTTGTGCTCACCCTAAAGGCAGGATGGATGAGAGAATAGAGGGGTCAGTGCTTCCAGACAGATTACGCTATTTCAGCAATGTCCAAACTTTGGCCCTTCTGTTGTTTTGGACTTCAGCTCCCAGAAGCCTCAGCCCCTTTGGCCAATGGTTTGGGATTCTAGGAGCTGAAGTTACAAAACGGGAACAGTTTTTTTTAAAAAAGTAAGAGTTAAAGTACAGTACTTACATTGACCTGTGGATAAGTTGACTCAGATTTTTGGAGTTAATTTTTGACTAAAATTTCTAGACTAAACATGAGTATACAATTGGCCCTCCTTATCCCCGGATTTTTTTATCCATGGATTCAAGCATCCATTTGAAAATATTTTTAAAAATTACAATTCAAAAAGCAAACACGATTTTGTCATTATATGGACACTATTTGCTAGCCTATTATACTTAATGGACTGAGCATACACGATTTTGTTACCTGTGGAGATTCTGGAACCATACCCCAACGGATAACAGGGACCCACTGTATATCGTGGGAATCAAGTTAAGCTGAAATGAGGTTAAATTGATGTTTCAGAGATGTTAGTAATATGATTGTTCTTAAAGTACTAAGTTGCATAGGAAGTTTGGTATTTGCCTATAAAGTTATTCTACCCAATGAGGTAATGTGCACTATTCTATTCTCCATCCCCATATCACAATATTGTTGCCAGATGTTAGTAATACTTATGACATTATTTTAAAGGAGTAAGCAGGAGTAGAGTGTAAGAGTCACCATAGCTCAGTGCTGACTTTTTGTAGTCCAGAAACAAAAGTAGAATGCTTGGTTTGCAGCAAGATAAAGAGGACAAGAAATTTTGGGAGTAAAGAATACAGGCAGTTGCGCTTTGGAAAAATATGTTTTCAAGCTGTATTACATAGCATTTTAAATAGTGACAGAAGAAGTAAAAGTAGGTAAGATGAGACTTTGCATCTTTCCCTTCTATGAGCCACAGTCATGCTGTGGAGCTGAAGTATCTTGACAACTGTCTCTAAGCCTTGGTCTTTTCCACTTTGTATCGAAATTCTGACCATGTAACTCTCTCTTATCCATCCCTAAGGGGAATAGTACAAGCACTAGAATGTCTGTAAGCATTTGTAGAAGCAGTGCAGGTAATTGCATTTTAAATCCCTATCTCCTTTAAATGTTATTTAAGGAAGATGAAGAGATTTCCACTAGCCCAGGTGTATCAGAGTTTGTGAGTGATGCTTTTGATGCATGCAACCTGAATCAGGAAGATTTGGAAAGAGATTGAACAACTTGTGCTTGACAAGAAGAAGTACAACCACAGAGGAAGGTAAGTGAGTTTTCATATTCTATTAGCTTTAGTGATTGGGTGCTGAATTTGCTGAACTTGGCATATGGTTTTGAACACCATCCGCCAGGGACGTAGCTAAGGGAGGGGGGTTTTCTGGGGTCCGGACCCCCCCCTTAGCAGGAGGAGTGAAAAGGGCGCTCAGCCCCAAACAAACACCAGGGAGTGCGCTACTTGCTCTCCTCTAGGCTTCAGGAGGAGCAGAAGTGGTTCCCTGGCGTTTGTTTGGGGCTGCGTCAACAAGCGCCCTTTTCTCTCCTTCCGGCCCTGGCAAAAGCCAGGAGGATGCCCTTTTGCAGGGCCTGAGGAGGAGGTGCCGGAGGAGGAAGCCCTGGAGGAGAGGGAGGGAGGGAGAGAGGCTGCATCAGGCTGCATCCCACTAAGAAATAACCAGGTTGGCTGCTTTAACTCTTTCTAGCTCCTGGCTATGAATTCTGGGAGTAGTATGTTCTGCGGGTCAGATATCAGGCTTGCTCTTTCTGGCTCCTGGCATGGAATTGGGAGTTAGAGTATCTGGGTCTGTCCAGATACAAGGCTTGGCTCATTTCTGGCTCCTGGCTATGGAATTCTGGGAGTTAGAGTATGTTTTGGGGTCCAGATATTGAGGCTTGGCTCTTTTCTTGCCTCCTGTATAGGACACATCCTACATTTCAGACTTCTGCCCAGAAGGAATTTCAAAAGTCCTCATTTTTTGTAAGGCGAGCAGATGTCCTCCTTTTCTAGGACGGGTCCTATGTTTCAACATTCTGGCCTGGATGAATGTAAAAATGTCTTCCATTTTTGGTAGGAAGACACACGTCCTCCTTTATCCAGGATACGGCACACATTTCAGACCTGCCTAGGAGCAATGTCAAACATCCTCCTTTTAACAGGGTGACAGACACATCCTTTATCCAGGACACATCCTACATTTCTGCCCAGGAGGAATTTCAAAACATCCTGGTTTGTTCAGAAGTGTGCCTTTACCAGCCTTTCCTTGAGACTGAGAGACTGTGACTTACTTGCCTAGTGGGTTTTCTTGGTTTGTTCAGAGTGTGCCTTTGCCAGCCTTTCCTTGAGGCTGAGAGTGTGTGACTTACTTGCCTAGTAGGTTGTTCATAGAGTCTGCCTTTGGTGACTTGGGTGTGTGCGAGTGTGCGCCTTCAAGAGGTTTTCTTGGGAGGTTTGTTCAGAGAGGGTTTGACTTTGCCATCCTCTGAGGCTGAGAGAGTGTGACTTGCCCAATGGTTTTCTTGGAAGATTTGTTCAGAGGAGATTTGCCTTCACCTTCCCTTAAGGCTGAGCGAGCGTAACAAGCACTGTGATGTCCCTTGTGCGCCCACCATTACATGTAAGATATTTAGCCTTCTCTGTTGGAGAGAATCAGATTTTCATTGAATCCTGTCTCCAGGGTCATAGAATCTAGAATTGGAAGAGACTGCAAGGGCCACCCAGTCCAACCCCTTTATTCTGCCATGCAGGAACTCTCAATCAAAACATCCCCATTGACAGATGGCCACCCAGCCTCTGCTTAAAGACCTCCAAAGAAGGAGACTCTGCTGCACTCCGAGGAAGGAGTGTGTTCCACTGTTGAACAGCCCTTACTCTCAGGAAGTTCCTCCTAGTCTAACACCAAAGCTATATCCCAACCTCCTATCCAGGAAGAATGTCAAATGTTCTCCATTTTGAGCATGACTGAGAAACATGAATTATATTGTTTTTTATTAATGTTTTTGGCTTTTAGTTGGGTGTGTTCTCCATTTTTGAACGTCCTACAATTTGTCCACATTTTTCCTACATTTTGTGTCTGGGGGGGCTCTTAGCCTCTCAAATGGTGGCACTTAGTCTGGACCCCCCCCTCCCAAAATCCTGGCTATGTCCCTGCACCACTTCCCATTTCAGATAAATTTGCATCATTTTTAGAGCAGAGCAAATACGGAATTTTTTATAATTTTATTCTAAATAAAGCCAAGCACTCCGCATTGAGAAATCTCTCTCATGTATC
>NC_056524.1:87631129-87649056 GCF_019175285.1 Sceloporus undulatus | reverse complement strand
TGTATCTTGTATGTTTGAGGGAGGTAAGAACTGCAAACAACAAAAAAACATTGTATCAACTAGCCCACAGCCTCACAGATTTTTTTTCTCCATATGTCCTCTCAAGTTGAAATGGCTGACATTAGGATGGATCTCCACATTTAACAGAATGAAGTGGATTCCATAACAAGCATAACTTCAAACTATAGATGGCAGAAATTCTAGACGGCAGACACCAATAAGGAGTATTTTGAAAAATGTGGTTCTCTCTACCTGCCGTTTCAAGTTATACAATCATTTCTATCACCTTACTGTCCTCAATGTAGAAACAAGGCTTTATCTTCATAACATGAAAGTGCTGGAGGAAAAATGCATCTTGTGGCATCTTTAAGGCTAACTAGTTTACTGTAGCATAACTTTCATTAGATTTCCTCAAATGCAGATAAGTCAGCCTCAAACATACAAGATACATTGTTCCTTTTTCTCTCTTCTTATACTCATTGTCTCTTTGAAAATTGATGTAAAATTGCTTGGTATCCTGGAAAACAAGGCTAACTTTCATGAGTGACATTATACAATCTTGTAAAACTGTCATGTTTTCTTTTTGTTTAGAAGAAACTGCAGACTGGGAAAAAGAACTACAAAAAGAGCTTCAAGAATATGAAGTAGTTACAGAATCAGAAAAACGAGATGACAACTGGGACAAAGAAATAGAGGAAATGCTACAGGGAGAAAATTAATGACTTTGCATATATGTTTTCTGGAAACTGACATGAACTTGTTTTTATACTTTCTTTGGAGATTTACTTCCTGAAGCAAAACAAAAACAAACAAAAAAAAACCTTTCTAAAATATGACTCCAGGTGATATGTAATCAGGTAAAAACTGTTCTGTGGAAATATTGTTCATAGTCTAGTGGGCTCTAAGGCATGTTTTGATTTCAATGTCAAGGATTGTCTAATAGCCCCACAGTTCATTTGGCAACTCTGAAACTTAAAGGAATTGCATAAGTGAATTTCAGTGCAGAACAAAAAAGTGCTCAGGGGAAGAAGAGAGAAAGAATGTCCAGAGCATGTGCACAAGAAATAGTATGTGCCTAAAAGAGCCTTCTAGATCACTGTGTCTATATTTTAATTATTTTGTTATCTTTCTGTTTTAGAAAAATGTTAGTTGGATCATCAAGTACGTTTTCTGTGGACTGATTTCTGTAGTGGAAAACTGGTGTTCACCTACTTCCATGCAAATAATGGCACATCATGTTTGTGTTCCCATATGTCTTTCACATTTATAAATAACATGAAAATGCATCCATCTGTTATTAAAAATCTATCCAATGGTGTCATGTATTCTCTTAAGAAGTATTATCAAACTTGCATTTACAGCTAAAGTTGATTTGTCTTCTTCCAAAATACTTGGCACCTGAATATCTAAAGCACCAAAGGTGTTCACTTAGAGTGTAGCTTAGTGGTTCTTATCCTGTGGTACATGGATGCTCAAGGGGCAGAGATGTCCTCACAAGGGGTACATGGAGGCCATCTGTCCTTCTTTTGCACTCCTGAGGCAAAAGTTCAACCCCATGCTGAAAAGTGGAGAGTGAACAACAGAGGGAGAAGACAGAGTTCAATCCCTTTCTCCAACCCAAGCACCACCACCATGGCATCCTCCTTCCCTCTCTTGCCTCCACCTTCCCAGCATTCCTCATCTTGGCCAGTTCCTCCAGGAACTCCCAAAGAAAAGGGCAAGAAGTCATATCCCAATGGCAAAAAACAACACTTGACTAAAGAATCCCAACAACCATCCTCAGTTGCTGGCTATCTGGCTCCTTATCTTCCCTCTGCCTGCTTACTTTCACTGGCTTTTACACAGAATCCAAGGCTGAGGGAGATGGTGGGAAAGAGCAGGCTGGGTGGCTGGCTAAGCGAGTGGTGGCCGGAGCAACAGTAGTTCTAGATGAGCAGGAGCCACACACTAGCTGCTCTCCTGAGGGGTTCTGCCTCAGGAAACTTCACACACATGCATCGAAGCAGTGGATGGGGTGGGAGGAATGAAAAGCAAGCTTGATTCCTCTACATCACAAGCCTGCAGATGCCCACCCCTAGCAAGCAAAAATGTAATGAATGTGTGCATTTACTTTTCTCTCCAAATTTGGAGACCCTTGAACAATTTTCAACAAATATTTAATGCACTTTAGGGTTTTAAATTTTGAGTTAAGCATCAGTTGTCTATGGCAACAAAATAAAAGGGATCTTTGGTAAAGAAAAGGTTAAAAACCACTTGTTAGATTATAGATTCAACTGTATCTTTCCAGTGAGTTTTCTATCAGTGACACACAGGCTGTGGCTGCAGAGTTAATTTCCTTTGATCAAAATGTCTTTATGATGAGTGTTTCACCTAAATTACATAAGCTGAAAGACAGAAGAATCACTGTGTCCATACTCAGACAAAAGAAGACTGCTAAAAGCGAATTGGTTGGAGCCAACTGAACAATAGTGCCTAAAGCATTTTTACTAACTTTGCTTGATGCCCAGGATGTAAAGGAATCATTAGGTAACACTCCCAAATATCCCAATACAGTAAAGATCTCAGTCATTATGAAGACTTTCACAAACAATTTGGCTTTCTAAAATGCATTATATTGATAAAAATAATGAAAACTGCACGGCAGCACTCTTCAAGTCTGTTGAACTGGTATGCAAAGGCATCTGATACTGCAGGTAATAAGACAGCTGTCATGATCAGTAGCTGTTGATATCCTTTCATCTATGAAGTTGTCTGATCTTTTAATCCCCTTGGTGGTAGTTAATTCTGCAGTTAATATGCACTGTGTAAAGAAATACTTTCTCTTATTTGTTCCCAGCCTCTTCTCCTTCAGTGGACTACCCTTAGTTTAATTATGAGAACAAGAGACAAGAACTTCTGCCTAGCTACTTTCTCCATACCTTGCTATACACATCAGGTTTCTCCTTAACCTTTTTCTAAGCTAAATGGCCCCAAATGCTGCAAACCTTCCTCATAAGGGACTTGTTCCAGCCTCTTAATAATCTTGGTTGTCCTTTTCTGTACCCTTTTCCAGATGCAGTTGTCAAAACTGTACATAGCATACATAAGTGTGATGGTACCACTGATTTGTAGAAGGCCAGCATATAATCCTTTTTTTTATTTCCTCCAACATGGAGTTCCCTTTTTTAAACAGCATCCATATATTAGGATGACATTTTTACTGAGCTGTCTACCATAATCCCAAGGTCTGTTCCTTGGTCCAACGGATTAAATCACCTCAAGTGTGCATGCATTCAAGACACCTAAGTCAGCAATGATGGGTTTACATTGAATCTCATTTGCCATTTTAATGCCTTTCCTCCAATTTGCAGAGCTGTTCTCAAAACTTACTGCAATCACTTTTCACTCTTAACCACGTTAAATAATTTTTGGTCTTGTCAGCAAACGTGGCTATAGGGTTTACTCTTCCATGTTGCAGCTGGTTGTATTATTGTTAAGAGTTAACTGCAGAAATACTCCAGTTTCAAACCATTTTAACTGATCTGGCTCAGTGCTGGGGCATCCTGGGAGTTGCAGTTAATTGTGGCACCATAGCTCTCTGACAGAGAAGGCTAAATGTCTCACAAAACTACATTTCCCATAATTCCCCAGCACTGAGCCAGGGCAGTTCAAGTGGTTTCAAACTGGATTATCTTTGTCTGGCTCAAGGCTATGGAATTCTGGGAGTTGGAATTTATTGTAGGGTCTGTACCCCACAACAAACTCCAACTCCCAGAATTCCATAGCCTTGAGCCAGACAAAGAGTTAAAGCGGTACCAAACCGGGTTAATTTCTCCAGTGTGGATGCAGCCTAATAGAGAGACTCACCCTGGCTTGGAGTCCTGTCCTTTCCTGAGGAAGCCCCTGAGGAGCGCCATCATCTGCCATCTTGCAGCGGGAGGCATCTAGGTAGAAACTTCCCTAGTCTCTAAAGCGAAAGGGGCCATTGGCGCTCCCCATGTGCTTCTAGCGCAGGGCATGCTGGGAAACGTAGTTCTCCGGGACGCAACGGGGGATCGGATTGGCCCTTCCGTGTCACGTGGCGAGTGAAAGGCCACGCGGGGATTGGCTGGAAGGAAAGGGAGGGAGGGGCTGACTTGTTTTGGCTCCTGGCGTCACAAGATGGCGGAGGCCGGGGCAGAGAGTAGCAGCGGAGGCAGCGGCTCCGAGGTAAGAGAGGTCCGCCTTGGGCTTGAGGCCTTTCCTTCCGGACGGAAGGGTCAAGGAAGGGAGCGCCAGCCCCAAGGAAGGGCCAGGGCGGGCAGAGGGCCTCCCTTTCAGCCTCCTCTCCAGGAGGAAGGCCAGAATGCCCTCCATTTTGAGCATGAATAGGGAGCCCTTACAGTCGTCCCTCTCTCTCGTGTTTCCCATTAAGGACCAGGCTTTCCCAGCCAAAGCCTAGCAAGGCCACTCTTGTGCTTCGGTTACTGTTGTGTCCCTTCAAGAGCTTTGGCGACCTGAAGGCAAACCTATCATGGGTTTTTCTTGGCAGGGTTCCTCCAGAGGGGCTTTTGCCATTGCCATCCTCTGAGGCTGAGAGAGTGTGACTTGCCCAAGGTCACCCCTTGGGTTTCCATGGCCCAGCCAGGATTCAGACCCTGGCCTCCAGAGCCATACAGTCCAACACTCAGACCAATACCACCATGCTGGCTCTTTCGCATCCACGTGGGCCTTCTAACATCTCTAACTCAAGACCATTAAGGAGCTCAGGTGCAAAACACGCACTGCAGAAACAGTCCACTCTAGCTGCCCTGGCTCAGTTGTTAGGGAATCCTGGGAACTGTAGTTTATTGTGGCACCAGAGCCCTCTCTCTCTGACAGAGAAGGCCAGGGTTCCCAGAACCCCCTCCCAAGCATTGAGCCAGGGCAGTTAAAGAGCTCTCGGACTCAATTATTTCTGCAGTGTGTTTTGGATCTCTCTCTATATTAAGAAACTGTAGGTACGATCCAGCGATGTTCATTGCCAGAACTGAACTTCAACCCTTAACACTGCCTAATTAAACAGTGTACAGTTTCAGAGTCATGGCAGGCAAAATCCTGATTAATTAACGTTAATTAACACGTTCCCATACTGCCCCCTTTCTCTGTTGTTAGAGCTAGATTCTTTCACAGAAATGACCTTGAAGAGGCTTGCTTCATGCTGGCCTCTTCCCCTCCGGTATTAGCTCAGCACTTGTCTCTCCTATCGCCACATCTCTCTCAGCAATAAAAGCCTTTTCTACTGTATAAGGCAGCAGTCGCTACACTTTGATCCTCCAGATATTTTGGACTTCACCTCCCAGAAGCACCTGTTAGGAAGTCCAAAACACGTGAAGGACCAAACTTTGGGAATCACTGATATAACATATCCCTCTAACTTGCCAACATTTTATAGCAACCAAGGGGCATATGCATCTCCTGAAAGATTTGTACTTTTGTGAGGCTATTAATTAGCCTTCTCTGTCGTCAAGCCCTTGTGCCACAACAAACTACAAATCCCAGGACTCCATAGGATGTACCCATGACGGTTAAAGTGGTGTCAAACTGCATTAGTTTTGCAGTGTAGCAGTAGCCAGAATATTTTAATGCATGGAAAGGAGATCTACAGATGGGTTAACTATATGGGGGGGGGGGGGCACCTTGATTCTGTCCATGAACACAGATGAGGAGAAAGCAGCCCATTTGTTTAGAGGGATGATCAAATGGAGAACAGCAGTATCTCCCCTTCCTCTACTCTGAAAAAGCAGCTAGAAAAGATAGTCAAGAAGACACCACCTTTACACTAGGAAGCTCCTACAAATATATTCAGCAGCATGATGCCTCCTTTGAGGGCTTCCTCCAAGTTCTTTAGCGGCCTCTATTAAGGGGGAAGGCAAATGCTATTTATTACAGTATTATTATTTCTTACCCGCCTCTCTCCATGGATCAAGGCAGGGAACAACAACAGTTAATCATTTGTTTATTCTTGACTTGCAGGAATTGAACTGCTGTAATAGATTGCCTTTCCTTCCAAGTCAAACTCTCTTAAAATATTTGTATAGAGCTCAGATCTGCAGAAAGGTGGCTATCTGTTCCTTAGCTTCTCTCTCTTGCTTGTACTTATTGAGCATTGTCCCAAGAAAGGCTTGCAAATGTATGCAGGGACATTGTTAGCGGAATTTGCTAGACAAACCAAAGTGTGTTGATCGGGTTCCCTTCACTTTCTTTCTCCCTACCAGTGGTCCCAATGGCCAAGGATATTACTCCGCCCCACAATATTTTATACAGGAAAGGCATGCAATTAATGTGCAGGTACATGCACACACAAAGTGTCACATGGCCTAGGAACACATGGCAGCTTTTCCTGCATCAAAAGATGATAATGAACATGTCTGCTTCAGTGCTGGTAACAGTTACACAGGGCACCTCTGTGCAGCTGCTTCCTAGAAAACTCCCCCAGATCTTTGCAGCTCTGGAGCAAGAAAGACTGGCAATCCCCATGCTGTTTCAGCTTGCATAGGCCAAAGCATCTCTGGGCAGCTTGTTTATACAACTGCAAAGCTCCAGCTTCCCTCTAATAGCTGAGGTTAACTTCTGGATGATCCCTTACTCACCTTTACTACTAAAAGGGAATATTGCTTCATTATGCACCTTAAAAGAATGAGTGAGAAGAAACATTGAATACATACTCAAATGCATTACCAGTTCTTAGCAGTAATTTCAGCTTCGGCAAGCTGGTTAACTATCACTGACATGTAATGAATGGTATTTTTAGGTGCAGAAGATGTAAATGACTGGAATCATGAGACACTGCACTCTTACTTACTACTTTAAAATTATTTCCTGTTTGTTTTACATATTTATATCCTACCTGGTATTAGCTAATGGTTTATGGCACTTTAGCATAAATGAAAATACAAATTAAGAAACAGTAGCATAATAACAATTTATTAATACAACATTGCATTCAGCTGAGCTTACATAACAAAAGTGGCTTAAAACTGGTAAGAGGAGTTGGGGAAATAGCCAAGAAAAATTAAAGGAACTCAGAAGAGGTGCTTCAGAAATATTACCTGGTCTATAGTAAGTATCCACCTTACTTTACTAAGCAGACCATCAGTAGTCAGGCCTCCGATAATTCCAAACAGACAGGCTCCTATGGAACTAGGCTGTTCCAGTACTGAGTGTTTCAGGCTTTACAAATCGAAAATAGCACTTTGATTTGTGGCTGGACTCAATAGAAAGCAGTGAACTTACAGAATGTTCCTTCCTGTCAAACCAGTCAGAAGCAATGGTGTGGTCTGTTTCAAACTACCTTTTAGTCACTATTCAGTGGAAGGCATTTAACCAGAACACCTTTTCAAAAATAGCAGCTAGTGATGGTGAGCCTCCGTTGCTTGGGGTTGTGTGTTTGTTTCCAAGTCATTTTTTATTTATAGTGACCTGAGGTGAACCGATCACAGGGTTTTCCTGGCAAGTATGTTTTTCACTCTTGTAATTATCCTACAGAAATGCTTAGCAGATACAATAAACAATTTCCAAGAGAGAAGTCAGATTTGCACTCCTTCATAACTGACCTCAGTAGGTTCTAGTAACTGTATATGTTTTCTTAATGCTTCCACCAGCCTTGTTACTAAATTTGTTTTTTAGTATGTGAGGACTGGTTAACAAGTGAAGTTAATGGGCAGGGGGAACTTAATGGTGATCCAAAGCAGTAGTTTGTTGTTGTTGTGTGATTTCAAAGCGTTTCTGAATTATGGTGACCCAAAGGCAGCGGTTCCCAAACTTTGATCCTTCAGGTGTTTGGGAATTCCCAGAATCCCTGACTCTTGGCCAAGCTGCCTGGGGTTTCTGGGATTTGAAGTACAAAACACCTGTAGGCCCAAGGTTTGGAAATCACTGCTCTAAACCTATCACAGGGTTTTCTCGGCATGATTTGTTTGGAGGGAGGTTACCTTTGCTTCTTCTGAGGCTGAGAGAGTATGACCTGCCCAAGATCATCTACTGCAGTGGTCCCCAGACCACTTTAAGGGATTTTGGACTTCAGCTCCCAGAATCCCAGACTGTTGGCCAGTGTGGCTGAGGCTTCTGGGAGCTGAAGTCGAAAATCTCTTCAAGGGCACAGTTTGGGGGCCACTGTGGGTTTGCCTGACCTATGAGAGAGACATACAATTCTGTGTGTGCGCATTCAAGCCTGCAAGATACCCGTTGTCTGTATTCCTCACTGGTGGCTGCCAAAAGATGGAAGAGCTCCATTTTGGGCTACATCCCTCAGGTTTCCCCTTGCCCTTCCTGCTCATTGGCCATGCTTTACATTTGGGGTTTTGATTAATATGATCTCTCTAGGAATCTCTAGCTCCTCCAGTGCAATTCAGCTGGACATTGGCCACAGAGTTGTTCTGGGGAACCAAGAAGTTCCTAGAGAAAGCACTCCTCTAGGCATTGGTAAGTCCTCCAGCATGATTCTGTGGCCGACTTCTGGCAGATGTTGCCCATAAAGTTGCACTGGAGGACCTGGAAATTCCCAGAGAGGTGTTCTCTCAGGTGAAAAGGATAGTGTTTATTAATTTGTGGTTTTGCCACATTCGCAGGGGTCCTTCATCCCTAACCCAGCAGATGTGGAGGGGCCACTGCAACTGACTTTTGAGCTCTGGCTGCTGCTATTCATATACATATTTGCTGGGGTTGGGGGCACAAGACCCCCACGAATATGGAAAACCCACAAATAACAGAAACACCATGTTTTTACCTGAGAGAAGGACACCTCTCTAGGGATCTCTATGGACTCTGACCATAGGACTGCGCTGGAGGAGCTGCAAAGGCCTAGTGGGGGAATCTCTAGGTGTTTCAGTGCAATGTGACCATAGAGTTGCACTGGAGGACCTAGATATCCCTAGAGAGAACGTATTAATCAAAGCCGTGAGTAACCAAATCTGCAAATACGGAGGAATGAGTGCATAATTACATTTGAATTCTATTATGTGTTAGTAGTTTGTTTGTTTCTGTTGTGGCGTGCCTTCAGGCTGCTTCTGACTGAAGGTGGGGCTTCAGGGTGGGGCTTGTGTGGGCAAGGTTTGTCCAGAGGAGGCTGGCCATTGCCTCCTCCTTCCCCTGCGGAGGCTGAGAGAGTGTGGCTTGGCCCAAGTGGGCTTCCATGGCAGCAGGGCTGGGGTTTGAACCCTGGTCTCCAGAGCTGTCCTTAGTGCCCAAAGTCACACTCCACGGGCCTCGATGCGAAGCCATTAACTGAGGATGCATCCACATTGTAGAAATAACCCGGTTTGGCAGCGCTTTGTCTGGCCCTTTGCTATGGAATCCTGGGAGTTGGAGGTTGTTCTGGGCCACAACAAACTCCAACTCCCAGAATTCCATAGCAAAGGGCCAGACAAGTTAAAGCGGTACCAAACCGGGTTACTTCTCCAGTGCGTTTTGGACCTTAGTGACCGAGTGAGCAGTTCATTTACCGGCGTCCGAGGCTCCGTCCCGCGCTTCCCACCTCGGTCGCCGCGTAGAGCGGAAGTGACGACAGCGGAGTTCGCGGGGGGTGGGGAGAGGGGCGTGGCTATCGCCTCGGCAACAGCCGGCAGAGCGGAAGTCCCGTCCCGGCGCCATCCTCCCGAACGAGGCACTTCCGGTTTCGCAGAGCCGAGCGAAGAAGAAGAGGAGGAGGCAGCGGTGGTGGCGGTGTTTCTCCTGGCGGAGCAGGTGCCTGAGGGTCGGTGGGGCTGCATCCGGAGGGGCTTCCGAGGTGGGACCCTCCAACTCCCAGGATTCCATAGCCTTGAGCCAGGATGCTGGAAAGCGGGGCCAAACCGGATTAATTTCTCCGGTGCAGATGCATCCTCTCCTCTTAGGCTGCTTCCTGGCGGGTGGGAAAGGGCCCGCTCCCCCTTCCTTCGTTCAGGGAGGAAAGGCTGGGTTTGGTCTTTCGCTTTGATCTCAGCCGATAATTAATGATTGGCATTCGCCCAATACCCGAGTGGGGCATCCAGGACTGGCTCCAGTTCTCGCTTGGGGCTGCATTGCTTCTCCCGCCTCCGCCTGGATGCCTGGTCAGGAAGCGCCAGAGGAGGGAGCAGGTGGAGGGAAGGGCCGCCTCTGGCATCCCCAGTGGAGCCCTGCGTAAAGTGGGTCTGGTCATTGATACTCGCCTCACTCATCCCTCCCTAGGATTACTGTGTTCTCTCTAGGGATATCTAGGTCCTCCAGCGCAACTCTATGGGCAACTTCAACTAAAAGTGGCACTGAAAGACCTATTATTATTATTATTATTAACCATTATTTATAAAGCGCTGTAAATTTACACAGCACTGTACATACAATCTTTTTAATTGGATGGTTCTCTGCCCTCAGAGATTATTCCTAGAGAGAACACTCCTCCATTGCAGTTCTCAGGTCAATGTCTGCCGGACGTTGGCCACAGAGCTGCACTGGAGGACCTAGAGAGGTGTCCTCTCAGGTAGAAACATGAGTTTTTGTTGTTTGCGGTTTTTCCATATTCACAGGGCTCTTGTGCCCTTAGCCCTAGTGAATATGGAGGGACAAGTGTGTGTATATGTGTGTGTGTGTGTATATATATATATATGTAATGAGAGTGTTCTGGCTGAAGTGATCTCTTTGTTTCCTTCTATAGTGTATGTTGCTTACAATGGAAGAATCGCAAATCTGTGAGTTTGGAAGCAGCGGCCAAGAAGAGCTGAGGAACAGCAAGTGCACTGCCCTGAACACCATGCTGCAGCATTCGGAAACAAACTACGACAGCGCAGGGAATGCGAGCGCTTTGGACGAGGTGGACGACTACATGGTCAGAAACAGGAAGCTGTTGAGAACTGCGTACTGTGCTCAGGAGCTGCGAGAGGAGACTCCGGGTCGAGAAGAAGCCCGTACCGACCCCCCTGACGGCCAGCAAGACCCAGAGAGCGAGAAGAACAAGGAGAAGAACCTAGGTATCGTGCTGTGCTGTGACATTGTGTTCTAGCTATAGAAAGAAACAACTTCTTCCTTAATACACTTTGTGTATTATTTGTTTGTTTGTCAAGACACAGATTATCATATGTTTATGGGAAAGGGCTTAAACTTACTATCGCTGATGATATAATGCTTTGGGTATGCATTTATCTTAGAATTTTGTATGTATTTTTATGTTACAATCAGTCATTGGTGTTTTATTTAAGTTGAAGACATTAACCCTACTGTAGCAATAGCAGCTACATTGCTGTACCGCTTCATACTGAACTAAGCACTTTTTAAGTGTTTCACGATGTGTAGCAAAAGCTTACAGTATGTTTTCGTGCAGTTACATTGCAGTGTATTCATGTGTCTTTTTTTGTATCAAAGCGTTTTGCCTTTTGTGTGTGTGTGTGTGTTTGTGTGCCTTAAAGTTGCCTGTCAACTTATGGTGACACCATGAATTTCATAGCGTTTTCTTAGGCAGAGGATACTCTGAGGTGGTTTTCCCAAGTCCTTCCTCTGAAATATTACCTCCAATGCCTGGTATTCCATTGCAGTTTCCTATCCAGATGCTGACAGTCACCTGACATTTAAAAAGCAGTTGAAAGTCTTCTAATTATTTTACTATGAAGCAATTCTCCTCAGAGCACAAACTGCTCTGGTGATATTTCTAAAACATTTCTCTTCTTGATCCATAGGAAAAGAAGTACTGTTACTGATGCAAGCCTTGAATACTCTTGCTACTCCAGAAGAAAAGCTAGCAGCACTCTGCAAGAAATATGCCGATCTGGTAATATGTACCACATTTAAAGTCACATGTTTGGGGAGTAGTTGTAAATTAATCAACTTGTAAATAATTGTATTACCTGAGGAATTGCTTTGCTTTTAACAGACATACAATCTATAGAAACAAAGTGAAGAACTTCTAATAAAACATTCCCTAAGTACAGCTAAGTTGGTAAATGCTCATCGTGTATAAATCTTGTAAAGCATGGTTTTTTTTTCTTTTTTGTGTAGATCTTCATTGCTATTCTTGCTGCTGCTTCATGCAAGAACTCTAACTGAATATATATAAATAAGGAGAAATTGTATTTACTTCTTTTTGCTGTGTTGTGTGTACTGGTGGAGTAACTTCGGTTAATGTCTAAAGCTGCTGATCCCTTTCTATGTGGAGGACTGCAATTTTTTTTTAAATGGAGAATGTATTTGCTTTGCTCTACTCTTTCTAGAACAGCCTGTCCCTGCATATGTGACACCATAGCCATTATTATTATTATTATTATTATTATTATTATTCAGATAATACTTGGAATATGGCAAATTTGAGTTCAGAGTAGTGCAGTTAGAATTTGGGGAAGAAATCTTTGTATGCATTTATTTGTCTAGCCATAATGCCAGTGATTTACTAATAAGTGCTTCTTATTCATAGGTAGTAAGAATGAAGAAAGATTTAGGTGGTCTTAAAATTCTTTGCAGAGAAACCAGTACTGTGAACTCAAACAGATTCAGACCTCCAGCTGGTTTAACATGTCTTTGATGACTTACCCTTACAACTTGTATTACATGATAATTTACACAGAAACTTCAAGACAGTCCTATGAAGCATGAGTAATCAAACACTCTTTAAGTGTATGCAGTAGAGTGCCTCAGTCTGGGCCTCAAGTAGCCAAATAATGTGTTCTGAAATAACTAGGAGATGTTGTATGTTGTCCTTAAATGGTCTTTCCCACTTCTGTATGTCAGATGTTGGCAATCCCTGTTTAGTCTTACCTGGGGTTCAGGTATGCTAAAATCTAACAGAAGAACACGATGTCATGTCACAGTTATGAAGTTAAAGCCCTGTTTCTTTCTGGCCTATTCTGTCAGCTTCAGTTTTATAATGAATGTAGTCTTCACTGCAGTACGTAGTTCAAAAAAACAAAAGCCCTGAAATGTTATTTTTGTTTCTTAAGAAAAGAACATTTTCCCTACCCTTGTTCATTTCTCTCATTTAGTTGGAGGAGAGCCGGAATGTTCAAAGACAGATGAAGGTGCTTCAGAAGAAACAAGCACAGGTTGTAAAGGAGAAAGTCCACCTGCAGAGTGAGCACAGTAAGGCCATTCTTGCCCGAAGCAAACTGGAATCTCTCTGTCGTGAGCTTCAGCGCCACAATAAGACATTAAAGGTCAGTTTGAGATTATGGTTCCTGAAGCAACACTTGAGACCAATGTTCTCCTTTTAAGTGGGATGGCTGTATAGAATATTTTTTGAAAGTTTAGAATGATGGCAAAATTAAAAATAAGATAATGGGTGGAAATAAAGGCTGTACACCTATTTATTCCTTGATGGTATTTGATAGTGAAAAAGACACTTGATTCTTAACTAGTTCACATCTTGCTTGCTGTTCCTGGGAAATCTCTCTATACATCTGTATATTTTTTTGTTTTATGCAGAGATTCAGCCTTAAGGTACTGTAAGGAAAAATGGACTCATCTCAACTATTAGTTTGTGTATTCAAATACGAACCCATGTGATGCAGTGTGTTTTCCTAGGTGGAGTGTTGCAAGTAACAAATATATTAATATCCGCTCTCCATATAACAGAAGTGGTATGGGACAGATGGGGAGAGGGGAAAGAAGGCAAATAGTCTTCTGAATGATAAGAAAGACTGGCTTTCTTGGCCAGGATGTTTCTGAAGAAGGTTGAAGAAGATATTAAGATTCAGAAGAACTGCCTTTCCTAAGTTATGTAATTAAACAGCGATGTTGGTTTTCAACGCTTTGGACACATGCAGCATTTAAACAGCATGCTTTTAAAGTGACCTGAAGCAGCTTTATTTTGGCCTGTCTGTTTGGGCCCTTTTGTTTCATTAAATGGCAGTGCTATGTAGCCTAATATGGCACTGTTTTCTAGCAGATTGTTGCTTTTGCTTTGATCAAGCCACTGCAGCTTAATTAAAGGAAATCAAAGGAGGCACAGGTAGCTTTGTGATACCCATCTATCCTACAAACAGAAGCCATTATTCTCTATATTCAAGCCCTTTGTTGTATCTGCTATTCTGAGCTTTGACTTACCTATGAAGTAGCTATGAACCTGATGCCCATCTGTCCTAGAAAGAAAGTTGTATGAAAATGGTGCTCTGGGTTGTTTCCAGTTCATGGAAATGCACTATTCCTCATCCTTATGGCTACGTGAAAAATTAGTAGAAAGAAAAAGTCAGATATATGCTTCAAGGTTGGATAGCTATGGGTATTTGTTATTTTTATTGTCTAATCATACTTAAGTAAAAGCTGAAATTACAATACCACCATAGGCCTGTTTCTCACCTAGTTTTACTAAGCTGTTTCTGGATACGTGCTTTTGTACCCTTGCCAAGTATATGTTTCTGTATTGGAATGAAACTTTTTAGAGACATGGACAATTAATGTGCTGAACTTTGTGCTGATACTTCATGTACATATTGGCCAATGTTTGAAAGATTGATGGTAGTTTTACTGTGTGGAAGAGCTATACTAGACTGATGTTGGGGATCATTTTTCTTATCTCGGGAATACTTTCTGTGCTACAGTCTTATTCAGTGAAATGATTTGGATTAGTCAGGGACCAGATGCTCTCAGTACTGCCTTATGCGAAGTGTGTGTAGCTCCTGGTCTTCGAAAGATGCATTTTTCTGACTTTCATTAGAAATAAGCCTAATTTGCAAAAGAGCTTATTATAAGCAGCTTTTGTTTCCAAGTTCAAGCCCACAACCACCTTTTCTGTAGGTCAGAAGCTGCAGCTTGGTAAGCACACACAACAGAAGCTTCTGAGATGTTTGTATGCTCTGGCACAGAAATTGGGTCAAAGTACAGTACAGTTGGCCCTTCTTATACACGAATTCAAGCATACACGGTTTGAAAATGTTCCAAAAAAATTATAAATTTCAAATATCAAAACTTGATTTTCCATTTTTTATAAGGGATACCATTTTGCTATGCCATTATATTTAATGGGACTTGAGCATCCACAGATTTTGTTATACGTGGGGGATCCTGGAACCAAACCACAGCGTATGACAAGGGTCTGCTGTATATACTCGACTATAAATCAAGAAATTTATGCCCCAAAATTGACCCTAAAATCCTGAGTCAACTTATATATAGGTCATTAATACAGCTTAGAAAGGTCCAGAAACAAGCACTGCCTGATGTCCCACTCTTCGTGCCTCGAGGCAGGAGTTTGTTGTTCCCAGTCTGATTTGAAAGCCTTCTCCCCCATTAAAGAAGCACCCCATTTAGCTCCACTTCTTTCCCTTCCCATCAGAGAAACACCCCTTTCTTCCCCCACCTGATGTTAAAACCTCTCCAACACCTGGGAAGTGGTGTCAGGTGGTCAGGAGAGGTCTAGAGAAGGAGGGAAGGAAGTGGTGTTTTCCCCTTTCTATCCTTTGTTATAACTCCCTAAGTTTTACTCTTGACTTATCCATGGATCACATAAAAATCCATGTTTTTGACCCTGAAACCATCTCTCAACTTATATATGAGGTTGGCTTGTACAAGAGTATTTTTAGCGTGTATGTAGGTCTGATGGGTGAATTACTGGGATTTGGAAGGGTAGTTTATTGTAAGAACCTGAACTAATGAAATGATTTTGATCTGCTTTTAAATACTGGCGGCTGAATAACATATTAGTGAAAACATACTGTTTCATCTCTTTTTATAAAAGGAAGAGAACATGCAACAAGCCCGGGAAGAGGAGGAAAGACGTAAAGAAGCAACTGCACACTTCCAAATCACACTAAATGAAATTCAGGCTCAGTTGGAAAAGCATGGCATACACAATGCAAAGCTCCGCCAAGAAAATATTGAATTAGGGGAGAAGTTGAAGAAACTTGTAGAGCAATATGCACTGCGAGAAGAAGTGAGTAGACCTTCACATTTCTACATTGGGCTTATTTAAATATAGGGCTTTGTCCAGTATCATATAAACAAACTTCCACTCAAGCAACATTATATCCTTTCCTCCCTCTTGTGTACCCACTTGAAGCAAGTTTTGGGGAGGGAATAAAATCAGTTCTGCTGACACACTATACTGGTGGATACAACCCACATTACTCTTTCAGACTTTTTAAACTGCTTGTAAAGAATTGTCTCCTTTTGTCCATACCTTCTAGGGAGCCATATTCAGACTTTCCTGTTCCATGGATCGGAACTAGTAGTATTTCGTTTTAGAATATTACAACAGATATAGACTGTCTTGCTTGAATGTACATATTCTTAATTTTGAGAGTAATGCAGTAGCTCCTGGATGCATGAAGTTTGCTTCCAAAAGTAGTTAGATTCATACCTAGAGAAAGGTAGAAAAGCTTTCAAAGAGTTTGGGGCCTCCCTGTCTACTGAAAAAAAAAAAGAATTCTCTTTATGTCAACTTAGGAGCAAATATTTTCTCTATATTAACCGTTTCCTGCCTCTGAGGACCTTGGAGTTATGCGCCTGTTCCTCCTTTATCCTCACAGCAGCCATCTGAGGTAGGTTAGGCTAGTAAAGAGCACTAACAGAAGTGTTTACTTATTACTTGAACAAGCTTTTTACTTGAACAAGGAGTTACATCCAGGTCTTTCTGGTCATGGTTCAATGCTAACCACTGGACTGTATAATCTGTCTAATAACTAACTGTACTGTATTATTGTTTGTTAATCTTTGCTTTGAGCGAGTTATGTGCTATGAGATTTTGCAGAGTTTTTGCTTCCTGTGATTTTCATTAATAACTTAAGAACAATTCATATTTCATGTTGCATATCTTTTTCAGACAATCCTTTTAGTCTTTTGTGCCCCCCAGTGTTAGCACCTGGGTGGAATGTTAGGGACAAAACTTGATGCTAGAATACTCAATGCAACACAGTCTGCATGGGAATGAACCATAAAATTCCTAATCAACCTGTTTAGCTCTCTAGCTGCTTACCTTTCCATCGTTTCCTCGCTGCATGCTTTATGTAAGGGTAAGCACATTCCCACAAAATGTCACACTACTAAATTATTGGTGATGACAAAAATTCTTAACTTTTTTCATGAGAGCAAGACATGTGAAACCTTCTGGAAGCTTTATTGGTCGTATAGATAAAACATGCATGCTGCTTACATCTGAAATCTCTGTTTTCACTAGAAGGAATATGTGAATGCCTTGTTAATGCACACGTGTTTAGCATAAGACATATGCAACTCCCACATGCCTTGTTTTCATATTTTAAAAAGTCCAGAAGTTCAGCCGTGAAACTGCAGAGGTAGTGGTACACGTGTCCCCTTGGGCTTTGTCTTCTCCAGTCCTGCTTTATACTCTCATCCATACCTATATTTTCAATGATTAATTTTAGACTAGTGTTTGTTACAACTGTTAATCCCTAGAACTGATGATTGACTGTTCAGCCCTTTAGTTATCTAAGAAGTGCTAATTAAGTATTTAAACTGCTGTTTGAAACTGGACATGATGCACATGGATCTTCATTTTATCTTAAGAAAAAAAAGGAAATTTGCTTTCCTTCATGATTACTGATGGTGCCTTTCTGGTGTATTAAGTTGCTGAGTGTTGCAATTGCACTAGTCAACTAGAAATGTAAGGTACTATAGTTGGGCAGAAAAAAATGAAATGCAGAGATAAAGGATGTGTGATACCTGGCTTGACAGAAGTTCTTAGTAAAAAGATAAACTATGATGAGAGGCTTAGGGAGCAGGGTATGTTTAGCCTGCAGGAGAGAAGGTTAAGAGGTGATATAGTGGCCATGTTTGATTATTTAAAGGGATGTCATATTGAGGATAGAGCAAGCCTGTTTTCTGCTACTCTAGAGACTAGGACACACAGCAATGGAGTCAAACTATGAGAAAAGAGATTCCTTCTAAACATTAGGGAGAACTTCCTAGTGGAAGAGCTGTTTGACAGGGGAAAACTAGGGTGGTTGTGTAGGAGCAGTGGCAGATTGGGATGTTTGGAGCAGCCAAAAAGATGGGGCCTGCCTGGTGAATGGCTATAAAAGGAGGAGGAGACATTA
>NC_056524.1:87615639-87631119 GCF_019175285.1 Sceloporus undulatus | reverse complement strand
AGAGGGGATGAGTGTGTCATAATCTGCCAAATGTACAGTTAAGGCAGCGCTTCTCAATTATTTTCTATCATGCCCCCCCTAGGAAGAAGAAAACATTTCGCGCCCCCCACGCGACTGTAAATAGTATCATGTCCCACTCACAAGCACGCTTAGCATTTGAAACAGAACAGGCAGCCTCTTGTGCCGGCAAACTACATGTCCCACTCACAAGCACGCTTAGCATTTGAAACAGAACAGGCAGCCTCTTGTGCTGGCAAACTACATGTCCCACTCAAAAGCACGCTTAGCATTTGAAACAGAACAGGCATTCTCCTGGAGGGTTTCCCACAGGGTTGCCATAAGCCAGAAATTCTGACATAAATAATAAATAATAAATAAAATCTTTATTTATATCCCGCCCTTCCAAAAAGATCAGGGCGGCTTACAACAATGCAACAAGTGCATACAAATACAGATTAAAAACATAAACATCAATAAAACACAATCTAAAACAATAGCAAGGCCCCGATAGCCCATCCTCATGGCCACGGAAGAGGAGGGAGGCCCACAGGATATTTAGTCGGGGAATGCCTGTTTAAATAGGAAGGTTTTAAGATCCTTCCTAAATTGGGCCAGGGTGGTGGATGAGCGGAGTTCCGTGGGCAGCGTATTCCAAAGGGCTGGGGCAGCTGTGGTAAAGGCCCTTCTAGAAGTAGAAGCTAGCCTAGCCCCAGGCACCTTCAGTAGTTGCTGCCCAGATGTTCTGAGGGTGCGAGGCGGATTGTACGGGGAAAGGCGGTCCTTTAGGAATCCTGGACCCAAGCCATTTAGGGCTTTATAGGTAATAACCAACGCCTTATATTGAGCTCGGAAGCGAATAGGCAGCCAGTGGAGATCTTTAAGCACAGGTGTTATGTGGCTGGTCCTGGATACGCCAGTGACCAGCCGGGCTGCCATATTCTGTATCATTTGGAGCTTCCGAGTTTGGTATAAGGGTTGCCCCATGTAGAGTACGTTGCAGAAGTCCAATCTCGAAGTTACCAGAGCATGTACAACAGTTTCTAGGTCCCTCCGGTCCAGGTATGGGCGCAGCTGGCGAATCAGCCGAAGCTGGTAACAAGTGCTCTTGACCGTCGCATTCACCTGAGCAGTCAGGTGGAGCGACGAGTCAAGAAGCACCCCCAGACTGCGCACGGAGTCCTTCACAGGGAGCGTGACCCCGTTCAGGACAGGTGGAACCACCGCCATTCCTGGACCGGGGGAACCTATCACTAGTACCTCCGTTTTCTCTGGATTTAGTTTGAGTCGGTTTTCCCTCATCCAGCCCATTACTGACTCCAGACAGGCCACGAGAGGAGAGACGCCATCCCCAGTCACTGCACCAGTCGGAGACATAGAGAAAATGATTTGGGTGTCATCAGCGTACTGATAACCCCGCGCCCCATGTCTCCGGATGATCTCTCCCAGCGGTTTCATGTAAATGTTAAATAGCATGGGAGACAGAATGGCTCCTTGAGGGACCCCAGTTTTAAGGGTCCGCTCACTGGAGCACACGTCTCCCAGCTGCACCATCTGGGACCTCCCGGAGAGGTAGGAACGGAACCACTGGAGCGCAGTGCCCCCGATTCCCACCTCAGCCAGGCGCCCCAGAAGGATACCATGGTCTATGGTATCGAAAGCCGCTGAGATGTCCAAGAGCACCAACAGGGACACGCTTCCCCTGTCGACGCTCAGACGGAGATCATCGACCAAGGCGACCATGGCCGTCTCAACCCCGTGACCCGCCCGGAAGCCAGTTTGAAATGGGTCCAGATAATCCGTTTCATCCAAGACCGTCTGAAGCTGGATCGCAACCGCTCTCTCGATCACCTTCCCCAAGAATGGAAGCAGCGAAACAGGCCGGTAATTATTATGTACCAGGGGGTCGAGGGAGGGCTTCTTTAGGATCGGTTTTACAATGGCCAATTTTAGATCCGATGGAAATCGCCCATCCCTGACATACTCCAGCTCCCAGAATTCCATAGCCTTGAGACATAGAAGAGTCGGGCTTTGAGTTCTGGTCCCCACAACACACTCCAGCTCCCAGAATTCCATAGCCTTGAGTCAGAAAAGATTTAAAGCATTGCCAGCCAAACTGGGTTACTTCTCCAATGTGGATGCAGCGTGATGGGCTCCCTCCTGGGCTCCCTTTTGCCTCCCCCTCAGCCCCCCCCCCCATGGCCCCCACAAGTCCTGCCTTCCCTCTTGTTGGGAAATGCAGGCCTGGCCAAGGGGGGAGTTGGGCACACAACAACAACAACAACAGAGGAGGAGGGGGAGGGGGAGAAAAAAGAAGGGAAAGGAGAAAGAAGAAAAGGAGAAGAAAGAAGAAGAATAGGAAAAAAGATAAAAAGAAGAGGAGGAGGAACGGGAAGAAAAGGAAGAGGAGGAGGAGGAGGGGAAAGAGGAAGAGAAAGAGGAGAAGAAAAATAGGAGGAAGAGGTGGGGGAAGAGAAAGAGGGGAGGAAAAAGAATAAGAGGAGGAGGAAGGAAAGAGGAAGAGAAACAGGGGGGAAAAGAGGAAGCAGCTTGCCTGCAATTTGCAAAGCCCTCTCCAGGCTCCAGCCTTGGGCCCGCGCGAGGCTCGAAAGAGAGGAAGCTCCTCCTCTTCAGGCTGGCTGGCCAATGGGGAAGACTGGAGCTGGGGCAGGCTCCTGCAGCAGGAGCAGGCTGTCCAGCCATTGGCCAGGCAGCCTGAACAGCAAGAACCTCACGCCCCCCTTTACGGAGCCTCGCGCCCCCCCCCGGGGGGCGCGCCCCACTATTTGAGAAACACTGAGTTAAGGTAAGAATTTAATATTCATAGGATAGAGGTTTCTGTGTAAGGGAAGAAGGACTTGAGAAGGAAAAAAGAAGTCCAGTGATATTAAAGGAGTGTATTAGGTTGTTTGGGAAGTAAAGAGCTAATTTATTGAAGCTGGGGTTTAGAGAATTATTTAGAATCACAGCTTCAGGTGGGAAACAACTCACATGGGGAACTTGAAAGAAGACAGTTTGTAACAACCACAGATACACACACAAAAATAACAAGTCTTGAGAACCAACTGCCAAAAAGATACTATCATAAGTTCTGCCTGTAAATAAAAGTTAGTTCCTTTTTGTTCACATAGAAGTTGCCTGAAGTGATTTATGTATAACATAAAAACACACTACCAAGAATATTAAAAATAAATCGTAGTAGTGGCGCTTAAGTCAGTGAGAGGACCAAGGGTTAGAGAGACAGTGCTGAGGAAAAAGAAGTGTCAAACTATTTAGGATAAGACAGGAAAAGAATCCTGTGTAGCTCAGCAGTACCATATAATTGGTGCCAAGTGGTAGGATCCAAAAGACCCAGCGCGAGGGGATCTGAAAGATCTAGTGTGAGAGATCCGGTGTCACAAAGTGGAGCCGCCTTCTTAGGAGGCTTTTAAACAGGTTGGATGGCCATCTGTTGGGAATGCTTTGATTGTGTATTCCTACATGACAGTGGGCTAAACAGGATAGGCCTTGTGACCTCTTCCAACTCTGATTCTGCATTATTTTATTTATTTATTTTCCCCAGGGCAGGTATTTGCTATGCTTTGACAGTTCCATTTATTGCTTACCCTAAGGATGCTTATTTATTCTGGTCCTTGAAGTATATAATTCTTCATGGATGGATGTGTGTATGCTTACCAGCAGCCAATACCTTAAATATTTTTTAAGATTTTATTTTTCCTGCTCAGTTCTTCCAACGTGGAAGAGCATTTCTGGCCTATGTTCAGTAAGTCCTCAGAGCCATTTCTGCCATGCTGTTTCATCACAACAGGACCTTTTTATATTTCTGTGTCCATGACCCAACAGGGACCATGTTGATTCTGTGCAGCACCTATTCCTTAACAATGCAATGTGCACATTTTTATGCAGAAATGAGTCCGGTATTTGTTCCTTGAGACATACTCCTTAGTATATCTGTTAAGCATTACAGCTTAAACATGGTCATTTCATTTGAAGTAGCTTTTGGTGCTGTTGAGATTGCGATGTGTTCTCCAAATAAAAGACACGATGAAAAGGAAGTCTGGTGGGATAGTTTGACACAAATCCACTCTATGAAATAACATGTTCAGTTTAAAAGCTTTATTACTATATATTTATTTTACAAATGTTCATGTTTTTCTCTAGCACATGGACAAAGTTTTCAAGCATAAAGAATTGCAGCAGCAACTGGTGGATGCCAAGCTTCAGCAAACAACTCAGCTAATAAAAGAAGCTGAAGAAAAGCATCAGAGAGAGAGGGAGTTTGTAAGTGTTTTGAATTCATAAGAAAAGGATGTGACTACTGTACAAGAAGATTTCCTTGTGTTAGTAAGCACATCATGTTGGATAGTTTAGAATTTATCTTACATTCCTGCTTCTCCTTGAAAAATTGAACAGGACTTGCTAAATATGCCAATATTTTGCATTCATTTGCACTGTAAATATGAAAGGTTGGATTTTTGCATATCATTACAGTTGACTACGATTGTACACTGTAAACCAAACACATTTATGAACATTAGCTTCAGAAATGGGCTTTTAATTGGCAGGGAGAAAAATAAGAGTGTGCTTTAATAAATACCTTAGTTGTAAACTTGCTTTTATATAATGGGAGAAAGGAAGAATTTAAAGGAGTAGTTTCTCTGTTGTTTTCACTAATAACTAATGTATTGTACAGATAATAAGGATTTTTTTCTCTTTAGCTTCTAAAAGAGGCTACAGAGTCCAGACACAAATGTGAACAGATGAAACAACAAGAAGCCCAGTTAAAACAGCAGGTAAACTAATCTAGAGTCTGTCTATAATTGTTTATTATATTCAAAGTAATAATGACTCAGATTAATCAGATGAGCAGCGCCTTGCTCTTCTACACTTTTACTTCAGCAATATAGTGTTGCCAGTCTTATTTCACTTTACCTCAGCAGTCTAATCACAGTTGTCCTGTAGTGTAAAAATTTGGAGCAAAGTGAGCAGGAAGTTGCTTATCTAGCCCTAGTACAATGCAGGGTTGGAGGAGAGGACCTATTTACTATTCGCATTCCATGGCGTATGGGAGATTCTGGTACAGGGGAATCAGTATTAGCCTAGGGCATGCAAGTTTCCCCTCCCTCCCACCCTGCTCTGTCTTGCTGGCTCTTTCCTTTGACTCCATTCTTAAATATCTTATATTTCTTGGGGAGGAAAGGGTATACTGAACCCTCACGTAATTCAAGTTTATTCCTTCCTTCTTGATTAAAAAAAATGTTTATTGCCAAGACTCTACCCCACCCTACCTGTGAGTACCAAAAGTACCTGTGGATGCTCAATGGTGGTGTGTTGTTGTTGTTGTTGTTGTTTTTATTTATTTATTTGGGGGGGATTCAAGCCATGGATGTGAAATCTGTGGTTTTAGAGAGATTACGACATTTTTCCCTAAGCTTTTTGTCAAATGTAGAGGGAGGTGGAAATAGAAAATAATTCTTAATGTCTGTGTCAAGAATGCACAGGAAACTTCATGACTAATACAATATCCGATGTATTGAACTATCCAGTAATACACATCTTTATGCGTTCGCTTTTTGGCTTTGTTTTGTATGCCTTTTTCTGCAGTTTATGTTATTGAAACTATTTTCCCCCCTGAAGCTCTATGTATAACATAAGTGGAAGAGTCTTGAACAATACTAGGACAAATTCAACATGAATGTAGTTTCAAACATAAAACCAGAAACATCTTGTCTGTTTCTTGCAGTTCTGCTGAAAAAATTGGGTACATGAAAGTGCTTATATTCACTTTTTATGTTTAGAAACAAAATAGGATAGCCAGAAGCCTCTGATCTTTACTTGTATCCTTCACCCATTTAGCATGACTCAGGTTTTTATCCATTTAAAACCAGCTTCAAGATTGTTAACTTTGCAAAGTCAAAGAAATGAAAATTGGTCAGGAAAAGACAAACAGATTGATCAAAAGTTTTGGAATTCATGATTTAAGGTATTTATATAATGGGATATTTTAAGATATCACTGACAGAAGATAATAATCACTGATGGCAGTGGGACTAGGGAGGGTTAGAATATATTTAGTTTCGTGATGTAGCTATATTTCATATAGATTTCATAATACGATTATACAGTATTGAAATATTTATTGGATGATCAGGTTGCTAATAGTAAAACAGAATAAAATGATTATATGTATGAAAGCATTATCTTATTATGGAAAAGCTAGCTGGCTTAATAAAAGTAATCTCCACTGTGAGACACTTCCAGGAGAGCCCTATAGTGGTAAGAAAAAAACAGGTGTTAGGAAGTCATGACCTGCAAAAAGAACCACATCTTTCCCATCCCTGCTTTAAAGACTATTTGTATTGATAGCTACATCCTAGTGTGTATTTGATGCAGTTTCAAAATAGATATAAGTCAGTTAATAGTCAATTTTAAAAGAAGCTCATATGAAGTTCCTGTCTTGTCAAAAATGCTTCTTAATACTTGTAGGATTTTAAGCCATTTAATAAAACCTTGAATGTAATATAATTAAAATGTGCAGTTTACAGTATTGCTTTAATTATTATAATTATTATTTATTGTTTCCTTCAGCTCTCTCTATATATGGATAAATTTGAGGAGTTCCAGACAACAATGGCAAAAAGTAATGAACTTTTTACAACATTCAGGCAAGAGATGGAAAAGGTACTTGACTTACAAGTATTTTTAATCTTTAACTGGGGAGGAAATGCTTAGTGAAATATAGGCTAAGTTGTATAAACTCATATAGAAGTAACCTGCTCTGAACTTAATGGGCCTGCCTTCTGAGCAGTCATGTACAGAACTGATTTGTATCTGTACAAAGTTTGAAAATGTTAAATGTTGAAAAGGTATGGGTGAGCATGATTCTGTGTGGAAGAAATGATTGTGCGCCGTTTTGACATAGGTCAGTGAAAAGAAATAAATTTTTCTTTCAGTATAATAAATCTCATTTTAAGTGACAGCTGACAGTTAAAGTCAAACGTTGTACAGAGCGAAATGTTTTCTGGGTGCTTGCTAAAGCTCACTTTTCTAAACATTACCATCAAACTTGATTTCAGATGACCAAGAAGATTAAAAAACTGGAAAAAGAAATAATAGTTTGGCGTACAAAATGGGAAAACAACAACAAGGCTCTTCTGCAAATGGCTGAAGAAGTGAGTATTGACTATAACAGTATTTCTCTCCTTTTAATTTTACTGTTAGTAAGTCTTTTTGTGGAAAAGGGGGATATAAAATAATGGGAGATGGAAACATTGTTAAATACTGTTAAAACATACAAACAAGTTAAAGGCATATGGAATATGAAAGAGTGAGAGAGTCACCTCATTTACAGTCTAATTTAGATGCTCAAGACATTTCTAAACAAAAAAAGGTTTTGCTTGCCACCAAAAAACCGAAGAGGAAACTAGTCTAGCTACCTTTGGAATGGAGTTTCACAGCCTGGAGACAGACAGACTGAAAGAAGGATCTTCCTTCCCCTCTCCCCAAGTTCCTGAAATCTAAAGAAGCATTTATAGTAGAATGCAGTTTCTCAGATCAACTGGTCTCAAGACGTACAGGGCTTTATCAATCATTATCAGCACTTAGAATTGTGGTCCAAACCTAGCCAGTGAAGCTGTTGTACAAAGAGAATCACATGCTGCCTGTATCTGACCTTAGTCAATAGTCAGTAGTATTTTGGATCACTGAAGGTGTGAACACTTCATCCTTATTAATATTCATTATAGCTTGAGTGTCCCTTATTCGAAAATCTGACATGCTGCAAAATCCAAAACTTTTTCCATGGGTGGCTGACATAGTGACACCTTTGCTTGGTTCACTGTACTCAAACTTGGTTTTATGCACAAACTTATTTTTAATAATTACCTTCAGATTATGTGTATAAGGTGTATATGAAACAAATGAATTTTGTGTTTAAACTTGGGTTCCAGCTCCCATTATTTCATTATATAGTGCTTAAGCAAATGCTCTAAAATCTGAAAAAGACTTGGAACACTTCTGGTCCAGGCATTTCGAATAATGGCTACTCAGGTTTTGTTGTTGTACGCTTTCAAGTCATCTCTGACTTATGGTGACCCTAAGAACTCAGACTACTTTAAAAAATTATATTGTGCAGATATCTTCTGTATAACTTCATAGAATGTAAAAACTGAACCAAAAAGCAAAAGCTGTCTAATCAGGCATGAGAAAGCAGACTGTATCAAAGTGGCTGAGGAAAGCTCTACAATGCCTTGCACTATGAAGCCCTTTGATTTTTTTTTTCTAATTTTGTTGTGTTTCAACCTGGATCTGAAATGGATTTAATTGGCAATGTTGTTCACAAGATGTGGAGGTGCAAAATATTTGTACTGGGGCACAAAAGTTAAGTAAACTCGGAACAAATTGGTACTGAATGGTTGCATAAGTTTTCAAACCTTTTCTGTGATACATAAATCTGGTGAAACTACTTCCAGAAATCACACAAATAGTTGAATGGAGTCCACCTATATGCAGTTCCATTGCCACATAATCTCATTAGGAAGGCCCCAGAGTTTATGGGAGGGTGTTGCTAAGCAATTAGTGTCATGAAGACAGAGGAGCTATTGTTATTATTATTATTAACCTTTATTTATAAAGCGCTCTAAATTTACACAGCGCTGTACATGCAATCTTTTATGGATGGCCATCTGTCGGGGATGCTTTGATCTGGATTTCCTGCATGGCAGGGGGTTGGACTGGATGGCCCTTGCAGTCTCTTCCAACTCTCTGATTCTATGATTTTAGTCAGACGGTTCCCTGCCCTCAGGCTTACAATCTAAAAAGACATGACACAAAAGGAGAAGGGAGTGGTGGTGGGGAATAGGATCAGGTCCAGCAGATCTTCTCCACTTCCGAGGCCTGGACCAAGGCAGATGGACTGGAGGAAGGGCTTGGCTTCTTAATGGATGGTTAAAAGGAGGCTTCTTGGGTCAGAGAGGGGCTCGCCTCTGAGCTATCAAAGGTAGTCTTTGATAAAGTTGTACAGAAGCATCAGTTGGGGTTGCATTATTTTTTGGAAAAAAAATCTAAACTATTAACATCTTCCAGAGCACTGTTTAATCCATTATTACAAAATAGAAAGGATATGGCTCAAGCACAATTTTAGCTAGAAAAGCCATCAACCACGGCTCAGTGATCAGATAAAGATGGCATTAGCCAAAGAAACAACCAAGAGGCCAGTCACAACTCTGAAAGTCCTGGAGCTATCCACAGGGAACAACAATCACCCAGACACTCTACAAAACTAGGCTTTATGGAAGAGTGGCAAGAAGCAAATCACTGCTGAAACAAGCCTTATTACAAAGCCTGTTTGGTGTTTGCAAAACATCATATGATAGACACAACAAACATGTACAAGAAGATGAAATCAAAATTGAATTTTGTGAGCTTGATGCCAAATGCTATGTGTAGTGCAAAGCCAACAGTGCTCATTTCCCTGAGAACACCATCCTGGTGGAGAGGTGTGGTGGAAGCATCACATTGTGGGGATGTTTTTCTTTGTCAGGGACTGGGAACCTGGTGCAGATTGAGGGAAGGATAAATGGGGTCAAATGCAGAGGAAAGTTTTAGAGGACTCTGAGATGGGGATGATTCACCTTTAAGCAGTACACTTTTCCTAAACATACACAGTAGCTAAAGCAATACTGGAGTGTTTTAAAATTATTTTAAAACAGAACCTGAATATCTTAGAGTAGTAGTCAATGCCCACACCTTAGTCTGATTGCCGATTTGTGGAAAAACACGAAAGTTGCTGTTAGTCATCCATCTTGATAGTACTGGAGCAGTTTTCCTAAGAAGAGTGGGCAAAAATTGAAGGATCCAAATGGATAAAGCTGATGGAAGATAGGCAGCTGCAATTGCTGCCACCAGTGCTTTACCAAGTGTTTGTGCGTGTGTGAGCATGAGTAAGTATTTCAATCAATAAATACCAGTTTTTATGCCACAATACAAATATTTTCCACCTCCACAGTGTTATATATCTTGTGTGCAGCACCTGGTAACAGTGCCAAGTAAATCCATTTCATTTCATTTCCAGATTGTAACTCAAAAAAATGTAGAAAAGTATTGGGGGGGGGGGGGGGAGTGAGTACTTCTGCAAGACACTGTAGATATTTTTAATGGATAAGGTTTTTGAAATCGTATTCCAGTCAGCATCACTGTCTGTAAATTTATTCTATTTGGTTGCTCTTTGTAAATGTATTAGGTCTGTTATTCAAATCATCAGTTTCCTACTAAAATCATTGTGTAAATTTGTTATATGGCTAGAAATTCCTTTTACACAAACCACCTTTGTTTATACCTTCTTGTGTGCAAAAGTTGGAATATACATCTTTGGATTAGAGTAATAAGTAAGAATGGACTGGACAGGGTAGGGAATGCTTTGGTCATATTGATTATAGACTATTTGAGAAACTCTTAAATGGGAAAGGGTCATCATCCCTAACAAATTGTTCATGCAGGTCTGTAGTTGGTCATACTGATGTTTTTGACCATGTTGCATAAATGTCATCAGGGTCTTGTACCATCTTTTGTTTACCACAGAAAACAGTCAAGGACAAAGAATATAAAGGATTCCAAATAAAATTGGAGCGTTTGGAAAAGCTGTGCAGAGCTCTTCAAACCGAGAGGAATGAGCTGAATGAGAAGGTGGAAGTCCTTAAGGAACAGCTTTCTGTAAAAGAAGGAGATGTTGATCTTGCTGTACACGTGTTGCAGTCATGCACGCTCAACTCTCATGGGAAGCTGGGGGTTTCTACCAACGGAGCGCAAGAAGGAATCCAGCCAGATGCTGAACCAATGGTGGCAACTGAGGGCTCTCAAAAAACTGTCTGCCATGATTCCATTCCTGCCACAGATTTTGTTGACTAAAGTATAAACACTGTACTGAGAGATATATTTTGTGTATAACTTTAACTGGTGGTGGTAATTTAGTTTTGTGGTGAAAATTTTCTTACTTTTTCTACCATATCTGTATTTTCTTAGAACAGAACAGAATTTGCCTGGTACAGGAAACTGCATAGCAGCTGTTGAATAGCTTATCTATAAATTTTCCACAAACTGTGTTGCACATCTGCCTCGTTTTTCTAAACAAAAACTGTCAAAGGATGCATGCAAATTCCTTTCTTCTGACCCCATCACATACATCACCATGCATAGATTTGACATCATATTAGAGGAACAGTTGTGACCAGTGTTATCACAGACTTGATTTGGAGGGGGAAACCCTTCACTTTTATTAGATTTAGAAACGAACTGTAATTACCAAATACTGCAGTAAACTCTTAATTGGGCATGTGATGATCAATGGAAGCACTTGATTGGCTTCTTAGATTCATATTTACATGAACAAAGCTGTACAATCTTACAGGGTTTAGTGTAGCTGCAGTTTTGCCTATAGTTTTGAAATTTTGCAACTGGAAAAACAGGGTGCGCAACTCTCATATTTCTCAGGATTGTCCTGCACAGTCAATTCATAGATGCAGTAACTGTTATCCTACCTGTTAAAATGAAGGAACAAGGGGCCAAAGCCAGGCAAATGTCCAGACAACCACTAGTTAAAGTCCAGAAGCATTTAAAGTGCTGCTGCCTCCTCCAGGGAATATTTATTTTTATGAACAAAGCTGAAATGTAAATCCTGCTGTCTGCAAATGTCTGTGTACAGTTGCAGCTTATTTGTAATGGGACTTTGGTTAGGGGTTGCTAAACAGAAGTATACTATTTTTCTGCCATTATTCACTAGGTTTGGTGCCTAGAGAAGTGTGTATAAATCACTGAACATGGGCATATGATGAACAGTAACACTGTGTTGGTCCATTTTAGACAGTATAGTGACTCATAATACATATAATTGGCAGGAAACATGTTTTCATGAAGATGGATCTACCCTTATTAAATATGGAGGTGAGAGTATAGATGAGTACTCTTAAATCAGATGTCAATGGAGGAAAATACTTTGATGTTATTGCTCAATTACAGTAATACATGAAATGTCTTATTAGGTGAAACACCTGTAAGTTCAAAGTGCCTTCTGGTATCTATAGATTACCTGGTACACATGGCACTTCGGGGGGGGGGGGAATTAATGTACAAGCAAGGCTCTGTTTTATTTCTGTTGTGTTGTGCTTAGAATTGTTATTGTAGGTTGACTTGGAAAGGACCAGAACCCCACTGCCCCCTCCCCACAAAAAATGATTTTTTAAAAAGAGACAAGGACCAAGAATATTTCCCTAGTTAATATAAGCAGAATGCTACTAGGACACCAGCAGCTGTTAGCTCTGCCTTCCAGTATTACCTTCCTATTCGTTGATGCATTGAGGAAATGCTAATAATTCCAGCTTCTGATACCTAATTAATCTTTGTTTTTAAGGGATTCTTGATTCAAGCACATAATTGTCAATAGACTGTCTCCTTGCCCACCTGTCCTTTTTTTTACAAATAAGACAGTTTGCTTGAACATTCAGGCTATACTGATGCACTCCTTTTACTTGCTATAATGTACATAGTGAAAGATGTCATGAAAAGAAATAAAGGATTGGAAGGAAGCCTTTCAGATGTTGGCTCATATGACAACACAAAATCAGATTGACATATAATAACCTAATTGGGAACTCCCAATTGCATTTGCACTCTGTATTTCAAACACAATAATGTAAGCATGACTAGTGTTTGGTAAAACAGATTTATCTTTTCAATTGTAACCATTTGGTAATAACATTTGGTACTGGAGCAAAAGAGGTTCATTATACAAATCTGGCCAATATTTTCAAATAGTTGGGTAAAAGAGAGAAACATTGCTTGAGAAGTACGAGCAGTGGACCCTGAAAGCATTTTACACAGAACAAGTTTGAAAGTAACTGCAAAGCTTGTGGAATTTTTACCTAAATTCTAACTGCTGACATATCTGGTGTGATGCTTCCTCTTATCTGTTGGCCAGAGTTGATTTTGACTTGTTGAAATGAAAAATAACTTTCAGTCAACAGCAGATACATTGTAAGCATTTTGGTTATTGATACTGAAAAATAAATGCATTTAAATGGTGACCACAGGCAACCCTTTCAGGTCTAGATGAACTACAGCTTGTTTCCTGAAAAGTCAAGGCATTCCTATATTGGCCAACAAGAGGACCAGTGTAGGAAAACCTCAGCACTTGCTTGGTCGGCTGTTGTTTTCTAACTGAATTATTTGGTAAACATTGCATATACAGCTCAGGCTTATCAAGACAGTCTTTACTGTGTGTGAACCAGTAATGTACATTTTTAAGGGGGGGGGTTGCTTATGCCATCTGTTTCTTCATACATTTTGCAATTAATTTGCATCAGAGGTGTTCAGTAAAGGAGTGCATTTATTGAATAATTGGAGCTTCAAAAATTCAGTTAAAAGCCAGGTCCTAGAACCTTAGAAGGTAATCTTCCCTTTCAACCCACACAAAACCAACCCCTTTCATTTGGAACAGAAAAAGTATCTGCATACATGTTAGGGCTCTATCTTTCCAATCCATTGTCCACTTTCTTATGCCTGGTTAATTTGCAGTTCAATTCTCAGGTGTTGCAGAAAATCTACCTCTTCAGACTGTAGATGGAAATAACTGTGAAAAGTGATGCAGAAATTTAGTTTGTGCTGAACACACTGCTTTATTTTTACAACCATACTTGCTTTCATGATTAAAAATGCTGAATAAATAGGCAGTCTTTGTTTTTGCTTTTCAGGAACATTTTGTAGAGATTTTTCACTAATGTGAATCTGACGTTTTATCTACTCAGTTCTGTATAGATTAAGTAAATATGTGTGCTTAATATACTAGACTCTTGTGTTTCTTATGCTTAAGAGCCTCCATGTAGGCTTCATTTTTCTGGTGGTTGGGTCTCTCCTTCAATATGTGTACTCATTGCTTCACTGTAGCACTAAATAACATATCAGCTTGGAACTTTTGAAGTTCTGTAAATGCCTTTAAAAGTTTGTTAGAAAACAAAACTATAGCTAAATGTCTAAATATAAAGTGACACACATATGTATGGAACTTCGGAACTTTCCAGCATAGCATGTGGTACTCAGTGTGTGGAAATTGCAGAGCCATTTTCAGGAGTAGAAAATGTCCTTTTGTGGGTGAGTGTGTTTGTGTGATTACCTCCTACCATTGCATTTAAATCAGATATGCAGATACTAAGAAGGGACAATAAAAGAGGGTCTTTTTATTGGCTACAAACCCAGAGCCTAATTCTGCCCACACATCTTGAGAAATGCCATCAAAAGGACCTATTCATACCATCCATAATGTTAGAGGTACTTTCACTTAAGCTTCAGTGTGATACCATGCTCTAGCAACAATGCCCTTCAGGCTCTCCACATTGGGTAAATAAGCCGGTTTCTGTGCCAGAGAAAAAGTTGACATAAATCAGACATTAGGAACGAGGATACAGAAAAACTAGTTGCAAAACAATTCCATCTTCCTGAATGTTGCATCTCAGACCTCAGAGCAGCAATCCTTGAACCCCAAAAAATATATTTACAAAAGAAGTTTGTAAAGAGTCAATAGAAATGAAACAGATCCACACACTCCAGTTCATTGAGAGTGGGTTAAATAGAAAGCATGGTTTCCTGGCACACTACACGTGACACTAGTTAGTGCCATAAGTGGCCATAAGTCAGAAATTATTTGAAAGCACCCAACAACAATGGCTTGGAAACTCCAGGAATTATGGCTTCAAACAATGTATAATGCTAAGGTGTAGCATTTCCTCAAAGAATTGCAGCTTGCCTTATTCAAAGGCGTTTATCAGATGGGGTCTCTGCCGCATGGAACTGGGGCTTTTGCGTGCTGGGCGATTCGAATTCGTGTGCTAACGCGAATGTACTTTCATACCTGGCATTGCTGCATGTGCGCCCCTTCCACGGGGCTTCCGAACTGATTGCGTACTGGCTCCTTTTTGGCGCGTGTTGGCGAGTGCACTTAATACGTGGATTGGCGATATCCGCATTGGGGCTCTGTGCGATCTCAGTGCGAACTGGTCTGGTGTGAATTCCCAGTCCCGAACTCCATCGCAAGACCCCCAGATTCCAACTTTCCCATGGTGCCCTGTTGCAATTTGCCCCATTTTTCCTTCAGGTGAGTCTTTCCTCTTGCTGGTTCCAGGGAAGCCAGGGGAGGAGCACTCTTGGCGCAGATGAAAGGTAAGCTTGCGGTCCTTCCAGGGGTTTTTCTGCAAAGTGGGGTTTAAATTTGCCCGCTTGTGATGGGGGGGGGGGTTCCTCCAATGATCTTTCTGCTCCTCTCCTTCTGCCTGCCACCAATCTCATCATCCCCTGCCTTCTCCCTGGAGCACATCTGCACCTCTCCTTCTGCTTGCCACCAATCTCATCATCCACTGCCTTCTCCCAGGGTGTCCATCTGAACCTCCCCTTCTGCCTGCCACCGATCCCATCATCCACTGCCTTCTCCCACGGTGTCCA
>NC_056524.1:87499645-87615629 GCF_019175285.1 Sceloporus undulatus | reverse complement strand
TCTGCACCTCTCCTTCTGCCTGCCACCGATCCCATCATCCACTGCCTTCTCCTAGGCCCCCTATCTGCCCCCATTATTTGACCTGCAACCCATCCCATCATCCTCTGCCTTCTCCCTGGGGCCCTTCTGCACCTCTCCTTCTGCCTGCCACCGATCCCATCATCCACTGCCTTCTCCTAGGCCCCCTATCTGCCCCCCTAATTTGACCTGCAACCTTCCCAGAGAAAGCCCTTGGACAAGTCACACTCTCTCAGCCTCATAGGATGGAAATGGTGAACCCCATGTGAACAATCTTCCCATAGCTAGCATGTGCATATATATGATCGCTCATAGCTATAGTTATCTACCCGTCTTTGGACCTTCCTGTACATGTATGAGTGTTTCTGGGTATGATATCAAGTAATATTTCTTTGTTTGCTTTTCTTTTCAGATCCTGCAGCACGCTGGGGATAACATTTCTGGACGCTGCAGCATCTGAAGTTGGGACCCCCGCTTTTTGCTGGACTTGCTTGGGGGAATACCTTGCCCTGTCTATCCTGTGTGTTCTTCCGAACTTCCCCGGCACCAACTTGTACAAAAGCCCAGGAGACAAGCAATCGTTAAATAAAAGATTTTAATTATGATTTTTGGTCTATCTATTTACTAAACTGCCGGATATATATGCATACATATATGAAGGTATATATACACCACCAGACACAGAGCATATGTGATTTCGTATGTGTGAATATATATATATATATATATATATATATATATATACACACACACACACACACACACACACACACACACACAGACATGGACACATATATACATAGACAAATATATACATACACATTCAGAAATGCACACACACACCTACAGCAAATTACATTGTATATATTTCCCCATATATATGTTGGGGTGTGAGTATTAAAGAAAAAATGACAGCAGAGGTTTGAGCAAATTTAACAAAAACTTTACTTAACAGAAGTCTCAAAAACTGAAGCAAAACAATATGAATAGCACAGTACAAAATCCAGATACAGCAGCATGCATATATTACCATGAGAGCAGGATTCAATGAATACTCCCAAGACTCAGTAGACCCACAAGGCAAATTATACCTTTCTAATTAGTTAATACAATCACCTGGTCTACTTAGCTTTTTACCATGGTCTACACCTGCCTGCTCACTACATTCTCATCCAGTCACAACTTAGTACCTGGACAATATATATATATATATATATATATATATATATATACACACACACACACACACACACACACACAGATACATACATATATATATTTGTACCTACGTGTACATACATACACACACTCACACCCATACCCACACTCTTTCTCACATACACACGGACCCCAACAGATCCAGGGAATAAGTAGGTGTGTGTGTTTATAAATATCTATCTATCTATCTATCTATCTATCTATCTATCTATCTATCTGTCTATCTATATATATACACGCACACACAGAGAACATGTAGTAACAAAATTATACACATACATATGCATACATATATATATGCAAACCCACAAACAGAGCACATGAAACTACATATATATGCATATGCATATGTGTGTGTGTGTATACTGACACGCAAACAGCCAATATGTACATATATATGTGCGCATAAATACATACAAACATACCCACACACAGAGCATATGTACTTCTATGTGTGTGTATAATTTTCATATGTGTGTATACACACACACTCTTACACACAGACACTCACACACCTAGAGCTAATGTAATCATATATACCTCCATATATATATGTGTGTATACACACACACACACACACAGACCCACACAGATCCAGGGAATATGTAGCTCTGTGTGTGTGTGTGTGTGTGTGTGTGTGTGTGTGCACAAACACACACAGAGAAAATTTAGTTACAATATTATATACATACATATACATGCCAAGGCACACACAGAGCATGTGAAATCATACATGTGCATACACACACACACACAGAGCATATGCTATTTTATAGGTGTATCTACCTATGTATCAATACATATATTTAGATATATATACACACACCGCGCAAATGCAACTATTTGTGTGCATATATACTCACACACAGAGCATATGTAATAATGTGTGTGTGTGTGTGTATAGACACACACACACACACACACCTAGAGCAAAACATATATATATTTCCATGCCTATGTTCATACACATACACACACTCACACACACCTAGAGCAAAACATATATATATTTCCATGCCTATGTTCATATACATACACACACTCACACACACCTAGAGCAAAACATATACAGTGGATCCTTGTTATACGCTGGGGTTTGGTTCCAAGATCCCCCGTGTATAACAAAATCCGTGTATGCTCAAGTACCATTAAGTATAATGACATAGCAAAATGGTGTCCCTAATAAAAAATGGAACATCAAGGTAAATTTATATTTTTTGGAACATTTTCAAACCGTGTATGCTTAAATCCGTGTATAAAAAATCCGTGTATAAGAAGGGCCGACTGTATATATTTCCATGCCTATGTTCATATACATACACTGGTCCCCCGGGTTACGAAATACCCAGGTTACGAAATTTTCGGGATACGAATAAATCCCATAGGGATTTATTGTTTCGGCTTACGAAGGTTTTTTCGGGTTACGAAAAAACCCCGGCGCTGTTTTAAATGGAGCCGCGGCGCAGCCGCGGCTTTTTCCCCATTAGCGCCTATGGGCTATTCGGCTTACGAAGTATCCCGGGTTACGAAAGCGGCGGCGGAACGAATTAATTTCGTAACCCGGGGTACCAGTGTACACCCATTCACACACATGCACGCAGAACCGGGCATTGCTAATTTGTTGCAAGTGAA
Organism: Sceloporus undulatus; assembly: GCF_019175285.1. Classification (NCBI taxonomy): domain Eukaryota; kingdom Metazoa; phylum Chordata; class Lepidosauria; order Squamata; family Phrynosomatidae; genus Sceloporus; species Sceloporus undulatus. Next base: position 87,612,761 of record NC_056524.1, on the reverse strand, counting down.
GGTAATTGTTACATTAAAACCAAGCAGGAATGTAGAGAGGAAACAGTAATGGGCACGTTGTATCACATTGTTAATGTGCATGAGCTTGCTCTCCAGCTGTTTACCGGGCTGTCATGCGAGGCACGAAAAACAGGAAAAGGACATGACCTCCTTTTTCACCCCGGAAGCGTTTAAGGTCGCGACCCATGCAGGGCACCAGAGCATGCGCGAGGTGGCCGATACGAATTGGCCAATACGCATGTTAAGGTCCGGTTTGGTAAAATATTCTGCACTGAATGCACTTCGCGTGAATGCGGATCGGGCAATTCGAAACCCACCAATGTGGAAGGACTCCCAGGTATGAAAGTACATTCGTGTTTACATGCGAATTCGAATCGCCCAGTATGCATAAGCCCCAGTTTCGACCCTGTCTGATAAACACCAGAGTTATCACATCTAGATTTTTAATAGAAATGTTACACTTCTAAAAATGGAAGCTTTCAATGGGATGGAAGTAAGATATGGAGATATTAAGATCTTACAACACTAATATTAGTCTTTGTATAGCTTTTAAGATTAAGAGCAAGCCTTGGACTTAAACATACAATTACGATCAAAAGATTAAAAGCCCATAATTCAGTAAACCTAATTAAATCACATCATTAACATAGTTGTTCAAAGCCACAACTGAACTTAGATTCAGGGATTTCAAGTAGGGGTTAACTGTATATGTGTTGTGTGCCTTCTAGTAGTTTCTGTCTTATGGCGATCCCTAGGCAAACCTATCAGGGTTTACTTGATAAGTTTCTTCACAAGGATTTGCCATTGCCATCCTCTAAGGTTGAGAGAATGAGATTTGTCCAAGGTTAACCAGTGGGTTTCATGGCTAAGTAGAGTTGAACCCTGCTTCTCCAGAATCCTAGTCCAATGGTCAAACCACTATGCTACACTGCTTCCTCCAAAACCATATCTTGCCAGCAGATTTTGGCTTCATAGTCCTATTTGAACATGTTTTCCAAAAGGAGTTATTTGCCTTGACTTTATATTAGGGCAACCTATGAATAAGAGACCTCCAGGAGGTTCAGTCATCCACTACCCTGCAGTTTCTGCAGAGGAAAACAACCACCAATGAAGGCTGCTCTGTATGTCAGCCATTCTGCAAACAATGAGGGCAAGTCAGTTGGGCACTCCAGTGGTCTTGTCATCAAATTTCCCACATATAGTGCTCTGTCGAGAGCCACCATGTTTTAGTGGTAAGAGTGTTGGACTAGGACTCTGGAGACCAGGGTTCAAGTCCTGGCTGAGCCAAATTGACCTACTGAGTGACCAAGTTACACTCAGCCCCAGAGGAGGGCAATGGTGAATCCCCCGCTGAAGAAACTTGCCAAGAAAGCCCCATGATAGGCTTGCCTTAATGCCACCGTAAGTCAGAAATTACTTGAAGGCACACAATTATAAAGTGTTCTGTCAGCTGGTTATTCTATCTTCTTCCATGCTGCAAAATTATTATTATTATTATTATTATTATTATTATTATTATTATTATTATTTCTATACCGCCTCTCCCTACAGAAAGTTGGATGGGGCAGGGCTATCTCTGTAAAATGATGCTACTATATGTTAGATTTTTGGTTAGCACTTCTGCTAATTTTAAGCAGGTACAACTGTCTTCCATCATACTTAATCCAGTGTGGAAACTAGTGTTGTTGCCCCACCAAACTGGGTACATCAGGCTGCCTGCCAAGATACGTGTATCAGAATATACAATGGACTGCAGTACCAGCACATGTTTATGCTGCATTTTCTAGGTTTACTTGGCATAATCCCCTGGAAAGAACATTTACCTCTGAACTCAAATCGCTTTTTGTTAATGATTAAACCTATCCATGGTGTGTACCATAATCAAAGCTGTTCAACATAGTCCACATGTCCTTTTATTAGTAACTCAACACATTGCTCTTATTTTCCTTCTGTCAAGCCTCAATTTGTGGGTGCACAAATTCTTTTTCAAACTCATTCTTGTGAATGAAGTGGCAGTGCCCCAAGGCTGAATACCAATGTTCTTCCAGGGCTGAAGCCATGGCACAACCCTGCCAGGAACAGTAAACCATGTGTTCTTTTGGCTCAGTATCAAGGAGTTTTTATAGTTTGATTCTGGGAGGTATCCCCTCATGCCCCGAATGCACATTTGAGTCTGTTTGATTCACAGATCAGAAGGTGAAGGAGCGGTTTTAAGGTTTCTAGCACTGATGCTTCATTTGCAGTATAGCCCCTAACATCTGGAATATACGGATGGAAAACACTAAAAGAGAACTCTTTAGGCAAGTGGTTTTAGACTTTGCTCTTTCTAATGTTTTGCACTTCCAGAAGCCCTAGCCAACAACACAAATGGTGAAAGATTCTGGGACAAAATCAAAGGCTGAAAAACACTGCTTATTACTCACCTGATAACATGAATGGAAACCATGTTTCTGTTAGTCTGTCATGACCTAAAAAGATGGAAAAGGAGCAAGAAAATGTGAAGCTCCTTTAAGACAAACTGACCTATTTAAGCATAAACTTTAATGGATATCACTCTGATATTAAAACCTCAGGTTTAATGTAACAGGATACAAAAAGATGCAAATTGTGACCATGTTCATACATCTTCAAAGAGTTGTGTGAGATGATTACAGGCCTTTCAGGTGGCTGGTAATGGTATTTGAAAGCAAGAAATCTGCTTACCAAAAGTCAGTTCCATTGAGGTCATAATCATCTCTGAGGATATTCGTTATATGGGCAGTTGTGGGCACTTATGTAATATTATTAATATTATTATCCCACCTCTTTCCCAAAATTGGGACTTAGAATTATAATTTGAAGGCTCACAACAATAATGCAATGTAGCACGGCAAACATATGTAGAGCAGCAAACAGTTCACTATCACCATCTAGTGGCAAAAAGGCAATTTCAAAAGTATGAAGTGCAGGCATCTCTTACATTATCCCTGCCCAAACTGTCTGTGATTTAGATAAAATACATAAAATGTGACCAGCATTACTAATTTGTGTGAATTAAAATGTTTTTAACTATATACATTCAAATAATAGATCAGAAGGTAGTGCTAGAAAGTTGCAAAATGGCATTAATTTAAACCTTGTCATTGAATAACAATGGTAAGGAGTGTAAGCAAAATTATTTTCTCTCCAGGAGTTTTCCCTCTGTTCCTGACAGGAGGCAATTTTAATCTAATGAACAAAACAGTGCTTCCAAATCAAGGTGTCTCTTGCATAATTCATTAGCCCCTCTATCTTTATTTTGGTGGCAGATGTTTTTCTTACACTAGAATTTATGAAAAAGAAAATTAAAGACCCCCCCCCCTCATTGGAGTGCAGCTGTTGATATGGAAAGCATCTATTTTCAAAGTGACATGGTGAGACAGTATCCCAAAGTTACTAGTGTCAGTCACTATCAGCAGCAAAACCTCAAAAAGGCTGAACAATTTGAGAGAGCTCTTCAATAAGCTGTATGACATTGCCTCACATTGCCTTTTTTCTAGTTTGAACTGCAACAATGAAATGTGAAAGCATTTGTTAATTATATCTTTGTTAAATTTAAAGCACATAAGAACATAAGCCCTTCTGCATCAGACCAAAGACATGATCTAGTCCAGCAGTCTTTACCCATAAGGGCCAGCAACTGTAGAAAGTCCACAAGAAGGATATGAGTGCAACACCTCCTTCATTCTTGAATCCCATGGCAAGTTACTTAGGACAAGAGGCTACTGTCAGAACAGAATACAGAGAAACAGAATGGTTCCCAATTGGCAACAAGATCAGGCAAAGATGCATTATATCACCCTATTTGTTCAATTTATCATCATAAGAAGAGCTGGCTTAAACTCAGAAAAAGGAGGAGTAAAGGTAGGAGGAAGGAATATCAGCAATCTAAGCTATGTGGATGACACCATACTACTAACAGAAAACATCATGGACTTGGAACAATTATTAAGGAAGGCCAGAGTAGAACGTGCAAGGCAGGCTTGCTGTTGAACAAAAAGAAAATGAAAACAATGACTGCAGAGGACCTACATATATTCAACCTAGACAGATCAAGCATGAGCTCTCTCTGGAAGCCAAGACAATTAAACTAAGGCTGTCATGCTTTGGCCACATCATGAAAAGGCATGACTCATTGGGTAAGATAATAATGCTAAGAAAGGTGAAGGGAAGTAGAAAGAGAGGAAGACTGTCCACCAGATGAATAGACTTTATTAGGGAGGTCACAAGCATGAATTTACAGGACCTAAACAGAGCAGTGGAGCCCAGGGAGCCTTAGAGATGTCTCATCCACAGGGTCACCATGAGCCAGCTTTGACTTGAAGATGTTTAACAACAACATGGTGAAAGTAAGACATTTACAACTTGGTAGTACAAAAGCAGCTTCTTCAAGCTGATGCTGTAGCTGACCAGTGACTCATACTAGGTAAGGAGACGTGGATCTGACAATACAGAAAGCATCTCCTTTTCTAGGCACAAAAAGAAATAAGCAGAACCATTCTGGATGAAAATGAACACCATTCTGTTCTCACAGTCACCAGCCCACTTAGCAGGCCTGAAGGGAAGTGAGCTCTCCATCTAGGATGCCCTGGCAAATGACATACAGTACAAGAGACACTGTCTCTGACAGTGGGGATAATGTACAGAAATTCTGACTGAGAGTCAGTGAGAGTCTCAACTTCCATTATTTTGCCTAGTCCTTTTTTAAAGCTAAGCTATCAGCTGCTACCACTCCTTGTGGCAGTGATTTCACACTTTAATGATGTGCAGTGCAAAGAAGTTAGTTATTATCTATCCTGAAACGCCCACCATTCAGCTTTAAGTGTATGACCCCAGGGTTCTAGTATTATGAGACAGTGAGAAAAATGTCTTCCTATCTATTTTCTCCATATCATGTATCTTTTTATACACCTCTATCATGCCTCCTCAATTCTGTCTTTTTCTTTTCTTTCCTAAGCCTTTGATTCAAACAGAGCAAAACTGTCACTTAAATGTAGCTGGGAGTATGAAACTTTCTTAAGCTAGTTTTGGACCAACTCCTAGAAGTTTAAAACATTTTCTCAGCTCTGTCATCAGTGATTTTCCATGACACTTGGGTAGATCACATGTCTTTGGACCAGATTATACATCTTTTTAATTGGTTCCATTAATCCCTGTTTCCTCTCATTTTAGCAGAAAAACCTGTCCAGCAGTATTTAGACAAGAATAACAAGTTCCTTTTGGCCCAGCATCCATTGGTTAGCTTTTCTTCATTAACTTCTATTCTTGGAGGACACTTCAAATATAATTTAAGACATCCCATGTTTTTAAAAAGGCAGTGCATGTCATAACTCTGCTCATAATACCAACATACATTTAAGATAAAGGTTCTAGATGCTTTGGATGTTGAAAAAGAGAAGTCTTGCATGTTTGGAAAACCTAAACCTTTTTGTAGATTGAGTTCAGTATTAAGGGATCATAGAGACAAACACCTCACAGGGACGTAGTCAAGGGGGGGTCCATAGTGTCTGGACCCCCCCCTTCTGTTAGATACAATGAAGGATATGTTGCTGCACCACCATGCCCGAGCCCCATTATAATGGTGGCACTTAGTCTGGAACCCCCCATCCCCTTCCCAAAATCGTGGCTACGTCCCTGCACCTCAGTTTTAAACGTCTGTGGGGAAAAGATTGCATGACATTGTTTAGTGGCTCAGGAGAAATTACATAGGTAATGTTGTTTATCTGTAATATGACTACAATTAGCTGTGCCAGAATGTACTGATCATTTTCCATGTCTTGCATAAATGTTTAATCCTCACCATTTGGAAACGATGGGACAACTACAATCATTCTCATTTGCCAAGAGTCGAATGCAGAACACAATCTAGTTTATCCAACCACTAGGTCTTATTATAAGTAGCTGATTCCAACGTTCCTGTCAGACTTCATTGTTGTGTACTTTCAAGTTGTTTTTGACTTATGTTAATCCTATCATAGGGTTTTCTTGGCAAGATTTGTTCACAGGAGGTTTGCCATTGCCTTTCCCTGAGGCTGAGAGTATGTGACATATCCAAAGTCACTCATTGGACTTCATGTCTGCGTGGGGAATCGAACCCTACTCTCCAGAGTCATAGTCCAACACTCAAACCACTATGCTATACTGTCTCTCTTCTTTCAGACTAGATAGGGACAATGTTGAGGCTTAAATAACTTGGAAACTATATGATTGTTTCATGTATCTGGCTGGTCCAAAGTCAAATTCTGAAAGATCTGTTTCTACACTGACATTTTTACTGTTTACAAAACAAGAGAGGTATAGTTTATATGTGTTTCATTTTTAATTGTACATACAAATCCTTCCGAGTAGGAACACAGTTTAACTGAGATTATTTTTTGCTTCATACCACACACACAAAGACATACACACACCCAAATAGTGTTACAAGAGAACTTTCAGCAGTTTTTATTCAGCTAACATTTAAATAGTTATTTTGAGTGCAAGTGTGAGGAAAGTAGACCATGTACTATTATGCAGCAGTACTTGGGTGGTCTGGCCATATCCTTTTTGATGGAAAAAGAAAAACAGGTATAAGTAACACTCTAAATCATCTAGACATGAATGCTTAAACATTACAAAGAACGTCCCATAGAGTTTCAGCTTTTGTAGCCAGAAAGATTTAAAGCAAAATCTGTTTGAAGGTCAGCAACATCAGCCAATGTTTTCTCCATTTCTTTTGGGGTCTACCTCAAAATATGCGTCACTCCTGAAATGTTCCAGACCAGCACTACACAAATGCAACGTACAATAGCTACAGTCAGACCTTTTTGTATAACAGACTGCAGACTTCTTTATATATAGCCCCTCTGAAATTTTTTACACCATCCATGAAGAAATTCTGTAAATATCTAAAGGAAAAAATACTGCTTTAATTCCATGTAGTAGTTTGTGCATAGGACTGCACCTCTGGGGATCAGGGTTTGATTCCCCACCTGGCCATGGTAACCCACTGGGTGACCTTGGGCAAGCCACACACTCTCAGCCCAAAAAAACCTGTGACAGAATCACCTAAGGGTTGCCATAAGTAGCAAACAACCTGAAGGCACACAACAAACACAAGAACTCATTTGGTTCATGGTTGAATATCTACATATAATATTTTCATTGGGCTGGTTGTTTATCTTTTATTTAGACTGACTTTTTTGTAAGCCCAGATACCAAGGTCTCTGCAGTAGAATTGTCAAGGGTTGTTGTTGTTGTGTGTCATTTCTGATATATGGGCCTGTTACAGACTGCCAAAATAAAGCTGCTTCGGGTCTCTTTGGAGATATGCTGTTTAAATGATGCATGCATCCTAAGAATCCGGAAGCTGCACCAAAGCTGCACTCCGGTGCTTAGGAATGGAGTGAGGCTTTGGCGCGACCTCCGGATTCATAGGACCCATGCATCATTTAAACAGCATACTTCCAAAGAGACCTGAAGCAGCTTTATTTTGGCAGTCTGTAACAGGCCATGGTGACTCTAAGGTGAATCTAAATTTCTTCAGAGGAGGGTTGCCATTGCCATCCTTTGAGGCTGAGAGTGTGACTTGCCCAAGGTCACCCAGTGGGTTTACACGGCTAAGCCAGGATTCAAACTCTGGTCTCCCAGTGTCCTAGTCCAACATTCAAACCACTACACCACGCTAATGATTTAGCAAGGTGTAAAATCACAGGAAAGGAAAATTTTAGTCTACTCCCCTGGAAGTGTAGAAAATCCTCTGTTCCAGTATTCCAGAGAAGAGGCCATCCAGCCTCTTATAGGTCTTTAAAGAGTATCCACCATCTTTCTGCTGAACAGTGTGTACTATCAGGAAGTTCCTCCTCATGTTTATTCTGAATCATTGTACAGGTACTTGTAATTTGAACTCAATTGCATGTAATTTGGTGGGGGCCCTACCCTCTGGAGCAACAGAAAATAAATGCATTAACTTGTCAGACTGTTCAGGGACTAATTTGCTGATGAATGGTTGAACATGAACTTGAGATTAACATGGGGAGGCAACAGCAGTTTGTCCACTTCGACACAGATTTTAAGAAAATAAATCTGAGAACTGTTGTCTATTTTGCATTTGATATTATCTCCTAACACTACTAGGAAAAAAAACTTTTATTGAATGCTTCTCTTTTACACACATTTATTCTCTAAGGTTTCAACCAGGAAATATGTCAGTAAATATTTAACTCTTTTACAGTTTTAGCCATATTACAGTTTGCCATGGCTTGGGAGACATGTAGCCTAAGGCACACGTGTCTGCCAAGTGGTGCAGTGGTTTGAATACTGGACAACTTTTCCAGGTTACCAAGTTCAAATCTCCCCACAGCCATTAAACCTCCTTAGGCAAGTAACACTTGCTCAGCCTTAGAAGAAGGTAATGGCAAACCTGAAAGACAGCATGGTGTAGTTGTTAGAGTATTGGATTTGGATTCTGTGCGACCGGGGTCCAAATCCCCATTCAGCCACGGAAACTCATTAGATGATGCTAGGCAAGTCCCACTCTCTCAGCCTCAGAGAAAGACAATGGCAAACCGAATCAACCTTGCTGAATCAACCTTGCCAAGAAAACATTACGATAGTGTTGTCATGGTCTGAGGTGACCTGAGGGTACATAACAACGACATTAATTTAGGTACTTCTTTATTGTTTTGGGGTTTCTTTTTTGTACCTATTCCCCCCCCCCCCTTTTTTTTTTTTTTCATCTGAAAATCAGCTAGGCAACATCTGTTCCCAAACATCCACATTAACATTTTCCTTTCTTTTCCTACTCCCTTCTGCCTTGGATGGTCAGAGACCGCAGGGAAGCAAGGCATACGCCTGCATTAAAATTTTGTGCGTATTATTAACTCATCTGTAGTCAGAGAAACAATTCATATGGAAATGGAATCCTTCAGCTGTGAAAATGGAATCATTTTCTTATGTCAGAGACTAGCACAATGAGGACTGTTTAACATCGACGTGTAGCTAACGTAGAATATGCATGCTAGGAATCAGTTCCTGCTCAGTGGGACTTATTTCCAAGCAAATAGGCATAACATTTGACTGACTACTGGACCTGCCATACAAATTACTGGGGTCCAGTGGTCAAGGAGGTGTGTGAGACCTGACTATACTGTGTACATTTTTTTTGTCTCCCTCAGTAGTATAACTATTTGTCTATTGTCTGACATGCATTATAAAATTAGTGAATTAAAAAAATGATTTACAAAATTATACATTATAACGTACTGAATATTTTTAATTGGTCTGCCATTGATGCAAGAGAGTGCATCTAGTGTCCTTAGGGTATTTAGGTTGGAAAAGGAAAACTTTGGTTAAATCCAATCCAAACCTTGCCCTGTTGTAGGAGTATGGATAACAAAATTCTCTAGATGTTGTTGAACTTGAGCTCCTAGTATTCCTCTGTTTTGGCTGTGCTGGTGAGGGCTGCTGGTAACTGAAGTCATATCATTCACAACCTACCATACTGAATGCCCAACAATGGCCTTACATCACTACACTTGGAAACACCTACCAAACCACAGCCAACATTCAATGGGATACCTTGAATGTGTATAGCAACTTGACAAGATCCTGAGGGGTTTTAAATTGCACCACTTGCATACCCAAGGAGAAGGATAGGATTTAACCAAATCCTGAACTGAATTGGGCTGATCAGACAGATTCAGGAAATGTCCACATCAAACCAGAGCCCTTCAAAGTGGATAATCTGACAATCTGAACACTTCCCATATGTTTATGGACAATCTGAATTAGGTAGAATACCACACATCTTTTCCACAAGCAGAAACGGAAAACACCAGCGAAAGGGATGGAAGAGACAAGACAGAATTTTGTGACTGAAATCTTTAGCTTTATAGTTTTACCTCCTTGTCTTCTGCATTTACTCTTATAAAAACATGGCTAGGAATACTTCTGTGATATATGCCTTTTTAAATATAAACTGGGCCCCAAATATATAAGGAGAAGCAAATAATTACCCTCATTTGAACTCTCTCTTCCTATCCAGAACTCTCCACCCCATCCATCTTTTGGGACATTTGCAAGTTTCTTAACTAGGGCGGTGTCAATTCTTTATGTTATTTGCCTAACAGCTGCTCACAAAAACTTAAGAGGATAAGTGCATTCTTTACCCTCAAACAGTAAAGGCTGTTCTTGCACTAAACCCCCTCACAATCTATTCTTCTGAAACTTGGCAGGCTTGATCCTCTGGCAAGAAAGGACAACTACACTTGCAAATTCTTCCCAATTCTGCCAAGAAATGGCAGCTCATTTAGAAATAAAATACAATAAAATATAAAGGAGTATCACATCCACACACAGCGCATAGGGTAGTAGTAGTCTTGGACCTTTTCACATTACACATTTATAACACAGTGATCCACTTCAACTGCTATAGTTCCATCACCTGCTGATCAGGGTTTCCAGAAAGAAGGAAACATTTGAGCCAATTGTCACAAATATGTTACTAGTCCCTGACACACTGGGGATATGTTGTTGGTTGGAACACGGAGCCATGACATTTAAAGTGCTGTCAAATCGGATTATTTCTGTAGTGTGGAAGCATATGTGAATATGTTGCATGTTTTTAAATGGTTCATGCTTCGAACTGGTTTTAATTTAATCATGATTTAATTGCCTTTAAACTTTTGTATGCTGTGAATTTTTTTAATAATGTTTGCTTTAACCATTGTAAAACACCTAGATTATTATATGTAAATAATGATAGATTAAGAGCCACTGATTTAAGGAATCATTGCATTTAGTCAAGGGGCGGAGGGAGATTACAGCCATTTGTTCATGCCCAACGGGACTTGAATTTCTAAAATGAAATTTGGATTCACATCTAAATTGGACAGGCTTGAAAACAGAATAGTCTAAACCAGTGGTTCCCAACCTTTCTAATGCCGTGACCCTTTAATATAGTTCCTCATGTTGTGGCGACCGCCAGCCATACAATTATTTTCATTACTAAATGCAATTTTGTGTTTTCTGGTGGTCTTAGGCGACCCCTGTGAAAGGGTCATTCGACCCCCAAAGGGGTCCTGACCCACAGGTTGGGAACCACTGGTCTAATTCAAATAATGTGTTTGGCACAGTGTGAATGCAAAGTTAAAGTGGTGTCAGACTGGATTTCTGCAGCATGGACACAGCTGAAGTGTATGCTGGAGTTGGAAAGGTTTAACTCCAACAGTGAATATACCTGGGGCAGGACCCCCTCTAAGCCTTCCTTCTCCCGACAAATCTGCATCCACTCTGCAGAAATAATCCAGTTTGACACCACTTTAACTGCCATGGCTTCGTGCTATGGAATTTTGGGAATTGTAGTTTGTTGTGGCCCCAAAGCAAAGTGTGTGTGTGTGTGTGTGTGTGGTGTATTTTTTTCCTCATGCATTTGTTTATGTTTTTAAATTGCTTTAAATAAAATAGACTTATTTTGGCTGCATCCACACTGCAGAAATAATCCAGTTTGCACTGCCTTAACTGCCATGGCTCAATGGCTAGAGAATTCTGGGAATTGTAGGTTTTGTGAGGCATTTAGCCTTCTTTCTGACAGAGGTCCAAAACACAATGCAGAAACGATCCAGTTTGAGACTGCTTCAACTACTCTGTCTCAGTGCTAGGGAATCCTGGGAACTGACAGAGAAGGCTAAATATCTCACAGAACTATAGTTCCCAAGATCCCCTAGCCTTGGCAGGGCAGTTAAAGCAGTCTCAAACTGGATCATTTCTGCAGTGTGGATGCACCAAAGAGGCGGCTTCCCATCCTCTCCACAGCCAGACACCCACCACCCAAAGGGAGCAACCAGGCTTCCCAGGAAGAAAGGAAGGAAGGAAGGAAGGAAGGAAGGCATAGAGGAGGATTTCACAGGTAAACACAGTGCAGAAGTAACCCAGTTTGAGACCCCTTGAACCGCCCAGGCTCAAGGCTTAAGAAATCCTGGGAGCTGTAGTTTTGCCACAGATATTGAGCCTTCTCCATCCAGAAACTCCCAGTCCCTAATAGAATTACCTAACAGTTAAAGTGGTCTCAAAGTGGATTATAAATCAATCAAACAAACAAATAATAGATAAATAGATAAATAAATAAATAAATATTTCTGCAGTGTGGTTTTTGGCCCTTGGAAGACCCAGGCCTCCCAGGAAGGAAGGAAAGAGTAGAGCAGGATTTCACAGGGGGGGGGGGGGGAGGAGGCCCAAAACACAGTGTAGCAAGAGTCCCCAAATCCTGGGAGCTGTAGTTTTGCCACAGAAACTGAGCCTTCCCTGTCCAGAGAGTGTGAGGCCCCAACAACAAACGCCCACTTTCCTGACCCTGAGCCAGGGCAGCCGATTATCAATAGAATACATTATAAATAAATAAATAAATAAATATTTTTTTTTCTGCCGTGTGGTTTTCTTTGGCCCTTGGAAGACTCCAGAGGGTAGCCTTGTGGGGCTGTTTATTCTTCTTTCTCCCCCTCCTCCCTTCCTTTGCAGCTGCTTGCTCCTGCTCCTGGGTGCTTTTGCCGCAGAAAGGGAGGAAAGAGAAGGAGAGGAGGAAGGCTGTGCTCTGCTGCTCTGCCTCCCCACAGAAGCTCCACTGCAGCAGAGGAGGAAGAGAAGAGGCAGAGCAGCCTCCTTTGCCCCCCTAAAAAGGGGCTTTGGGGCTTTCCGGCTCTGGCTCCCCTGGAAATGGAGCCCCCACAGCCTCCCTCCACTCCTGCTGCTCCCGGGGCTCCAGCCCCAGCTCCGGGGGCCTTTTCCCTGGCCGCCCCTGAACAGCAGCAGCAGCAGCAGCACTACGCGGAGCTCTGGGCTCTGGTCTGCAGAGGAGCAGCAGCAGCAGCAGCAGGAGGAGGAGGAGGCATCCCTGGCCAAGCGGCGCCGGAGGGGAGCAAAGTGGCCGAGTTGTTCCGGGCGTCGCAGCTCCCCACCGAGACCCTGCACCAGGTAAGGAGCAGGAGGGGCCGAGGGCGCCTGAGCATGTGCAGAGAGCCCCCAAGGAGGAAGAGGGCAGACCACTCCCCTGCAAAACGAAACACTCACCAACACTCCTCTTAGAAAGGTACATCCCTAACCCCCAAATGGAAAGGGTTTGGGAAGTCTTTTTGGGCAGGAGCTTGAATTGTTTCCACACTGGAGAAATGACTCGGTTTGGCGCCGCTTTAACTCTTTTTCTGGCTCAAGGCGTAAGGGATTCTGGGAGCTGGAGTTTGTGGTAGGGCCCAGCATAAGCTATATGTGCAAATACTCTCTCTCTATCTCTCTCTCTCTCATAAAAACATATACAATTTTAGTTTGCATATATATATATATATATACACACACACACATATATATACACATACGTGTGTGTGTGTGTATATATATGCAAAGAAAAACTGGGGGTTAGCTGGGCAGAACTAAGAGGGAATGAAGGTAATAAGAGAAAAATTTGAAGTGATTTTGTCCACTAAGTTTTCCACAAAGTGGTCCCTGGAGAAGTCACCTGGTTTGACACTGCTTTAACTGCCCTGGCTCAAGGCTATGGTATTCTGGGAGTTAGAGTTTGTTGCGGGCCCAGAGCCTTGAGCCAGGGCAGTTAAAGTGGTGCCAAACCGGGTGATTTCTCCAGTGTGGATGCAGCCTAGGACGTGCATTCTCACTACTTTTTAAACCGGATCGCAAGTGACCCTGGTTCCCACTTAAATCAATTCACTGAAGGTGACCCTGGTTCCCACTTAAATTGTTTCGGTGAGGGGGGCCACATGCCAGACCCATTTGACCCGCGTCTTTTTCACCAAGTAGATTCAGCACCAGTGTGAACCACAAGCGGGTCATAATCAATTCAAATTTGCCCTTCAGCCGGCTGTAACCGAATAGTTTTAAATCGATTCACTCGTAAATGCAAATCACAAGTGGGTTGTTTTAATGCCAGAAAATGTGATTGGGGCAAATGTAGTGGGAGCCACACTCCAACGTCGAATCAGTCCATCAATTTGGATCGCACACCAATTTATCTGTAAGTGGGAACGAGGCCCACATCTTTTTGGATAAATCAATTTCGTGCACATGTGAACCAGATGCGGATCAGCATCTATTTAAATGTGCCTTTTGGCCAGATGGAACAGGTCCATTTTGAACTGATTCGTTGATGTCAATGTTAACCGCAAGTGGGTTATTTTGTTTTATTTTGCAGCAAGGAACAGATTCTACCAATTTGAATGGATTATGGAAAATGGTGATATGTTTTAGCATGAAACATTTTTGTAATTTTAGTGTCAACATATTGCTTTATATGTTATAGAGCTAACTGACTGTAAAAGTTTTTAAAGATTTTCATTATTTTTGTAATGTGATGATTATAACCTGTACTTGGTTGTCAGGAATAAACTGTACTAGCAAGAAAATGCAATTAGGGCAAATGTAGCATGAACCATGCTCCACTGCCGAACCGATCCACCTATTTGGATCGCAAAGCAATTTATTTGTAAGTGGGAATGTGGCCCAGGAAAGAGGAGGAGGAGGAGGAAGAGATCTGGACACCCTGGCCCCAGGGCTGCACCAGCGGCCCCCAAACAGTGCCCTTGAAGAGGTTTTGGACTTCAGCTCCCAGAAGCCTCAGCCATTATCATTACTTATTTAGAGTATTTATACCCCCACCCTTCAGCCACAAAGGCTCTCAGAGCGGCTTACAATTATCATTATTTTTAATTAGACGGTTCCCTGCCCTCAGGCTTACAAACTAAAAAGACACGACACAAAAGCCATGTTGGCCCATCATTTGGGATTCTGGGAGCTGAAGTCCAACATCCTTTAAAGAGCACAGTTTGGAGACCAACTGTAGCATAGCACTTTTGAGACTCACTGAAAGAAAGAAATTGGCAGGTCCTCTCTGTACCATAAGAGTTTTCCTTAACTCTTGGGTTTGTTGTATTCCCTCAAGTGCACACATCACCTTTGTAACCCTAATATTTGCAGCTGCAAAGACAGAATGGGGTCTGGTCTAAATTTCATGCCCTCTTCTCCTTCCACATACAGTACTTCCTTGAGCAAGTTTCATGTTTTCTACTTGATATTAAGAGAGCCCTGTTTAAACGATCATCCCTGACCAAGTAGAAGCTAGAACCGGATCTTTTTCACTTGCAGAAATATGTTTTTGAGGTTGTACTGTACGTATTTGACTATGTCAAGAAATTTATGCCCTAAAAGTGACCCCAAAAACCTGGGTCAACTTATATATGGAGCAATACAGTAATAGGTTAGCCCCTCAAGTACAGCGCTGTGTAAATTTACAGCACTTCATAAATAAAGGATAATAATAATAATAATAATAATAATAATAATAATCCATAACCCAGCTGTCTCCCAAAGGGAGAGCTGGGTTGAGGAAGGGCTTGGGAGACAAATGTTTGCTTACCTCTCCTTCCTCAGCTTGGCTGTCCTGCAGAGGTCCTCTGAGGGGACAGCCATGCTGTGGAGGGGGAGGAAGGGATATCCTCAACTCTTCCATGGGTCATATCAAAATCTCTAATTTGGGCCCCCAAACCTGCCCTTGACTTATACACGATTTCGACTTGTAGTTGAGTATATACGGTAATGAATTGGCACTCGTAAACTCAAGTTTATGTCCTGCCTGTTTTTTTGTTTGTTTGTTGAGAGGACTCAGGATGGTGAAGATATGAAATTCAGATTGAAGAATTATTAGTTGAAAAAAATGTATCGTAGGAGCTGTGCAAACTGGTAGCTCCATGCCACTCGTTTTTGCCCCGTGTCTCTGCTGCAGCATCCCCATGCTGCAGTACAGACACGCCACAAAAAAAGAAACGCCTAGAGTGGCTTCTTTTTTGCGACTCTGGAAGCAGGAAGGGACACCACCATGATGCCACTTCCTGCCAGCAACGTCTGGTTGCTGTACGGCAGCAGCGGCATCATGGCAGCCCCTGTATGGATGGGAGGCCACCCTGATGCTGGCGTCTGTACGTATTAGGGTTCAGGAGTGTGCTGTTGCTGTGCGCTCCCAAACCCTAAAATTGCCACCGCCACACCACAATGTGCCCGTGTGTACGGGGCTTTTAAACCCCAAATAATAAGCAGCAGCAGTAAGACTAGTTTGTAAAAGCCACACACACACATATATACACACCCACATACCAACCAAACCAAGAATCTGGATCCATATTGTCCTAGGACCGGTGAAGGAAGCCACAAGATCCCAAGCTTATGTGTATTAACTTCAACTTGTTTTTATTTAAAAATAGGTTGACATCAGTATGCATTGGGATCTGTGATTTCCTTCACCCAGAATAATATGGATCTGGATTCTTGGTTTGGTATTTAAGAGGAATAATGGCATTGTAATCCACAATACTATGGCCTGTTACAGACTGCCAAAATAAAGCTGCTTCGTGTCTCTTTGGAGATATGCTATTTAAATGATGCATGGGTCCTAAGAGTCCGGATGTCGCGCCAAAGCCACACTCCATTCCTAAGCACTGGAGGGCAGCTTTGGTGCAGCTTCCGGATTCTTCGGATGCATGCATCATTTAAACAGCATACCTCCAAAGAGACCCAAAGAAGCTTTATTTTGGCAGTCTGTAACAGGCCTATGCAAATTCTGCCACCTCTTCACTTAGGACTTTTTAAAGAGAGTTGGATGTAAACTATTCTAAGAATCAGTTCTCAGGCTTTTCATTCCAGGATGCTGTTTATCAGTTATTTATTTATTTATTTAATTTATAGGTCACCTTTCCCTCAGGGCGAAAGACAAAAAATTATGTGTTTCTTAGATATTATTAACTACTGACTTTTTGCATCAGGAACTGGGTTTGTAGATTTCCTCTCATGCTGTCTCACCATCCCACTTCCTCTTTTTCCTCCAAAGTCCACAAAGAGAGGCAAAAACAAATAAAAACCATGGCAATGGCTGCAGCTGCACAGACACATACTGTTTATTGTTGTTGTCTATATAACCTCTCTGTTCCCAGCTGCAGAAATAGTCTTTCTGTAATAGACATTATTTCTTGATCTGTGGTTGCTGTTCTCTTTTTTGGTCATCAGCTGCATTGCCTCCCTCTCAAAATTTGACTCATGAACCTAACATGACTAATTTTCATGTATATTAAAAAATAATGGATTAACAAAAGCATACCCTCCAGCTGTCCCAGTTAATCCTGTGCCGTCCTGCTATCCCAGCTGCTTTTAAAATGTCCTGGTTTCTCCCTGCTTCTACTTGTTGTTGGCTTATTTCAATTGGTCCAAACTGAACGCAAAGTACAAAAGTAGTTTGTACTTAATTAACTCAGCTGGAGCTGGGAGGGGTGGATTCTTACCCTTCCTAGTAGGCTCATTTGGGATTTTCTTTCTTTTCTTTTTATTTTAGGCATTCCTAAATTCCAGGGATTCTCTACTTAAAATAGTAGTTTTTCTGTGTTTTTAATCACTTTTTTCTGGTGTTGTCCAGCTGCATCCTTTTTAAACACTTTCTTCTGTTCCATTTCATCTGTGAAATTTTGGAGGGTATCAAAAAGTGATATTGCACTTCAGAGTGTTTAATTTTTTCACACAGTGTGGCATATAAAGTGTGTACTGAGTAACAGTTGGGGCATCAGTGATTATTTTTTTGGGTTACATTAAAGACTGAGACTCTTTGGGGATATGAATGAAACAGTAGCCATGCATACCTTTCTGGTTAGAAACTAGAACTTCATTTTGCATTTGGTTTGTGGGTTAGTGTACTCTACTTTGGGGCCTTTCAGTTCAGGGAACTTTGAATATATTCCAGTGGAGAAAACACACCCTTGGAACCCTTTCACACTTCATAGTTACAACAGTATGTTTCTATTTAAAATGCCATGATGAAGGGTTGTTTAGTATTCTCAGTTTGGTGAGCCCTGGTGTCTTACCAAACTACAAGCCCCAGGATTCCATAGGATGTTGTTGTGGCAGGTAAAGTGGAATTATAATGCTGTACTTGTGTAGTGTGAAAGGGTCCTTAACCTCAAAATATAACTACAGCTGTCAAAGAAGGAAATGGAATGTGACAAGACAACTTCTTCACTCCTGCTCCTGCCCTTCCCTATTCCCCAGGAATACTGGAAAGAGGAAAATGGAACAGAGGCTATTCTTTTGGTGTCAGCTACTGATGGGTAATGCCTATAGATTTCAGTTGGATTTATGCATCATCAGATAAGTTCAGGATTGCAGCCAGGGAGCATGGTGTACATAAAAAGCTAGTTAATGATTTAGAGTGCTCCTGCCTCCAACAGCTGGCTCCTGTGCTTGCACTTTGAGGATACAGACATGGTTGAATCACTGCCTTCATTTTTGGTAGTGGGTAAGTGCCAACAGGTAACAGCTGGTATATTCCCAGAGTTATGAAGGATATTGCAAAATCAGTTTTACTTAGAGCTAGCCTGTCTGATAGACACATCTGTTTCAGAAATCTGATGCCAGGTCAGCCACTGTTGTGTTTTTTTTAAGTGCTCTTTCACTTTTCCACCTCTGCACAGATGAAAAAGTTAATTTCATGGTTCATTTGTAAATTGTTAAAAATGTTTTTGAAAACACTTGTTGCACAGCAGAGAGAACTATTTTGAAATCCAGGCTGAGAAACAAATTTGCTATTATTTTTTGCCTTCAAGTCATTTTAAACTTATAGCAACCCTGTTATGGGGTTTCCTTGGCACGTTTTCTTCAGGGGTGCTTTTTTGCCTTTGCCTTTCCCAGAGGCAGAGTACAGGTGTCAGATGACTATTGAAGACTGTAGCACTTTAGATAAGCAGAGAATCAAAGTGTTGAAACTATTGGGAATCCTCATGGAATTGACCTGAAAAAAATAGTCTTAGAATCATAGAGCTGGAAAGGGCCTCATGGGCCAAAGAGTCCACTCACCTGCTTAATACGGGATCTCCAGCTAAAGTATCTCCAGCAGATAGCTGTACTGCCTCTTTTTTGAACACATCCAGAGAAGGAGACCTTACCACATCTCTAGGCAATTAGTTCCATTGTGGAACCACTTTTACTTATAATGTTAAATCAAAATCTATTCTCCTGTAGCTTACTGGTCCTGCCATCTGGGGCAGCAGAGAACAGACTGCCCTGTCTGTGACAATCCCAGAGGTATTTAAAGAGTGCAATCATAGTGCAGGGTAGTTGAGGATAGTATGACTAGGGGGCCTTTCATTCATAGGGTTGTCATAGGTCAAAGTTGACTTGAAGGCCGTTAACAAAAAACACCCATCTATGAGGGAAAATAGTGGGTTGAATAAAAAAAGTGCTTCATTTGGAATCAATCTGTTCATAGGCACAGAATTCAAGAAGGGTGAAACATTGATATACATCTGTCTTCTTATATGGCCATCACTGAGTTCAAAACCTGATAGAAGCACATTTAAAACTGCCTTTCTGCCATTCACACATAAGTACCAATTTGAGCATAATTCTGCTGAACTGGCAAGGGCAAGGCTTCTTATCCGATGAAGGCTGCCTGGCATCTTCCTCTCCTTCCACCCCCAGTCTTTAGCTCTGTGCCATTCTCTTCAGAGTCAAGACTCCGTTTGTCTGGGGGAAGCTGGCAAAAGAGGGACGATGTAGGGAGAGATTTTGAGGCAAGAGATCTGACAACAGCAGTAGATGAAGTGCAGTTGGCTGAAGAAGGTTCTTCTGTGGTTCACAAGCTTTCTTCATGCTGGCTGGGCAAAGCCCCACTCTTTCTATCACAGGGTGTTTTGCATGAGTCAGGAGGCTGCACAATGGAGCCTTGTGAGCAGCTTCTTGGAATTGGGAAAGGAAAGTGTATAAGGCAGCAAAGAGGTGCCACCACTGCTACTTGCACCTGGGCTCATATGTTCACTTAGGTATGAACTGTAAGAATGAGGCTGGAAATGGCTTCAAATAACATTGTGGAATTGTTCTTAAGCTGAAGACTGCTCTGGAGGATCACTTAACCCAAATCAATGTGGAAGAAGCATTATCTGTCTAATTGTTGTAACCTTTATACATACACCACATTTACAACATTAGAACTTGATTAATTTCACTCAACAGTAAGTTAATATCTTGTAAATGTAATTGGAAATGCATAATAACTCTAAAGCATTTTCAGCTACAAGAAATCTACATGCTCAGGGCAAACGCAAACCATTAATTCATCTGTATTAGTTCAGTTGCGTTCAGAAGGACACTATTTTACTATCTACTCAGATGTGTTTCTCAGAATTTTATCTGAAGTGATAGAACGCAAGGTCTTACTTTAGGCCAGCTGTTGGTTTTATTAGATTTTATGGTGAACCTCTCTTAGAAAGCTGAACTGTGAAATTCATAAAGCTGTGGAACAGGTCTGTCATCTGTGTCAGCCTGATACCAGCAGGCTTATGTTCATTCTAGCTTACTGAAATGCTGACACCAAATATATTAATTGCTGCTCAACAGGTGGTCACTGTGGCTGTACTAGCAGGGTTTTTTAGGGGTTTTTTTGTGCTAACCAGACATGTGCGACCTGACTTTAAAGAGATGGCAAGCAGGCAGTGCACCTGCTGTTATCATATTGTGATCCTAAGGACAAAGACAGTTCTTTCCAAAGGATATTACTTACAAAATGTTCTGAAGAATCAGATTGATCTGTACTGGCAAGGATGAATGTCTCCCCCCCCCCCCCCAAATAACTTAATAAAACAGCTGAAATAAATGTTGATGTAATAGGGAACCAAAAGTGAAAATTATCTCGGCAATTCAAGCTTGTTGGTTGCTACAGTACTAGATTTTAAAAATAATTATTGATATATTGCCAGCGTTTTCCTTATTACCAACTGTGCACAATGATGTCAGTGAAAAATGTTCCTGAACAATTACTTGTACTACACTAGCTGTTCCCATCATATGCGATCCATCCAATCTCAAGGTGGTTCACAAAAGACAAAAAGTTACAATAAAAACACATACAGTTAAAAACGTACAATGTAGACATTGAACAGTATTAAAGTAACAACAGAATTAAAACCACATTTAAACAAATGTTAAAGACAGTATATGGCACCATAAAAAGCCCTTCAAATAGCCTCTGCTTGGTTTATTCTCCAACATGTAGACCAAGATTCCTTAGGCTTGCATCCTTCCAAGGTTGCTAAAATGATTACCCAGCTTGTTGGGGGCAATTAGTTTAGTTATAATCCGCTTAGAGATGGCTTAGGTGGTATGCAGCAGTATATAAATGAAGCAGCTATTGGTGGTCGGGGCTTCTGGGACTTGAAGTCCCAAACATCTGGACCAGAGTTTGCGGATCACTGGTGTAGATGCACCCCAAGAAAATCCTGTGAAATTGACATCTTAGGGTCACCAAAAATCAGAAATGACTTGAAAAATCACAGTAATAGCTATTACCTTAATAGCGATTACTATGATGTTTCGTTTACATTAATAGGCACTGTGGGGTGTATGTAAGGGAAGGGAAGTTAAACACCCACCCTAGCATATGATGAATATCAGTTGATGGAAACCTCCCTTCTAGAACTAACAGAAGCAGGTCATGGGAGGGAAATGGTGTTGGGACCTTAGTGGAAAGGACAAAAATAAAGTATATTTTAAATCTCTCTCCCATTGCAAGAGTCCTAGAGAGGCCCCACTGTGCTGGCTACTTGGGTTTTAAAAGATATTTTAAAATTTAAAACATTTTTAAAAAAATAAGCATATTAAAATAATCACACTGTGATCTAATTGTAAAATATTGGAGAAAGGAATATAGTAACATTTGAGTTTAATGGGTTAAGAAGTGATAGGAAAACCTCACATTATTATTTGAAAAAGGATGGTAAAAATATTTGAAGATATATATATATATATATATATATAGAGAGAGAGAGAGAGAGAGAGAGAGACATGAGAACATTTACGTAGAGATATAAAGGAAATACAAAACGATGTAAGACTTAAAATATTTGTTAGCATATCAGCATATGTAATGGCATAAAGAAAGAAAATACAGTTTAAATTGTTATGGAATGTCCAAATTATAAATAACTTGCGCGTAAACATAAAAGAAGTATGTATACTGAAAATAAAAGAAAGGAGAAAAAAAGGAGAAATCCAAGCATAGCAGAGGGAAGCTGTAAAATTTAATAGATGTGTCCATATGAGTTAGGATTATTTGTATGTCATTGTGTGGTTGTATGTAAATTTTTGTTTTATATTTATGTGTACTTTGTTTTGTTTATGTGTATTTTATTATATATTTAATAAAAAATAAAAATAATCACACAATAAAACATAACATGTAGTGACCATCCTGGGTGTAATTCTGGAAAAAGTGACTTTCCTAAGTTCAGCCCAAGAGGAGCATTCTGAACATATACTGAGAAACGTTTTCACACAACATGAGATGTTTAATTGGCTTCTTACTATTTTTTTGTTATATTGTACTGTAGTTAAATAAAAATATGATCTTAAAAATGAAAAAAAGCCAACTAGGAATTCAGACAAACTAAGAACTACATGTTGCACTAGAGATGTTATCTTTAAAACAGCATTTCTTCTTGTTGGTAAGTGCTTCAACTCAGCTTCACTCATGGTGACCCTATGGATGAGACATAACATATTTTAAATAATTATAGGACTGGAATGGGTAGAAGGGCACAATATAGTCCAGCACTTTCAAGGGAGACAGAAACTCTTCTTTGAGAATTATTTTGCAGGCCTTGGAATTGTCTTTTTTCATCAGCAATTGTTCAAATTCTTTACTTGATGGCTTTATCACCAAGCAGGAAAAAATGAATGAATGAAGTAATCAAGGAAAGAGTTTACAAATCTGATCCAATACCATAGATGAACATTTGTATTGTCTCAGATACCATACTTTTCAATAGTCAGTTCACAAACTTAGCTGGAAAACATTTCATATCTATGGTCAAAGGCTCTCAGTCGCCTGTTCACCTCATGGGCTTGATCACACTCTGCAGCTGGGTTTCTAGGTCAGTTTTACCCCACTTGCAGCCACTGATGAAGCAAAGCACTCATCTCTTCCAGAGTGGGAGCCGGTGAAGCTGTGGCAGTGATGTGGAGATATGCTGCTGCTTGCTATCTGTTATGTCTGAACTGATCAGCAAACTGTTTAGTCAAGCTACAAAAGAAAGAGAGAGAGAGAGAGCGGGAGAGAAGGAAAGCTGAGCAAAGAAGAGTGGGGCTAATTTGGAATGAACAGCACATTCTCATTCCTGTAAATTAGCGATGTTCAAACTCTGGTCCTCCAGGTGTTTTGGACCTCAGCTCCCAAAAGCCTCAGCCACTGTGGCCAATGGACTGGAATGCTGGGAGCTGAAGTCCAAAACACTTGGAAGGCCAGAGTTTGGACATCGCTGCTCTAAATCATGATTTGCAGGATAACACCTGTATATTTTTCTTTTCACTGGAAAAGCTTGCTACGAATTCTGCCAGAATCACAACACACTTACCAATTCTAGTGCAATGCAGGGAAAACTCATTTATATTTATGGGCTTGATACCTAGTGGCCAACCAGTATTAAACCAAGCAAGTGGCCTCCCCCCCCCCGCAATTAAATGAAATATTTAGTTCCCAATTAAATGAAATATTTAATTCATTGTGTTTCTTTGCTTAAATAGATAAAGCTAGACTGCGAAATTTGCTTGTGTTGCTGTGTGCCTTCAAGTCGTTCTTGACTTACAGCAACCCTAAGGCTCTGGGATGTGGTGGCTAAGTGGTTAAGACATTTACTGTTGATTGCAAGACTGGCAGGATGGCAGTTCTTGGCCTGAGTACTGCATGATGATGTGAACTCCCATCACTAGTCCCAGCTTCTGCCAACCTAGCAGTTTGAAAGCATGCAAATGCTAGTAGATTTGCATCTACTAGGAAGGTAAACAGCGTTCTGTGCAATCATGCTGGCCACACGATTACAGACTAGTCTCTGACAATTAAGATTTTTGTATCTGGCTGAATCGCTGGGAAAACGTTGCTCAAAAGTCCCTCAAAAGTGGAGGAATCACATGTGTGTGGAAGCCAGGCTCAATCGTTATGCAGTCGTCGCTCCCTCTAGTGCCCCTGAATCATCTCAAGGGGAACGGATTTGCGTTCATAGGAAATCTCCCCGGAACGATTCAGGGACGCTAATAGGGAGCGATGATTGCATGATGATTGAGGAAGTGCGCCTGGCTACACACATGCTTCCTCCATCTTTGAGGGATGTTTGAGCAACATTTTCCCAGTAATTTAGCCAGGTACAAAAATCTTCAATGCTTAGTAACGGAAATGAGCACCGCTCCCCCATGGTCAGATATCACTTGACAACCTTGTCAATGGGAAATTCTTTTATTTTATTATTCTTTATTATGGTCAAAGACCAGTATCAATATAAAATATAACATAGAAAAATAAAATAATATACATAAAAAGATTGCTTGGGATAAAAATCTGCCAACTAGAAATGTAAATAATTCATTTCTGTTACATTTAAGATGCCAGGTCAATGGGGAATACCTTTACCTTTACCCTAAGGCAAACCTATCATGGGGTTTTCTTGGCAAGATTTATTCAGAGGGGGTTTGCCATAGTCTTTCTCCATATATTGCTGGACTGCAGTTCCTGTTGTCAGCATAGCCAGTGATCAGGGAGGATAGGCTCTGAGTACATCAACATCTGGAAGGCTTCACAGATCTTACCCTGGGTTAGAAGGATAACTAAGGTTCACATACAACACAAAAGCAATTAGAATTGTGTGCAGTCCAAATTGCTAGTGTGTCTTAATGGACTTGGGGAAAAAAGACCATTTTGATAATGGGCAAGTTTCTATAATTCAGGAAATGTTTATACAAAATCATGTTAGCCTGATCAATTGATGTTGCTAATGGGCAGATTTCATAATCAAGTTCCATTGCATGCTCTTTTTGGTGTCAGAAGATCAGGCTTGTAATTTTGATATAGAAGACATAAAACTTTGTAAAAATTTGTAAATACAAAACAAAATATTTTCTCGCCTAGAATTAAACATTAAGTGTAGCATTACAGGAGTTAGAAGTTATTACTGAGGTCATGATTTAAAAAACAAAACTCCATATATTTATTTCACTCTATACAGAGAGCATATTGTGATGTGAGCTATCCTTATGCATCTATATTTTGGTGATTATATCTGTGAAAAGTTTTTAGTTTCTCAAACACTTGTCCTGCTGTCTGAGGGATTCAGGAAGTCATCTCCAAGAATTAGATTTATTTAAGAGCTGCTAAAGTATTGCAATTCCAAAAACTAGGATTGATTTTGTAGTATTTTGTGAAACTGATTATTTCATCACTATTTACTGACTCTTCATTTGCTATGGAGTATCACTACCTCCTTATTACTGTGGTTTAGCATTATTTCTTGGTGACAACCTAAAGTGTTTAAAGTCTCAGCCTGCTTGCTTAACTAGCTGCCTCTCCTTCCATGAAAAAAATGTTATCAGGAATCTTAGACACTATTCTCTAAACTTTTCCTTCCTGATAGGATTTTCACTGGGCTTGGATACAGAGTGTTGCTTAGTCAGTAGACCACAACATCAGATTTCATTTTTATTGGCCTGTTACAGATAGCCAAAATAAAGCTGCTTTGAGTCACAGTGGAGGAATGGTGTTTCAATGAGCATGAGTCAGTCCAGAAGTCGCACCAAAGCCACGCTCCAGCCCTAAGGACAGGAGCGTGGCTTTGGTGCGACTTCTGGACTCTTAGGACGCATGCATCATTGAAACACCATTCCTCCACTGTGACTCGAAGCAGCTTTATTTTGGCTGTCTGTAACAGGCCATTCTTAAGATTATTTTGTCAGATTGAGATTCTTCATACAGTTTTCATTGGTGGAGAAAAAGTGATGCCGAATGTATGATAGCTTGCTTGTAAGATTGGACTAGTGAACCTAGCTAGCCCTGTCTTTAAAGGTAAAGGTTTCCCCTTTGACATGATTTTCAAGTTGCATCCGACTGTAGGGGGCAGTGCCCATCATTACTAAGCCGAAGAGCCATCAATGTCAAAGACGCCTCCATGGTCATGTGGCCAGCATGACTGCATGGAATGCTGTTACCTTACCACTGAAGTGGTACCTCTTTATATACTTGGACTTTTACATGCTTTTGAAGTGTTAGGTTGGCAGAAGCTGGGATTAGCGGTGGGAGCTCATTCCATCACACGATACTTGGACGTTGATCTGCAGATCTTGCAACTGTCTGTGTCTTAATCACTGAGCCACCACGTCCTTTCTATTCCTGTTTTGACCATCTTCTTTTTAATCAAAGAATGGGGGTGGAGATGCTGTGATGTCTTTTGGGCTAAAATAACACTAGAACTGCTTTGAAATTATCACAACATTTATTGTACCAGACTTTTGAACCAGGTTTGTGTAACAAAAAATTATATTTTTATTGTTGTGTGCCCTCAACTCATTTCTGACATGGCAACCCTAAGGCAAACCTATCACAGGCCTAAGGGCTAAGAGTGTGTGACTTGCTAATGGTTTCCTCGCACACCACACACAATTTAACACTATATAACCTCCATCCGAATGAGGGCACCCTTGACGAGCTCATCAAATTTCCACTCTGATTCCTACACTACATTCCAATACTCATTCATATGGTCATGTGGCTGCTTTTCTCTGCAATCTCTCTCAAAATGGGTCTCTCAAAATGCAGTCTGTCTTACATCACTTCCTGTCACCATTTTGAGAGAGACTGTAGGAAAAACAGATATTTGGGAGTAGTAAAGGATGATTAACCAGTGTGGTGTAGTAGTGAGCATTGGATTTCAACTTTGGAAACCAGGCTTCAAATCTCTGCTTGGCCATGGAAATTCACTCGGTGATCTTGGACAAATCACATTCAGAAGCAAAGCCCAATCCCCTCTGAATAAACCTTGCCAAGAAAACCTCATGATAGGCTCAATAATGACTTGGAGACACAACAGACAGGGTTCTGGATTGGGTTATTTTGTGTGTTTTCATGCACTTGAGGGGAAAAAATATTGCTCCAAAATCTTGTTCATTAAAAAAAATGTGCAAGTTAGGGAGTTTTCACACTACTCTGACAACTTTTAGAATTTTTTCTTTTCAGAACTCATGCCAAGACAAAATAATGAATGTGTTTTCAGGGCAATGAAGGTACATTCCAGTTATCTCTGACATGTCTAAATGTTCTGTCTCTCTTCACTGTTAAGAGTGTATAAAAGATGTGGTGCATAACTTCAGAAATCTGTCCCTGGTATGCAGGTATGACTCCCAATACCAAATGCTGTTCTTTAGCTCTTTGGCTTTAGCCCATTCAGGTTTTAACTTGCAATATGTCACATAAATCCAACAAAACAATAGAACATCTGGTAAGAGTTTCCACATTTGTTTTTCTTCCCAATCAAGATCATGGCTGTTTCCAGCAGTTTCTCTCCTGTAGTCACATGCGGCATGTCCCAAAAGCCAACTTTGGCTGCAATCCAGAAACAATACTCTTAACTTTATTATCATAAGCCAACTTTAAAAGGACAATAGCTGAAAATGTTGAAAATGTTGTTCAGTGGAATGGCATCTTCTGTAATGGAATGAAGTACCAGCACATTTCCTTCATTTGGGAGGAATCAGTGTTCCTAGGCCACTCTTTGAAAAGTGAATCAGATACTTAAAGTTTCATAGGGGAAGAGAGGGCTGGTCTGCTTTCTGTGCCTGTCAAAATAAACCATGGCTGTGAAAATCACTTTTGCATGTTATATTTCAAGAAATGATATAAAAATGTTATGCTTTATCTCCCTTGTTTTATTTTATAAAACTTGGCTCTCAAGAGTTTAATTTCTTGTATCTGGAAAGCTATTGAAAATGTTTTCTCCATACTTGCGGTCTTCATTTATGCATCATGTTATAGATTTGGGTCCAAATGGAATATAAATCTCTTACTGGCCTAAATATGAGACTAATCCTTTTCATAGCTTTTGTAGAAAATCAATTTCCTCTGAGTAGTATCAAAGTTTTTCAGGTCAGTTTGGTTTGGAAGTGTTCCCAGTGCAGTTTTGCAACAGTGTAAGGTCTTTCTGGGGTGCAAATTCATTTTTGTGCTTGTACTTCCCACCTATATGAAGATGACTGGTATTCTTTATTTGGATTTTTTGTCTCAATATGTGAAGGAGAAACATATTTTCTAAATTTTATGCATTAAGGCTACTGCCACACTGCAGAATTAATGCAGTTTGACACTACTTTTAAATGTTATAGTTCCATCCTGTGGAATGCTGGGATTTGGAATTTGCTGTGGCACCAGAGCTCTCTGACAGAGAAAACTAAATATCTCACAAATCTACAAATCCCAAAATTTCATAGCACTGAGCCAAGGCAGTTAACATGGTGCCAGACTGCCTTAATCCTGCAGTATAGATGCAGCCTAAATGTTTGAGTTCTGCAAAATGTCCTGCTCCTCAAATAGGCTCAGTAGGATTTTAAAATCAAGAAGAGAGAAGGCCTGATATGGAACAAACTGCTAGATTTCCAAGACATAGCCATGTTATTTTGGATCAGTAAGCAAAAGGGAACTTGTAGCACCTTTAAAACTAACAGCAAAATAACAAGGCTGGTAGCATAAACTTTCCTAGGCTTAGGTGTACTTCTTCAGATGCATGGAGTAAAATTCCTAGGGACAGACCTTTTAAGCAGACTGTGTGTGTGAATAGCAGTAGAAATGCAAAACTTGTGGGTATGGTAATGAAGTGACAGCTATCATTAAAAGTGAAATTGTCACCTTTTCACCTTACCCAGAAGTTCTGTATTTCTATTACTGTTCACATACACAGCCTGCTTATAAAGGTGTATTCCTGGGCAGGTGTAGGATGGCTCTCTGTGTTCATAAATCCTTATTATTATTAAAAGAATGACTGAAGCTTTGATTCCACAGGAATTCAGCATCCTTTGTGTCTTGCAGTCTGATCTACAGACTGTTCCACTGGCTAAGTCCATTTGGCCCATGGTCTCTTTTGAAGCTCTGATGTCCCTTGCAGGAAGGAAGAAGGAAATATTTGGTTTCAAACAAGATTTGTCCCCTCTGCACATCTCATTTCAAAGTGGAAATGCAGCATTTCTTCTCACTGCTGTGACACCACTAAATTGAGATGAATCCTGGTATGTTCATGGGGCCAAAATGGGCTCACTCACAACAGAAGCCCACTCTTTCCATACAGTGAGGACAAGGAAGTGAAGAAGTATTGAAATTGCAAAGTTGCAAGATCCTCCTCTGAACTGAGATGGGGACATAAATAATTCATTTAGGCCCCATACAAACCAGCCAAAATAAAGCTGCTTTGGGTCACTTTGGAGGTATGCTGTTTAAGTGATGCATGCATCCTAAGAATCCAGAAGCCGCGCCAAAGCCATGATCCAGTCCTAAGGACTAGAGCACAGCTTTGGCGCAGCTTCCGGCCTCTTAGTATGCATGCATCATTGAAACAGCATACCTCTAAAGTGACCTGAAGCAGCTTTATTTTGGCCTGTCTGTATGGGGTCTTAGTTTCCAATCTTTGTTTCCATATCGTCAACTTTCCAAAAGTTCTCAACTTAGAATATTTCTAAACAACACAATTTTACTTCATACATTGCAATCCTAAATCCATTTTTACCATTTCTAAATGGTAAGGAAATATTTGAATAAAATGTACATAGAATTCAAGCGGCAGGGGCCTACCCTGTATGTTTTGTCGGGAGAGGAAGGCCACTTACTGCATACCCTCCAACATTTCCTAGATGAACACTGGATCACATTTGGCTAGGCAAGATCAGGGTGTAGTCATGATGGTAAAAAATTATTAATAAGAAAATAAAACAACAACAGACAAGTTAAGAGAGGCTGCAGCAGTTTGTCATTACCTGAACCTACAGGGAAGAACAAGATTCTGCCCCCTTCTCTCCCCTCTGTTAATTTAATACAAAGTATTCTTGCACTTTGAGCCCAGTTTGTGGCAATTGAAGTAAGCTTTGTATTCAGTTAACTCAACAAAGGGGAAAAGTGAGGGGTACACAGAGGAACTAGACTGTTTAAAAAGTAGCTGAAAAAATGAGGTGACATAGGATTAATTGAGACTGTCCCTGATAAATTGGGGAATGTGGAGAGTATGTTGTTGTTCTGCTTGTGTGTCATTTATGCAGGAGTGAGCAGACTTAAAATTTTCAGGATTTACTTTGTGTTCTTTAGAATCCCCAAGATCCAGCAGCAGCTGCAGCCAGGTGCAAAACAGTGGCTCAAGAAGGCACACATAACATTGTTGGAAAATATAGTTCTGAGCAAATGCAAAGGCCCAAGAATTCCTTTTCAGTGACAGGGTAGGAGCTCACATACAAATCTATCATTTTCTTTATTTCTTTTATTATAATAACATATCTTATCATTTTCTTTATTTCAATAGCCTAATTTAATCTGCCATGTTTCATTTTAAACAATGTGATCATGTACATAGTAAACTGGTTTGTGATACTTTTACATTTTATCCAGTGTGCAAACTTTCACTCAACTTCAGAAGTAAATTGCTTCACTTTTGGATTTCTATTTTCTCTACAGTAAGAGAAAAGTCTGCTTGTTGTGTATGAGGATGTCTGTCCCTTTAGATTTCCTGGTTTTGGTTATGGAGCATTTTGGAAAAAGGCCTTCCATCAAACTGTTTCTGACCAAGAAAGAAATAGTTGTATGCATTATTGTAGTTGTTTTAAGCAGCCAAAAGACACTTACTGTAGTGGCCAAATGCTAAATTTGCAGCTTTTGATTGTTCATATATCTCACTTTGTTGAATTTAAAATATATTGCACATGTATTCTGGCATGTCTAGCTCTTCTATCTCTAAGTCTGCATATACCTTTATGTTTGGATAGTGGACATTTTTTAAAAGTGTATTCAGGATTTCCTTTGTACGATTATAATTATGGAGAATGGAGTGGAACAAGTCTTTGAAATATTTCTGTGAATCATGTCCTGACCTGTTTGTCAGGCTTTTCTCTGTTAAATATAGCAATGGGCAGGGCCTTTGTGCCTAAGCAACTTTCTTTGAAAGAGGATTTTTTTAAAAAAAAAACCCTATGTGTATGTGTATGAGTGTATGATAATGTCATCATTATTGTTTGAATAATGTTGTGCTCTATTTCACTTACTGAAATCTCATTTATATAGTATTTCTGGTTTCCTTACTTATATATAAAAAACCCATCCTCCATCCTGCCTGAGCAAGTGTTCATGGAAGAGGGGAGGCTAATGTGACAGGAGAGAAGAGATAGTTGTGGATGCAGGTTTATATACCAAGTGAACTGTTAGCATGGATACACCTCTCTTAAGCAATACCAATTCAATCTGTTTAGTAGAATGTACTGTATTAACATATATTTGTGTATAGGCTAAATCGAACACTAGAGCCAGTGTGGTGTATTGATTCGAGTGTTAGACTGTGATTTTGGAGACTAGGGCTCAGTCCCCAGCTTGGCCATGAAACCCATTGGGTGACCTTGGATAAGTCACATGATCTCAGCCTCAGAAGAAGGCAATGACCAACATCCTCTGAATAAATCTGCCAAGAAAACCCCAGGATAGGTTTGCTTTAGGGTCATAATAAGTTGGAAATGACTTGAAGACACAGAGTAACAACAATTAGCAGATATTTGTGTATAGGCTAAATCCAATGTTACTTCAACCCGGAGGAGACTCAATGTAATCAAAGGGACTTAATTGCAGCTAACAAGTTACATTCTTTGTAGTGCGTCTCCTCTAAGTAGGAATGAAGTTGGATGTGACCTTTCTATAATAATACTGAAAAACAGATGATGTAAGTATCATTGTGCACTTACTGCACAAACCTTATAAAAAGCAAACCCACATAGGAATGGCGGGGGAGGGGGGAGATGAGTGCATACTGGGTCCTGGTGAAAATTGGAAAAGGACGTGTGTTTGAAAAAAGACATTTGACCAAAATGAGAATTTGGTTGAAGAGCCTTCTCTGCAGAGGGCACCCGTTGACCAGCATTAGAGATGCTTGAATGCAGGTGAATTCCCCATGATTGAGGCTAGCAATCTTGTCATCTAACCTGTTGAGAATGAAACACCCATCTGTCAATCCAAGTATTTATTTTGCTCAACAAAGGCTTATTCTACTGACTCTTTCCTGCCCCTGATGCTGTCATAAGTACAACAAAAATAGGACAAGAACATCAACCTCACATGTGCCTTATCTTTTCTGAGTTCTTAGAAGTTGAACAGCAAGCAGCTAGTTGGCCAAACGGGGGGGGAAATGAAACAGAAAGGTAATTCACAATGCTTATTCCAAAGCAAGTGTTTCCTTCTTATGCTTTTTTCCCCCTGCCCACCCATCTGCTCAAGCTTCATTTAGTAAATGTTTCATCAGTTCCTTTTTCCACTGTCTCATGTTGGGCAGCCCAGTTGAACCATTGCTAACTGAACTTTCTACCTGCATGTTTACCTTTTGTGTATCTCAAGATAAAACCAAGCCTCCTATAGAAGATCATGTTAAATTCTAAACATTTACAGTGTTCAAATTCATGTAATTAGCCTCAAGGTGTTTTAGAGTTCAGTGTTCTTAGGTAGCACAGATGACATTTCTTGGTGTTTGGGAGACTGTATAAAATATGTAGAGCAGTTTCAAGTAGCATTGGTGAAAGTTGACAAGTGATTATGAGTAAGGGCCCCACATGGTGGGGAGGGGAGAGGTAGCACTACATCAGGGTCAGAGCCAAACTGCTATTCCTATTATTTTGATGAAAAAGCGATGACATCTTGGCATTAGAGCAAAGATTAAAGCAATGATTTCATTCTCTTCAGATTTAAACTATATGACAATAGAGCCAGGGGAGCTGGAAGAATACTTCTGAATGTCTTCTTCACAGGTATCCCATTGAGCTTTCTGCAGATTTTCTTTGTGAAACCTGCACCTGAAAAAAAAAAGGTCTTCAGATCTACATTAGGAAAAGAATATGCACTACCCCCATGTATATGACTGAATGGGATTTACAAGAAGAAACTGCAACCACTTTTTGGTGACATATACATAGATAGCCCTATAATTTTTCATTGTCACTCACTGTAGTAGAAGTTTCAGGAAGCTTGTACTCATCCTAAACTACAGGAATTCTGTAATTGAGCAAAGATATTTTATTCATCTAGTCATCTTGTCTAGTGAATCTGTAACAGAATTTGATTGGGAAGCTAATTCATGAATCCAGAGGGGTTGGGGAAATGACACTTTAAAGTTAATAAGCCTAGTCTTTTCAGTTATGTTGCTCCATTAGAATATCAAAATAAAAACATTGGCAGCAAGATCCCTTTGTTTATGGTAGAACTGCCATATTTTCTCTAGAACAATATGGGGCAGACTTCTCCTGGTTGCAAGGGCAGCACAAGTCTGGCTGGGATACATGAGGCAAGCCTGTATAAGACTAATTCGTTTTGCAAAAGAAGGACCTCTCATAGCTTGTAAGAGATTTCACATCTCTGACGACCCCCCCCCCCACTCCCAAATCCATGGGAATCTTGTGGTGTTGGTATTGTGTGTGTGTGAGTTCTGTGATACTTCCTTTTACTGCCTTCCTCCTCCAAATTATGTGTGGGCCTTAATTCTGGGATGGTTTCAAGCACAGCTAAACAGAAACTCATGCACTTCCCTTTTTTACTACCAGTCCTAGAAGTTTACTCCTTTACTATCAGTACTAGAAATGTTGTTTCATGCCTAGTATGGCACTATCACACCAAAATAATATCCAGCAATTCGTCTGAACTATATACTGTTCTCAGAAATGAACTGGACTAATGCTCTTATATTGAATTTAGAAGGGCCTGTGAGACGCTGAAATTATATTAAAAACTTTGAGTTTTGGTTCAAGAGATGTAAGTTAAGTAAGTTCATAGAAGAATTTGAATCGAATGAATATCTTCCCCATCCCTATTTGGAGATATGTAAATCATATAGGAAAACTGGTTTTGACAGTATCACTTCTTGTTTGAATTATCGCTCTACCCCAGTCTGCATAACAAAAACTCAAATTTAAAGAAACACCATCTCTTTGTTAACAGCCAACCTGTGAAAATTTGAAAAGGAATTTCTTCCTCAAGAGATTTCAGTTCATGTGTGACAACAAATGGCAGACTGTAGATTGTGAAACATCCTTCTTTAGAAGGAAGATTGAGCAGCTGTGGAAGGTCTATTGCCTGCACTTGCTCTGTTGTCTATCACCATCTAGAACCTCTGTTGAAGGCTAGCCAAATGGTTATTGCAGGTTTATAAATAAATACATAAATAAATAGTAAACGCAGAGAAACTATTTAGGGCACATCAAGGTGCAACTGGGTTGCATTAAACAGTAGAATAATACCGCTTGGTGGTTCAGGCTGATTCATTTGTTTGCACTAGGGCAACTAATAGGGAAGATTCCAGAGGATGGACACACACACACACACGCACGGCATTGGCTAGTGCCTTGAAGCCCATGGGCCATACACGCTCCTTCCCTGATTTAGGAGTACTTTTATCACTGTTGTAGTCCTGTGGAGCTGATGAAGGCTGTTTTGCTTGCTAGGGCATATTAGATTCATTGGCGGGTTACAGACGGGCAAAAAGGGATGTACTCATGACGTCATGAAAATAGAGCCTTCAGACGGGCTTTACCTGAATGCCGTCATGAACACGCCCCCCGCACGCCCCAAGCGGGAAGAAGCGGCATTAAAAAGGTGCTGCTTTTTTCCGCTTCTTTTCTGTTTGATGTGTACCTGCGCAGCTCCGTCTGTAAGTCCCTGCACCGATACGTCAGAATTGCTACGCTGCAAATATAAGTTGCCGGTTTAAAAGCTCCGTGTCAGCTGCGTCGCATAATGGGTCGGGTTCTCGGGACATGCGTGGTTTGCAGCCAAGCTTTAATTGCAACGTCCGCTGCCATGGAGCTGTGGAAGCTGAGGCACAGCTGCGGCGCATTTTAAGCCTCGTAACCCTAACCCTAGAGCCACTTGTGCGCATGCGTTGCTAGAACCGCGGGAAGTTGTAACTTTTGCCGGCGGATGTTTTGGTTGTAGAAAGTGAAAAGGGAAAGTTTGGGATTTAAAGTGACCCCCTACACACATTCCTGCCCCATTTTCACCTGGGAACGGGCACAGTTTGGCTGCTCCTGGCACAGCTGTGTGGCGGCTCCCCTTTGCCACCAGGCAGGATGGCACAGCCATCCACCAGCACCCCGAAAAAAGGCAGGGGGACGTCTTGGTCTCATACTGAGACGGCTGACATTATAGCTATATGGTCCCAGAAACTAGAGTAACTGCAGAAACTGGAGCAGTCCTACCTGAATGCTGACACATATCGAGAGGTGGAAGAAGCCATGAGAGCTGCTGCACCGGTACACCAGAATTGCTACGCCGCTACTTTAAGTTGCCCATTTAAAAGCTCCGTCGCATAGTAAGTTGGGGTCTTGGAACATGCGCAGTTTGCAGTCAGGCTTTAATTGCAACGTCCGCTGCCATGCAGCTGTGGAAGCTGAGGCACAGCTGCGGCGCATTTTAAGCCTCGTAACCCTAACCCTAACCCTAGAGCAACATGTATGCATGCGCTGCTTGGAAAGTTTGGACTTTAAAGTGCACCCCTACACACATTCCTCTGCCATTTTCACCTAACAATAAAAAACGCTAAAACTGTAAATATTGACATATGTACAAAGGAGGTGAGAGGAGATGGCAGGGGGACAGCGGTGGCAGCGGAGACAGCTGTGGCTGCGCATTGCAGATTCAGCAGGAGCGCGGGGACCAAAGGAGAGGAGGCATCTATGATGCTGCTGACACTGGCAAAGTGCAAGCGGACAAGGATGCCAACACCAGCTGATCACCAGCTGGCAGGAGACCACCATTGTTTTAAAGGGGCTTGGGCACTTTAAATGTGCCCATAGGCTTTCTGCCACCGCCGCTTAGCGCTGCAGCTGCGAAGCTGCGCACCTCTCATGCGGCAAAAGAAAAAAAAGAGACCCCGGAGTTTGAATGTGCCCAAGACCTTTTGATGCCCTCTAAACTTGCCCCCCAAAGGCAAAGGGCAACTAGAAAGGGCCTGGGATCAAGGGGCAGGGAGCACTGACAAGGCACTAGGTCCCATGATGTCCCATAAAGACATCATTTCGCCTCCCAGGGCATGTGTTCCCTCCCAGCCCTATCTATTCTACCCTTCCTGTTCTCTCCTCCCACCATGCCTGGCTCACTGGTCCCCAAACCAGCAATCTCCAAACTCTGTCCTCCCAGGCGTTTGGACTTCATCTCCCAGAATCCCCAGCCACCTTGCCCTGTGGTCTGGGATTCTGGGACATGAAGTCCAAATGCCTGGAAGGACAGAGTTTGGACATTGCTACCTCACAGCACTCCTGCCTAGCTTTAGACTGCACAGTTGCGCCTCATTCACACTCACAGCCACACTGCCGCAGTTGCGCATAATTAACCACACAATTTTTTTAAAAAAATAAACTTTTTTATTTACAATAACAAAACTTTTTTTATTTACATATATACAATATATACAAAGGGAAGGGGGAGGGTGAAGGGGGGTGGTGAAGGGGGGATGGCAGAGGGGGCAGGAGAGGGAAGCTGCTTCAGGGAGGGGGAGGAGGCGGTGGGGCAGGAAGCCGGCGGAGGATCTCTTGCAGAGTCTCCTCCATGGAGGAGACTCTCTCCGCCAGCTTGTCCACCTTCTCCTCAATGGCAGCGAACCTCCTCTCCGTCCGGTTCTCTGTGGGGGGAAAAGAAAGAGGATGGTTAGGATCAGCCTGTGCAGCCCATCACCCACTCCCACAGGCAGAGTTTCTGGGTGCCCCCACTCCCTTCCCTGGGTTCACCTCTACACTTACCTTGCTGCCGGGCTTGGAGGACACGATCCAGGGCACTGGCATCGAGGGCCAAGTGCCCTGGCTCTCCTGGCAGGCGGCGGCTCGGCCCAGGCTCCTCTTCCTCGGCAGCAGCAACAGCAGCGAGGACTTCAAGCCCTGCAAAAGAGGAAGGAAAGGCCCAAGTTACCATGCTGGCATGGCAGACGAGGGCACAAGTGTCGTGGGGGCTGCAGGCAGGCAACCCCCACCCCTCACCCTGGGGACCTACCTGCCGCCAGAGGAGCCTGCTCTGGCTGCGGAGGGGCCACAGCAGCTGGTCCTGGCTGTGGCCCACCCTCGGGGACATCCTCATCCCCCGAGGATGGTGGAGAGGACGACCTGGCAGGGTGCCCTCCCTCCCTCCGCCCCCGCCTCGGCCGCACGCCTGCAGAAGGGAAGAGGATGGATGGCATTGGCACCATGCAGGAAGGAGAGGAGGGCAAGGGAAGGGTCAAGGAGGGTAGGACAGGGCATGGCAAGAGCTCTGGCTTACCTGGAGGATGGCGATCTTCCGGTCTGGGCCGATCTCCCCTGATCCACAGGTCCTTCAGCCGTGAGAAGAATGGTGGCTGCCTGTCAACCGGGGGCGCCTCTCCGAAATCCTCCAGGGTTTCAAAGAACGCTGCCTTCAGAGTTTTAAACTTCACTCTACATTGGTGCAGCGTTCTTTGAAACCCTTGGTTTCGGAGGGCACGAGATGCCTCGAGAAAATGCCCCCGGTTGGGCTTGTTGGTGCTAGCCATCACCCTCCTCGCGGCTGCCTGTGGCATCAGGGAGTCCAGGAGGATCCCGACCTCTTCGTCTGTCCAGTAGGCGATTCGGACCGGGACCCTCCTGCGTGGCTCTGCCATGTTGATCGCCGTCCTGGGGTCTTGCACAGTTGCGCACGGGTATATATGGGCACCTGCGGCTCTGGGCCGTTAGGCCAAGGTGGTCCTAGTCCAATGAAAGCTTTCAGAGGAGCAGTTTGAATCTTTCCCCCAATAGATGTCCTCTGGGTGCCCCATTGATACATTCAAATGGGCCATTGGGAAAGCTTGAATTAGAGGGGGATTGATACATTGTCAAAGGGGCAATTGGCAGTTAGAGCTGATGTATCTTTTTGCCCCAGGAAAACAGGCGCCAGGAGACCTTTTGTGTGTGTGTGTTTGTGTGTGTCCCCCTCAGGCACGTGGCAAAACATGCCCACAGCACAGATCAGGAATGATAGGCAGACTCAAACTGTGGATAATGGGATACATTTATTCATGTGCTTATGCTATTACAGTACAATGCACTCTGACATCACAGATGATGGCACAGGAGCCATCCTTCAGATTCTCCTTGTCAGGAAAAAATCTGCCAGGGCATTCCTCACAGTCTCCCCTGCTTTCTTCTCCTCTTTCTCTTCAAGGGGGTCATGAGCCACTTCCGAATGGGGTAGGCACAGTCAGCCAGTATCAGGGGCCCGATCTGCTGGCCTGTGATGTTGATGCTGGGGTTCCCTGGCACATAGATGCCAGCCTCCATGGCCTCGTAGATGACAGAAAGTTTAAAGGGGCTTGGGCGCTTTAAATGCGCACATAAGCTTTCTGCCGCTGCTTAGCGCTGTAGCTGCTCAGCTTCGCATCCGCCTGCCGGCAAAAGAAAAAAAAAAGCCGCGGTTTGGGCCGCCCGTACGGAAGCTGCCTCTCTTTTTGCAGCGTCCTCCGAGGTGGCGGTATGGAAGCTCCGGGTCCAAAACGGACCCAGGTGAGGCGTCTTCACTGCCCCCCGTGTGGAAGCTCCAACACCTGAAGCACGCCCCCGGGGCGGGCCGTCTGGAGGCTCCGCATTCAGCTAAATACACCTCCAAGACGTCCTCCCCTGCCCGTCTGTAACCCGCCACAGTCTTACTGTATTGGCTTCATTCTCAGTTTTTTTCCTGCATTTTTGTGATTATAGGACTGCAGTTATTCATTTTACACCACCCCAGTGTCTGTATGGATGAAGGAAAGTTTATACATTATTTTGATAGATGAATAGAATGATAAAAATTCCAGGGCTTTCCTGTTAACAAAAGTGGTTTCCCCTTGACAGCAGCTTTTCATTGATTTCTGCTTACCTACCCCAAAATAGTTCTGCAAACAAAGAACTAGTGTTATTTCAATTTTCCATTTTTATTTTAACAATGCTTTCAGGTTGTGGCTGAAGCAGAAACTAGTGGTCTGCAGAGATGTGCCCTGCAGAAAAAAATGTTTTCAGTCTGTGGGCTCAAAAAGCTGAGCCTTTGAAAGTGTCATGTTGATAATTTGGCTGATGGCCTGGATTTGGCATCCTATGTTTCAGGAGAAAGTACTGTGGACTGTTTACAGCAGTGTATATTGGCACTGGCAAACTTAGAGGAAATCAATTGCTTCTTTTTTGTTCTTCTCCAGGGTTCCTGGACTTCATATTGTTTACCAAAAAACAAACTTATTTGTCAATGAAGAATTTTGTTAATTGTGAAAATTCTGAATGAAACTACGTGTGAAAGGGATCTAGGAGTCCAAGTAGACCACAAGTTGAACATGAGTGAACAGTGTGATGCGGCAGCTAAAAAGGCCAATGCTATTTTAGGCTGCATCAATAGAAGTATAGTGTCTAGATCAAGAGAAGTAATAGTGCCACTGTATTCTGCTTTGGTCAGGCCCCACCTAGAATATTGTGTCCAGTTCTGGGCGCCACAATTCAGAAAAGACATTGAGAAACTGGAGCGTGTCCAAAGGAGGGTGACAAAAATGGTGAAGGGTCTGGAAACCATGTCCTATGAGGAACGACTTAGGGAGCTGGGGATGTTTAGCCTGGAGAAAAGAAGGTTAAGAGGTGATATGATCGCCCTGTTTAAATATTTGAAGGGATGTCATATTGAAGAGGGAGCAAGCTTGTTTTCTGCTGCTCCAGAGAACAGGACCCGGAACAATGGATGCAAGCTACAGGAAAAGAGATTCCACCTGAACATTAGGAGGAACTTCCTGACAGTAAGGGCTGTTCGACAATGGAATGCACTCCCCCGGAGGGTGATAGAGTCTCCTTCCTTGGAGGTCTTTAAACAGAGGCTGGATGGCCATCTGTCAGGGATGCTTTGATTTGGATTTCCTGCATGGCAGGGGGTTGGACTGGATGGCCCTAGTGGTCTCTTCCAACTCTATGATTCTATGAAAAGATTGGCAATATTAATGCCACAGACTAAGCAAACTATTGTTATTTTTCAGCAAGTTACATGACTTTTCATAAAAGCATCCAATTTACACCATTTTGGGAGAAAAGAAGAGCAATCATTTTCAGACATTTAGGTATGTGATATTCCATGTATGTGCATATGGTGTAAATGTGTGCTTTCATGAAAAAATGGCGTAGTTGTGATAAAAGTCAGTGTGGATCAGTCAGCTGCACATATATGTTCAGAGACAATATCACATGTTCCCAATATCTAACAAAATGGAGATGTATTAGTTTGCAAATTCTATAAATTTGGTGCCTTTGTGAGAATGGGCATGACTGTTGTGAAAAATTGGTCTGTGTTGCTGCATTGAAGTAGTCACAGAGAACAACAACACCAAGCATTAAAATCAAGGGTTCTCCATAACAGTTCAGAAAATTATACAATGGGGAAGGTGGCCAGATCATTTATGGGGTGTGGGAGACACCATTTGTTTTCCAGATGTTTTGGACTTTAATCTTCCTTTAGTCCCACCCAGAATGGCTAGTGGTAAGGGATTATGAGAGCAATAGTCCAAAACATCTGCGGGACCAAAAGGTTCCTCATTCCTGCACAAAGGGCTGAGGAGGAGCTACCCTCCTTATCTATCTTCACAGTAAGTTCTTTGTAGAAGATAATGAGCTGTTTCCAAATGTTCCCTGCCTCTGTCAGAATGAGTTCTCCAATTAACAGCATGACTCCTTCTACTGGAGGATGGAAACTCTTGGATGTAGTCCATCAACATTGTTCTTCTTTTGCTCCTGGGTTTTTTTTTTCTTCCTGACTATATATATTGTGTGTGTGTGTTAGATAACCCAACATCTGCTTTTATTTTATTTTGTTTTAACTTTTCCACATGCTCCACTTGGTACCTATTCAGGTTTGCCTTACAAGGATGGCTGTTCCCATTAAAGATGAGCAGTAGAATTACTCATGTGTTAAGATATATTAGGTGTATCTGAATCTGTACAAGGAGAGGGGATACGTGTTTGAAAGGCAAATGGGAGAATATGGGAATCTGTTTTCTGTGTCCAATGCAGCAACTTTTTTTTGAGGGGGAGGGTACAGAATGCAGACCAGATGTCTGCACCAACAGTTCACCTAACATTCCTAAAATTGCTGTTTTTATATAGTAATGTACATCTTCACTGTTTCAACATTTTACCTCTTTTTTATTGAAAGCACTAAGAATTTTAATGATGTGGGATATATACTCTTTTTTCCCTTTTAGATTACAGAACTTTGTGGTGCAAAACGTGTTGGTTATTTTGGTCGTGCTCAGTTTTATACTGCTCTGAAGCTAATAGCTGCTGCACAGTCTGGTCTCCCAGTACGGATAGAGAGCATTCAGAATGGTAATTCACTAGATGGAGCTGTTTTAATTTCTGGGGACTCATTGTATTTATTTATTTTAAAATATTTATAAGCTATAAGGGTAAAACTATAAAGGTGAAAACTCTGGAGGAGGCTTCCAGCAAAACAGTATAAATAACTGTACAATATAATATAGAATATCATTTACAATGCAGATAACAAAAATTCAAAAACAATAAAACCAAAATTAAAAATTGGAACAAATATATTGAGATTTAAGAAATTCTAACACCCAATAAATTAATACAGAAGAGACCATCTTAAAAATTGAATAGCTCACTAGAAATCTGCATAGGAAAACATAATAAAAAAAAATTAAGTCTTTATAGCCTTTTTAAAGAATGGCAGCCATGTACCCACAGCCTGGAAATTATATTTAAAAAGGAATTGTTAACTTTATTCAAAGTTTAGGTTTGTCCATTGCTCAGATTTTCTAATTGTTTGTAATATTATTGGATTGCCTGCCTTTCTCCCAAAATTGGATTCAAGGCACATTAACTTTTTGCATAATAGCTTTCATTACTTTTATCTTCTTTTATATATTTTTTTAAAGTAAGAAAATGTCTTAATTTTTTGCAAGGGGAAATCACCTTAAAATGCTCCCAGAATATTTCCCAGTCTCCATGTAATGGGTGGATGTTACTTATTACATGGGGGGAAGTAACGAAATTACTCATTGTTACATTATCTCATGAAAGAAATTGTTAGTGCATTATGCCATTGTTACAAAAATAATTTGTTACAGACAATGTTATTATAGGTAACATGTAACTTTCAAGCTCTGGGGGTCCCTAGGAATGAATATAAGTCCTTGACTAGAATGAATAATTACTAGAGTAATTTTCTCCCACTGTGGCAGAAAATGAAAATTTCTGTGCAGCATTCTTCTCTGTTGTTTTGTATCCCAAAATGTTTCAGAATTTTTTCTACATATAAAAACATGTGGGAATTTTTGGTGTTCAAAAATCCCACTACTACAATATTCTTCAAAGAAAAATCCTCTAAAACACTTTGAGACATTTGAACCTGGGGAGAAAACTGCATGTAAATCTAGCTGCTCGATTATTCTTCCAGGTAGGGTTTTCCACTGTTGGGAAGCACTTTATTTCTATCAGGAGATGGATAATAGAGCATATTCTTTCCATCCCCAGATATAACCATTCAGTAAAGCACTCAACAGTCAAGAGGCCACTGATGAACCAGCCTCTCCTTTTGCGTCTGTCAACTTAGTTATGCTCACAGGTTGTCATGGGAGCTGGACTTTGGCTAGTGATTTTGTAGTGTAAACAAGGTTGATAAAGAGTGAAAGCTTTCCTTCATTTAATCTGGTCTCAAA
Organism: Sceloporus undulatus; assembly: GCF_019175285.1. Lineage (NCBI taxonomy): Eukaryota > Metazoa > Chordata > Lepidosauria > Squamata > Phrynosomatidae > Sceloporus > Sceloporus undulatus. The sequence goes on along the minus strand of NC_056524.1, from coordinate 87,569,985 downwards.
CCATTTAAGACTTAAAAAGTTTGACGTTGTCAAATTACCCATCAGGATCTTTGTTGGCAAGACAACTTATAACCACCTCCAAATTAATCACAAAGATGCTGTTGTCGTAATATTTTCAGTCAGGACTCTGGTAGTCAGCACCAAATATGATCTTTAAAAATGATGAAAAATGTTATTTTGGAGTAAAGAAATATTAAAAATATCGATCTACTTTGATGAGTCAGTTGACAGTGATAGGGGCAAAAGATTGTGTTTGGTGTGTGTGTGTACGCAAAAGCATATATATATATATATATATATATGAGTATATATATATATGAGTATATATATATGAGGATGCTTATAGACAACAATTCTATTATCTAATATTTCTTTTAACATTAATGAGGACTTAAAATTAGTTTTTGGGTGGTGGTATGGGAAACATGTCTTAAAGTTTTGTTTCACCAAATTTTCTGTTGACATTTTTCATATTTAAGAGCTGCCTTTGCCTCGATTTATGGCACTGAAAACTGATAGTGAAACAAGGTACGGTCATCCAACAGAAGCCCTTGGAACCAAATTTCAGATTTCACATGCAACAGTTGAAAAAAACTGCTTTAGAAGGTTGGATGAAGGAGACAAGCAGGTAAAAGCCCCTTTGCAATACAGTAATTTTATTGTACAATAAATCTGATTTTTATCTTCCGCTTTGAAATTGGAACAAATAAATAGATAAATAATCTCTGAGTCAGTGTATTTTTAAAATGTATTTGATAAAATTCAGTGTTTAGTCACTTTTGAAATGCATTTAGAATAAATTTCAAGCTTTACAGTTGATGAGTATCCCCTTCTAAACTTTGTTTGGAACAGATCACATAGCTGTTGCAGCTGTTAAAATGGAAAACCATTTATCCTAGGAAGTGCCAACCCTGCTTGAAAGACACACTTCTCTTCCATTTCCAAATATCTCTTTAACTAGCTGTGTGGAAGCCACTTGGAATGCACCAGCTGTTTCTGCAAAACAGTTCCTCTCATGGTTTGATCAGTTCTATCCACAAAAATGCAATCCTTTCTTTCCCTAGCATCCATTGATGGAACTACTTCTGTCAGAGGACAGAAATCACCCTGCAGTCTCCCCTTTCTTTAGCCCCAATAATCTACTCTGGAGAGCTGGGCACAGGTTTTCTGGCAGTATGGAGGATTGCAGGGGGTCATATGGAGAGATGAGAGAAACAAATTCTCAAGAACTAGTGTGTCACAGTGGTTTGAACTATGACTGGAGACCAGGGTTCGAATCTCCACTTGGCCATGAAAACCCACTGGGTGACCTTGGGCAAATCACAGACTCTCTCAGCCTCAGAGGATGGCAATGGCAAATCCCACCTGAAGAAACCTGTTAAGAAAACCCTTTGATAGGTTCACCTTAGTGTTGCCAAAAGTCAGATATGACTTGAAGACAAAGAACAACAATACCAGCAGTCAAGTGCTAGTGTGACATTGGATTTATGTCATGGTTTGTGCTGGTGTGAATTTGAACAGATCATTTCCTGTGGAGAGGTGGTTGTGTGAACAATTTGCCATATTGAGCATTATCCACACACTCCCCACCCCCAGCAGTCACCCATGGGCTTGCTTAAAATAGGAATGAGGCCTGTATAAAAATGAAAAGTAATGGCAAGCAGAGCTGAAACAAGTGTATAAAATGTAAACAATTAAGTTTACAGTTTGAGATTTGAATGCTTTGACCCTGAGTGGACATGTTTTGGCATCTGGGATCCCCTGCAGACTGCAGAGGCTGCCAAAATGCAAAATAAGGGGATGAGAGAACCAAACTGGAGGTGGCAAAAAGTCTACTAGCTTTCTGAAAAATTGGTAATTTTTAGAAATGTTAAACAGTACTGGGGACCAGGGGCTTGGGCTAAGGACCTGTTTAAAAGTTACCTTGCAACTCCAGAAGGATTTCAGAAAAAGCATTCATGCCCTCCCCACCACAAAAGGCTAGAAAAAAAAGGCACTCCAGGGAATGGTGTGTGTGTATATGTGAGGACCTTAAAGACAGATGGGCAACATGTGGCCTCAGGCTTCACTTTGCCCTTCCCTGGCTTTCATTGTCTCCTGTTTGGCAACTAAAACATGCCAGCAGTTAGCAAATATCGTTACATACTAAATGTTGTTTTGTGTCCATTTTCACATACAGTCAGATACTGTCATACAGTTGTAAACCAAATATCAGATGTTGAAATCCTTTATCCATGTCAAATATTGTTATGGAACATTGAATGTTGAGCAAAATTCAGTATCATAATGATTTGTTTGTTTACATGGACAAATTTGTTTTGGATTTATTTTTTCCAATTCAATTTAAATCACAATGACTCTGGACCCACTAGGATTCTGTAGCCCTGTTGCATTCTTTGTTTCTTTTATCTTCAAGCAAGAAGCAAAATCTCCCCCTATGTCTCCCATTGGCTCACCCCCTGCTTCTCCATCCAGCTACCAAAGGATTCCCTTGAGTTATGGCTATGGTATATTGAGAAGCGGACTTGAGCAGCAGCATGGAGGTAGGAGTAATTCTGTTTTACAGTAATCTAATCACAATTAAGGAATCAGGCTATTCTCTGGCTAACTGCATCCTCTTTTAAAGGAAATGTCTCAGATGTTGTGCTTTCTTCTAATATGATCTTGGCTTTCTTTTTCCTGAGAATTACTTTAAATTACTTAATGTGCTAGTAGCACTAGCACATTAAGTTTTGCACTCAAATTCCCATAATGATTATTTTGCACCATGCTATTATAATCACATTTTTTTTTAAAAAAAAAAATCTTTATCCACACTAGCGACCACTTATTAACCTATGTCACAGCCCATCTGTTTAAATGAACTTATGCCAAAAGAGCTAAACAGCTTCTTTTGGATAGCATGAGATTTCTCCCCTCTTTTTCTTGCCATGGGGTGTGATGCAGAACATACACAGATTAGGATTCCCTTTTTCAAAATACTTGGAACCAGAAATATTTTGGATCTTAGAATACCTTATTTGCATGTATTTGCATGTTCATAATGAGATACCTTAGAGATGGGATCCAAGTCTAAACAAAAATTTATAGTTTTTTGTGGGTTTTTTTGGGCTATGTGGCCATGTTCTAGAAGAGTTTATTCTTGATGTTTCGCCAGCATCTGTGGCTAGCATCTTCAGAGAACAACAATTTATTTATGTTTCATATACAACTTATACACATAGCCTGAAGGTAATGTTATCCAATATTTTTAATAATTTTGTGTATGAAATAAAGTTTGTGTACACTGAACCATCAGGAAGCAAAGGTGTCACTATCTCAGCCACCCATGAAAAAGTTTTGGTTTCGGGAGTATTTCGGATTTCTGAATTCTGGATCAGGGAGAGACTACCTGTACTTAATTAGAATTTATTAAAATAAAAAGTTGTACATATAGCTAGACTTTGTTTTCATTTTCATTGTTGCATTTAAAAAGCATCCAATAACTACAGCAGTAAACAGAACACCAACCACAGGAAGCTAACTTCCTGTTTTAGACACTGAGCATGGAATTAAAACTTGATAGACAAACAAATCATGCGGTTTTAAAGACAACAACAACCCTCTTGTTCAAGGAAATTACTAAGGATTTCCTAAATTATGACTCACCTCCTAGAATATGGGAAGTTATGGTAGTACTGAAGTATGGTTCCTGCTTTAGTGCTTGTGTCATCTAATCCCATCATCAAATCTCCTGTCTTGCTTTGAGAATTTAAAGGACATACATTTTGAGTTTCCCAAATCTCTCAACTGGCGTGGCCATTGGCCATGTTTGCTGTGGATTCTGGGAGTTGCAAATGCAACTTTTCCAAATTATACTTGTAGTCACAGCTTACGCTCTGTTTACATAGTTTAGTGTAATTTTTTTTAACCCTGGTCATCTTCCGAAGATTATCTTGTAGCAGCATTGTTAACACAAGTCTCCTTAGCCCTCCTCCCACCCCCGCTTTCATTTTGTGCACAGAATGTGCTCACATTTTCTTCTGAATAAAGCAAGATATTTTGATAAACGTTCAGCTAAAAACTACATAACTACTCTTGCACTGAACAGGTGGAAGGCCCATGCCAGTAGAACACATAAATTCTTAAAATAATTTCAGGCTCCAAAAAGTCACTTGGATTTATAGTGTTTCCATTAAAAAACATACTGTAATGCAACTGCATCTTTTGTAATTATCCCCCTCCTCCGGCTCCCTCGGAATATATCTGAAGGCATATTGCTTGGCCAAATTTAATACTGATGGGATAAATTTGATCAATTTAATTTGAAGCATAAATTTTGTAACTTAAGGTGCATCACCACTGTGGAAATAATGCAGTTTGACACCACTTTAAGTGCTGTTGCTCAATCCTATGGAATCTTGGGATTTGTAGTTCTACAAGGTCTTTAGTCTTTTCTGCCAAAGAGTACTGGTGCATCACAAAACTTCAAATCCCAGGATTCTGTAGGATGGTGCAGTTTAAGTGGTGTACAAGCTGCTTTATTTCTACTGTGCAGCTGCACCATTAGCATGAAATGTTTAAATGTGACAAAAAGCCAGTTTGGTGAATTTATAATGAACTAACTTGAGGTAAACTACTTTTATAAAAATCTAAATTTTGTTGGTTGGTTGGTTTTTAAAAAATATTTTAAAATTCACAAGTCGTAATTGTGCTAGTGGAATAGTCTTGTTGAATATTGGCCTAAATCTCCAGTTTAATGGATTATAGATGGCAAGGCTAAGAAATATTGTACCAGAGACCTTGGAGGACTAATGCGTATCAGAATGGACAGTTTTAGGGCAGGCAGACTTCTTAGAGTTCTCTTAAAAGGTCACTGCAGCACCTAAAAATAATTTCATTTTATGACAGCCCTATTATAATCTAAAAATAAAAAGGAAGAATGCTTCATAATAATACTGGAAACACATGCTTCCTGTTCTGTGTGGCACACATATAACTGTTTAGACTTGGATAAAACACTTTTAATTCTCTTAGTTGCTGTTTTTTGTGTGTGAGTGTGTGGTTGTGTGTGTATTATGGCCTAACATTATGGTTGTATTTAAAAATGTGAACATTTGTGCTTAATTTCCCCCCCTCTGCTGTACATTGCCCTTGAAGATCTTTGAATCCTCTGGTGTGCTGTTTGACTTTACATAAATAAATAAAAGTTGCTGGAAAAAATTAAAAGCTTAGAAGATGTGTTACTCATCACATGTGGCAGCTGTTGACACTTTTACTGTAATTCTCCAGGGCATGCTGGACAATTGAAGTGCTACAGAAACCTACAAATCTAGTTTGACTAGAAATAGATAAGAATATATAGCCAGCACGATGCAATGTTTTGAGCGTTGGATTACAACTGAAGAGTAGAGACCTAATCTCTACTTTCTGTGCAAGTAGAAGTTCCCAGATTCAATTTCTGACATCTCCGTGGAAGATTCCTGGAATGGAGGGTCACTCTGAGTTAGTGTAGACAGTACTGTAAAATGGACCAATTCTGCTTTGAACCTGCTTCCATGACCCAGTTCTAGGGCTATTAACCCGACCTACCCATTAACCAAGCTTGCCCTGAAGACTGTGTTTTGAGACAAGTTGTCATAATACAAATAAGCAACCACTGCCCATTGTATCATGATAGTAATGCTAATGTTAATAGCCATGCATAAGGGTTGATTTTCAGCAGCGGGTTGCAGCTGTGAAGAGAAGGGTTGATCATTTATTTTGGAGAAAAATCTCAATGGGAATTGGACAATATGCAGTGACCTTGGATGTGGCCTTGACTTCTGCACAGTCAGATTTTTAAATATAATTTCATTCTTTGTACAAAAGTTTCCAGTTTCAGCAGTGTCTGTCTCATGAGATTAAAATTAAATTTAAATTTAATTAAAAATTAAAAATCTCATTAGGAATAAAATAAGAACTATTTTGTGAGTATCTGTAAAAGTTTAAAAAATTGAAATAGCATTTCCCACTTGTGGCAAAAACATGCTTGCTAAAATGTTACAGTTTCAAGAATCCTGTTACTTTTGGCTCAAGCTACCTTTGAACCACCTCCCCCATTTCTTCCTGGCAGGTCTGTCTCTATCTTCTTGTCTCACCTATTAAAGTGGTCGTCTTCTTCTATATAGTCAATAATGTCCTTGCTGCCATCACTGCCCATTTTTGATGTCCTATTTCCTCCACATACCTTCTGTCTTCCACTTAGAAGCTCTCTGTGTTGCTGACACCTCTTATTTTCCAAGCTCATTGCTGTACATTCTGTCTGTCTTTTCCTTCTTCTCTGCATGTCTCTTTGTCTTCCTCTACACCTCTTCCTATCAGTCTTTCTCTTATTTAATAATCTCATCATCTTTGATCACCACAACCACACTGTCACATCAATCCTGTTACCTCTCATCATCTTTTCATATACTTCCTCTGTCTCTCACATGCGCACAGGACTTTTCATCCCACACATTACACTGTAATGCAAGTCAGCTCACCATAAGACTTCCACTTCCTCCTTTGTTTCTGAGGAGGTATGCTATTTAAATGACACACATATCTTAAGAGACCAGAAGCTGTGCCAAATCTGTGCTCCAGTCCTTAGTTTAAATGCATCATTTAAACAGCATACCTCCAAAGTGACCTGAAGCAGCTTTATTTTGTCCTGTCTGTTCAGGCCATTAAAGAAAAAAAATGGGGTTTATCACCTTATAGTCTTTAGTGATACATATTCAAAAATTAACTTGTTCCGTAGGAGATAGATATTTGGCCATCTTGTAGAATCAATTTTTAGCATGACAAGGAATTAGTCAATCAATCTGCCTCTGGAGAGAAAATGGTATTTGATGAAGGAAAGAACTTGACTATTTTTTCTTTTTTGTTTAATATGATTCTGTTTATCTATGCCATTACCTGGATTTTGCACTACCTTAGCAAATGTTTGTATTTATTTCTTTGTAATCTTGCATAGGTTCCTATGAAGCCAGAATTCTTACTCACCAGCAAGATGGACCAACATCAGGAAGCTATGGATCAAAATCACTACCGACACATTCCTCTCTCGTTCGGGTAAAAAACTGTATTCCCTGATACCTACTGTAACTCATCTGATCTTCAATCTCTTGCCTGTATAGATAGAAGAGGCTGAAACCAGGAGAACCACAGCTATTCAGATGTCAATAGTTCTGGACTAAATGGATTAATAGTTCATCTTAGTACTAGTGAACTTCCTGTAGGTCTATAAGAGATGTAGACATGATTGAAAGACTCTTATATTGCCAAAATAATTATTAATTTCATCTTCAGAAAACAGACTTATTTACCAGGAGAAGATAAACTATACAGTTAACCTTTGGATGTAATGACTAGCTTCTATGTGTGATTTTCTTCCATGGGAAGATAATACCTTGAGAACTAGAATATATTTGGGAGCTAGGGGGACAAAGTTGAGGAATCCCACAGTGGAATTCAAGGAGGTTGTTCAGAGGAATATCAGCCTTCTTGGCTATCTTGCTTTTGTTTGTTGTGGGGGGTTTGAATGTACCAGAAAGCAATTTGAAAAACAACATGTACCAGTAAGATATAAGAAGGCAGATAGTTGAACTGTTTGAGCATAAGGGGGGGCGCTGCACAGTGGTGTCTCAAAGGTCTCCTAGATCCCTTCTTCCTCCATTCTTCTTTTCTGCTAATCAAAGTATAGGTTGAGTCTCCCTTATTCAGAATTCTAAAATCTCAATATTCCAAAAAGCAAAACTTTTTGCATGGATGGCTGAGATAAAGACACTTTGCTTTCTGATGATTCAGTAAACACAAACTTTATTTCACACACAAATATTATTTAAAATACTGTATAAAATTACTTTCAGGCTATGTGTATAAAGTGTATGTGAAACATAAATGTATTGTGTGTTTAGACTTGGATCCCATCTCCAACATATCTCATTATGTATGTATGTGCCAGTACAGATATTCCAAAATAAATAAATATAAACTTAAATCCAAGATTCAAAACACCTCTGTTTCCAGGCATTCAGATAAAGGAGTCTCAACCTGTACAATATGAGAAGTTGCATAAACTGTCCTTTTATTGACTGATGGAATTGGAGTTTAATGTGAAATCTGTTAGCAGATTGTGTTGCAGGGGCTGCCTGGGTGACCTTAATCAATGATATATGTGTGTATACTTTTACTGTGTATCTTGACCTATCTTTTCGACAATGAGCTCCACCAGTCAAATGATGTATTGCACTTACTCTTGAGACCTGAACCTCCCAGGTTCTGTAGTCTTAAGCCATCATCGAATGGTCCATGGTTTGTTTAGCAGTTCCTGCTGCCAGTAGCAGTGATTGGGCATTGTGCTCCAGCGCAATGTGAGTGGCGTTCTGGAAGAACGCATACTCATTGTGACATTCAAGCCAGGCCAGTAACTTAATGACTTCCATTTTCATTTTAAGGACCTGCAATTCTTGTATTTGTTTGTTTGTTTATGTCATTGAAAGAACTTTAAATTTTGAGAGTTTGAATTTCAGAGTTTGTTCCCCAAAATATGCAGTTGTGAGTTCATTAACAACTTCTTCTTCTTCTTCTTCTTCACCACCACCACCACCACCACCACCACCACCACCACCACCACAGCATTTATACCCCACCCTCCCAGAGTAGCTTACAGTTATTATTATTTTTAATTAGATGTTTCCCTGCCCTCAGGCTTACAATCTAAAAAGACACGAGACAAAAGGAGAAGGGAATGGTGGTGGGGAAGGGGATCAGGTCCATCAGTTCTTCTCTCCCTCTGAGGCCTGGACCATGGCAGATGGACTGGAGGGAGGGCTCTTCTTAATCTAGCCCAGGCCCGATGGAGCTGGGCCTGCATCTCTTCCTCAATGGCCGGTTCGCACAATGTGTCAATATTTGCATTTCCTGCCTTTAAAGAGTAAAACACAATAAACTGGAGACACAATCTGAACAGCATTTTGTTTCCTATAAAATAGAGTACAGTGTCTGTTCCGGACCCCTATGCGTAAGGCAAGTTCCGCTTATGTTCAAGCTGCATGCAAAATAATGGGGCTTGTGCATGCCATGGTGTGCACCACAGACACATGCACCATTTCCTTTATGTTGTGTGGCTTTCAGCACCCGCGTATGATGCAGGCACACTGTAATGTGAAGTTGAAGGCTTTTACAGCTGTCATCCATAATTTTTTGTTGGTTTTTTGGGCTATGTGACCATGTTCTGAAAGAGTTTATTCTTGACATTTCGCTAGCACCTGTGGCTGGCATCTTCTCTGAACTTGGCCCCATAGCCTGAAAAACCCACAGGAAAACCAATAACAGTAAATTCTAATAAATTAGATTACAAAATAGAGTCATTTCATTTTCTGGAGGTTCGTCATGCTCAGAACTATACTGGTAAAGGTGAGATTTCTAAAACACTTTTTTTGAAATTGGTTAAATATCTGTGGCACACATCCCCCCCCCCCAATACTTGGCTTCACATGTATTTAGTTTCATGTAGTTCTGTGAATAAAGCCATTTATTGCAAGTCCAACAGTACTATTATTAACTTCAGTCTCTCCCCATCCATTTCTTTTAAAAAAAGAACTACAGAGTCAGAACAGAGTAAGACGAATGCTTTGAAACTTCAGTAATTCAGCCTTTTCTGTACCTTTCCAAATGATACTTTGCCCTTCCGTTTGAAGTCTCTTTCAGTAGAGAGAGAACCACAGGACAGCAGTAGTAATTACCCAGATGACCCCTGGAGGATAACTGAGGAACAACGAGAATATTACATCAACCAGTTCAAGTCCCTACAACCTGATCTAAACTCTTTCATTTCAGGTAATTTTATGATATTCGCAGTGAGGGAGGCTAGACTGAAAAGCTTGGAGGTTTAAAATTCATATTGGCAAAATGTAGGCCTCTTGCCTGGAGATTATGTGCATGTTGGGATGTACATTAATATGTGACACATTAAAAAAAAAAACACGCACACACACACAAATGGCAACTATGTTGATTTCTGTTTTAAATAAAACATATTGGACATGCTCCAGATAAAGTTTAAATGCCTTGCATCCCACTCAGTTCAATGTGAATGATGTATCCTAGACTTTTCATACAAAGTCTAGGATACGTATTATATTAACCAAACATTTTATGTTTACATGTAGCATGCTTTTCTGTTTTAAATGAATTAAAATTTCTTGGAGTGGAATCTAGTAGACATGTAAATCCTTGAATATTTTGTCCCCATGAGGACAAATGACAGTAGTTTTCTTTCAGTTGAGGTAGAAATAAATATTTATCTGAAGCCTTCTCCCTGTTTTCACATGTCCCAAAGCATTGTGGAAGAATTACTCTACAGAGAAGAACACATGCTTTTGCACACACGCACACACAGACACCTGTTATTCTTCCTGACAGTGTTTGCTAGCTGTTGGGAAACCCATTTTTCAACATGAGAGAAATAATTATGAATATTCTTTTCACACCTGCCTTCTAGTGGAATGGAGATGGAGGCAGTTACCTGCCACCCCCACAGCTATATGTAAGCACTCAATATTTTTTCTAGACTGTTGTAGCAGATTGAGTGGGTGAATTGTATTGCGAAAATAAAACTCTTTCATCACAGAACTGTGCCTCCACTTGTACAAGATTAGGTTTCACCCTAAATGATTACTTGTGTATTAATTCTGCCTGATAAATATACTTATGGAATGAAAAACACTCAATTGGCCATTTATGTACTGCAGTAAACTTGCATTTCCTTTAAAAGATTGCCTCATTAGAGGAAAACAGTAATTAAGTGGCCAGACATCTCAAGGTCATCTCAGATGTTGCCTCTTCATTACTGTAGACATTTTTCTTGTTTTTCTTGGCAACAAGCAGCAAGATGTTGTTCCAAGGAAGAGCAGACAATGGTGGCTCTCATGTAGTTTCTGTCAAAGAGGATAAGAGGGCAGTTCAGAAGTCACATTTTCACTTCAAGAAGCAATGAACTCAATTGATCTTTACTTCCCACATTCTTTATAGTTGTAAAGCCTTAGTCTCACTTTATAGTTTATTTCCTAGTTTGTTAAACAAGTTTGTTATGATATCTGAACCAAGATGTTTTTTAATCTTGTCTTAGAGGGAGTGCTCAAACTATAGTTTTCCAGCTTAGATGCCATGGCAAATCAGAAAATAGTCTAGATGTGAAGCACAGAAGGGGAGGACTTGTTCCCTAGTGAATGTGATATCTCTGCCAGGCCAGAGTGGTCTTCAGTCTTCCAGACCTATCTACTGTCTACAGCATTTAGGCCTTTGTCGTATAAAGTAATAAGCATTTTGCTCCAGTTTTATCCATGTCCTTAATGTATTCCTTCACCTTTAGGGGTGGATAACTGTGGAAGACTAGAAGGCCAATTAACCCTCAAGGAGAGCTGTATTTGCTCTTGTAAGAAAAACATAATTTTGTCCCCAAACTCTCTTTGGGGGGCATATTTTGGGGGGCTTCTTTGACCCCCTTAGAGGACACTGTGGGACACTTTGAGGCAAAAAAAAAAGTTTTGTAAAACTTTGCAAAATTTTGTTTTGACTCCAGGGGGCTCCAAATATACGAAAATGCCCCCTACACCCTTAGATATCATTTTGGGCATTTTGGAGTGAATTGTTTTGACCCTTGAGGCCACAGAAACTGCCCTTGGAGCTGCATGCCTTTGGTCACCCCTGGACTAAATTGTTCCACTAATGTCTGCAAAACTCTTAATATGATTTCTAGCCATGCAAATATGTTCCTAATTGTCAGGATCCTACCAAAATGGGCAAAAAATGTAAAATGTAAATATATGGTAGCAGATGAAGTGAAATCTCACTTTTTGAGGATTGCATGCAAAGAGTACAACAAAACTGGAAACAAAGGGTGCAGGGCTTGCATGCTTCCAGAACAAGTGATTAGGCCGGTCTTGGTAAAGAATTGCAAGCATCTTCATGCTTGAATGCCATTTAGGTAACAGCCCTGATTGAAATGTGGTCTCCCTTAGACATATTTTTGGGTAAAGGTAATAAGGCTGTTTTGAGACTATAGGTCAATGAAGATACAATATTAAGTGAAGACATGTTTCTAACATGTTTTGTTGATGTTTTAAGTCTGTGTCCTATTCCACATATACCTGAAATTATGGTGTTGCTTACCTAAGAATTAAAGCAGTTTAACCCATCTCTAGCTGTCATGACTTTATCCTAAAGAATTGTGGGATTTGTAGTTTGGTGAGGTATTCAGTCTGGTCTGTCAGAGAGCTCTGCTGTCTCACAAACTACAAACCCTAGAATATTTTTAGGAAAGAGTTATGGCCATTAAAGTGATGTCAAGCTGCTTTAATTCTGCAGTGTGGATACATCCCAATATCTGATAGGATTTGATGCCTTCAAGATATTTAGGCAGCTACAACTCCATTGACATGAACTTCAGCTCCGAATCAGTTCACATAGTAACCAAATATTGGAACAGAATATTTCCAACCAAAAGGTCCAATCCAGAGGAAATAATAAGCAGTCTGGACAATATTTATACTCTGATCATTTCTTTCTTCCCTTTCATTTATTTTTCAACCCATGGACAGTCAGGAGCATTGCTCCAGACAATCTAATATAAATTTAACAAATTTGTTAACATTTGCTTAATTTGTTTGCTCATTGTTCAAAATAATAGAACTTGTTTATTATTTCAATGTTTGATCAGTCATCATTGTTGACAGGTTCTGTGGCTAAGAACTTCTTCACAAAATCTAAGCTACCTATCCCTGAGCTTTCACACATATGGTAAGTATTCAGAATTGTGTGTGTGTGGGGGGGGTATGCACAGATGTATTACAGTGGCTGAAAAGTTCTTCATACTTTTCAAAAACTCTCTCTAAAGAAATCACAGTAATTGCCCTCATCAAAAACACTTTGAGGTCCAAGCACAGCAGGGTGTATGTTGATCTTTCTTTTGTGCTTGTTATCTTTGTAGAGATACTGTCCCTTCTCAGCAGGACTAGAGAGATTTGAATAGCAGCGTATACTGGAAGTGTTCTGGAGAATATTGTAAAGAATGTACATAATTAGCACAACAATCCAACAGATACTTTTGTGAAGTGGATTCAGATAAACATACATTTGGAATGGTTACGATAACATCACAAGCTTCAGTTCTAACTGTGCATATCAAATGAGACCTAATTAGTACTCAACTTCTTAAATAAGTTCAGCTGCATAATTCATCAATACTTTACTAATGAGACCTGACCCTGATGTTTTAAAAGAAAATATTCCGCTAACACTGCAGATGGCCCTGTGTGAGTTAACTTTTATTTGAATCCTATTATGTCGGAACTTCTAAGGCGAATCATTACCCAATTATATCAGAACCAACATTAAAACCTTTTAAAAGAATGAAGAGTCTAGGAGCACCTTATGTGTGTGTGTACCTTCAAGTAATCTGTTGACTTATAGCAACCAACCCCATGAATTTCATAGGGTTTCTTAGGGAAGAAATAGTCAGAGGTTGTTTTGCCAGTTCCCTCCTCTGAAATATAGCCTACTGCATCTGATATTTGTTGGCAGTTTCCTACGCAAGTACTAACTAGGGCTGATCCTGCTTAGTTTAGTTTTCCAGGGTTCTTGCTTCTCAGCCTTTTGGCTAGGATCAAGTAAAGTGTGTAGTATAGCAAATTGTATTTGGCACTAAGAAACTTACTCAGGCCTGTTACAGACTGCCAAAATAAAGCTGCTTCGGGTCTCTTTGGTGGAGGTATGCTGTTTAAATGATGCATGGGTCCTAAGAGTCCGGAGGTCACACCAAAGCCACACTCCATTCCTAAGCACTGGAGTGCAGCTTTGGTGCAGCTTCCGGATTCTTAAGATGCATGCATCATTTAAACAGCATACCTCCAAAGAGACCCGAAGCAGCTTTATTGTGGTAGTCTGTAACAGGCCTCAGTTTCCAAAAAGTTCAAAACCTCTTATCACACCTCAGTACTTCCCCCCTTCTCTTTTCTGCTCCTTTTTTTTCTCTTACTGGTCTTTTTCTTCTACATCATTCTGCTCATTCAGTACTCATTCAGCTTGTACCAGCTTCTCATGAGTTAGAAACTGAAACCGCAGTGTCTTCTCCCTGCCCTTCATGCTTTATGTTTTCCCCCCTATGTTTTCTCTTTTTTCACTGCCTTTAAGAATTCTTTTTCCTTCTTGCTGGTCTTTCTGTCCCAACCCTAAAGCTAGTTCAGCCATCTCCTCTTGTAATTTTCCCTTACCATGCTCTAGGAGTTGCTTTCCTTCTTTCTTACATTGCCATATTCTAGTTATTTAAATCCCTGAAAGGGAGACTTCCAGACTAACTCCATATTCCACCCCACTCTTTTGTCTGTCTGTTTTCCTCTACACTCCCCCCCTCTCTCTCACACACTATATTTTCCCTCTTCCCACTTCCAGATGCAGGCAAAAATGTATTTAAGAAATTAAAAAACAAAACAATTTTATAAAATTAATTTTAAAATATTTTTAAAAAACAACAACAAGACAATTGACTAAGGAAGAGAAAACAGGTAGCAAAAGGTAACATTAAGAGCCCATCTACCATTTACCACTAAGGGGCTGTCATGTTAACCTTTTAAATAGATATGTCAGCAAAGAGCAAATGGGTCTTTCTGCAGTTTAAATGTCTTAGGTCTCCAAATATGATATCGATCACAGCTGTGGCTTCATTGATTAGCCAAACACTATGAAAGACAGTACCAGTTTCATATTTGGGGTAGCCATGTTGCTCAAGCAGCAAAATGCAACAAAACCCAAAATCCACAAAACAGTGATACCTTTATTGGACCATCTAAAAGACACAAAAGCATGATGCAAGCTTTCAGAGTTTTATTGGCTTCTTCATCAGGCAAAGATGTTAAAAATCATCCAGGAGAAGAAGAGTGATGATGCTAGAGTCACAGGCATACGTTTTGTGTCAGATGTTACTTCTCTTGTCAATTAAGATGGTCTAGACTGGGATCTCAGTGCAGGCAGAGATCACTCCCCTTCTTGACCTTTTGGGGACTGGGGACAAAGGGCAATAAAAGACAAGTAATAAAATTTCAGATCTGTTAGTAGCAGCAAAGTAACTTCCATCGAGATCCAGCTGTCTTTATCCTGTGTGAGGCCGACTGCCCCTTTCTTAGGCAGAGAACATTGAATTTCTCAGGAACTCTCTGTCTTACATGGTGATGGGGGACACAGGTGCTGTATAGATAAAACTTGTGAATTGTAGCAGGTTTGTTTCTTCTGAGACAATTGAGAAGAACAACAACTGCATTTTTTGCATGTACTGTACTACAAAGCCTTACTTTCATTTTAAACCAAAGCTGGAAATGGAAGCTAAATAACGCTGTAAATGGCACAAAATGGCATGGCTAAATTTCAAGTAAAACCAACCAATTGCACTATATGGCCACTTCGTTTCTTTCTTGTTGATTTTTGTCTTCTTCAATTCCACCCACCCCCTTGCTCATTGAGACTTCTAGTCTCCTTTTCTGCATATCAGGCAGTAGGAATTTTCATTCTTTCTGTAAATATTGTAAGAGTGTGTGGAATAGGCTTCCTTTAGTATCCAATGTCAAGTTTCAAGTGTTTAGGTTTTACAGTCTTGGAGCTACAGCACACACACACACATACACAAACACAGAGGTATATACAGAAGGTACGCTTTTATGGTTTGCTTTACTTTATCAGGTCTCATAGTTGTCTTAGCTGACAGATATTTTATGCATTTGCTTAAGTGGGAAGAGGATAGGGGAGAATTTTACACAAATTTTGATCATCATGGTTATTAACAAATAGTTGCAGGCTTTTACATTATAACATAGGTAAGGCAGTGAACAAAATAATGTTGTAAAGCCTTCGTTATCATATTTTTAAAAGTACTGTATTCAAGAAATAAAAAAAAAATCCACTCCTGGAAAATAGCTTTCCTACTATTTAGATGTAATGTATGTAAACAATGCATTTTGCTTCAACAATAGTCTGAGAAAGGTCATTAACAACTATATTATTTGCAGGGAACTTAGTGATGTAGACCGTGATGGTGCATTGACATTAGCAGAGTTCTGTGCTGCCTTTCACCTCATTGTTGCACGGAAGAATGGCTATCTTTTGCCAGACACCTTGCCAGAGACTCTGCTCCCTGACTATCTTCAACCAGGTGAAGCTTTCATTTTTGTGCTGAAGAACTGCTTCAGTTGATTAAAGCAGCCTTTTAAGCAAAGTCTATTTTTTGCTGAAGTTCTGAGAAAGGAGCTCTGAAATTATAGGGGTTTTAGCTGTGTCTAAATGACATGATTGCTACAACTAGCTTAGCAGAAAAACAGAAGCACAAAAGCTATAACAGTTTCGTTGACTGAAAAATAAAATGGACTTAAAGTATATTATCTGCTTTGGCAGAGATTCAAGACAATTTTCCACATTTTTATCACAGATGGAGCAGGTTCTTCTCCCTCCAAGGACACCAGAGAAACATAATAACAAAGGATTATATAGTGTGTTCAGTGCTCCCAAATTAGAACTAACTGCTTAGGGTGCATCTACACTGTAGAAATAATGCAGTTTGACACCACTGTAACTGCCATGGCTCCATTCTTCAGATTCCTGGGATTTGTAGTTTTGTGAGGCACCAGCTTTCTTTGACAGAGAAGGCAAAAGATCTTGTAAAAGTACAAACTCATGAGATGGAGCTACAGCAACTAAAATGATGTCAAACCATTATTTCTACAGTGTAGATGCACTCTCTGACTCTCTATACAGTCTCCACTCAGTTCACCTTTGTGATGTAGCTTATGTTTTCTATTGTTATTTTAAAGAACTACTGAAATGCATATGTGAAGTGACCACAAAGTAGCATGTATACAGTCCCAGTCCTAGAATCTGAGATACAGTATATGAACACAAACACACGCACAAATACACACACAACTACAAAGTAGTTTCATCACAACACATATTAAGGCAAGAAACATTGCTGATCTCATGGAGGGGAAGTAGGCAGGACTGGAAGCCAATTTTTACCCCCACCCCACCCCACCCCACCCCACCCCGATAGGTTGTACTACCACATTTTCAGCTGATAATGCAACCTGGCAGTGATCTAGTTTGCACCTCTTGGGTTTTTTGGGCTTTTTAATGTCTGTTTATGCAGTTTGGGATGGGTGGCAGTTGGCATTTGGGGGGAAAATTTGGAGGTCTTTTGAGCCAATTTTAGAATATTTTTTCATCTGAAAAATATAAAAAATCAAAACACTTTGTGAGGGATCAGTGCTTTTGTGGGACTCAGATGTGAGGTTGAGACTGCATTATTTATTCTGGATATCCATGATGAATACAAACACTGATGTCTTTCTCTCCTTTTTTTCCTTCTAGCATCCCTCAAGTCTAAAAGTGATCATGTGTTGAATTCTTATTCAGAATCTTTGTCAATAAGTCAACAAACAAGGGATTTCAGTAGGACTGAGGTAAAACAAAACAAAACAAAACCCAGCCCTCATGTCTTTAGATTACAGACATAAATTAATACTTTATTTACTCTTATCTTCACTGTGTTGATCAAAATATATCAGTCATGGCTTAATTTTGCAAGTGCAAGCAGGTCTTTCTATCCTAGTTGAGTCTAATTTAATAGTGAGGTAGAAGTAGTCAATCCTTCACAAGCAGAAAGGAGTATACACAAAGGAAGGAACACCAAAGCTAGTTTCTTAAGGGTGTCTTCTGACAGAATGTACAAGTTAGTATTATCTTCTCTAGTGGAGTTGCTCTGTTCCTGCAAGCAAGCTCTGTCTGGTAGGCGAACACAAAAAAGTGGTATTAGTCCAGTAGATTTGAGTTGATAGTGTGTGATGATAGGGTATGTTTCAGAGCCATACCTGAAAATTTGGAGAATGTTGTTTGATGCAGCTCTGGAAGCTTTATGGGAAGATGGAGATTTAGATTTGTTAATGGGCCAGGCTTGTGTCCCACCAATGGCACTGCCTTTCCACATGTTCCTGTGAGGCAAAAGACTGCCAGTGGCAGCAGTGCTGCTGGTAGGGTCTCCCTTGTCAGACAAACATTTGTTGAGGAGGCACATTAAATGTGCCAAACAGTACTGGGCAGCCCTAGCAGTGCAGGACAACACTGATGGAGAATCTCTCAGAAGCAACAGCAGTGGCACCATAGCTAACACTGTGCAGAAGGAGGCACAGTAAACTGCTTTTGAATGTCTTTTACCACACAAACCCTATGATAAAGAACAGGGATAATCTGGTTAATGGGATGCAACTGGCAGAATCCTTACGTGTGAGTGATCATGTTCTCCAGGAGTTTGTTTTACAGTGAAAAGGGGAAGCCAACCATACTCAAACATGCATTCTAGACTTTAGGAAAGCTGAAATGCTGGGTGTGATCCCATGGTCAGGAATACTAAGAGAATGGAGTTCAGGACAGATGGGAGTTTCTCAGAAGGGAAATATTGAAGGCACAATTTCAAGCAGTTCCAATGAGGAGGAAAAGTGGGAGGTGTCTCAAGAAACCAGGATGGATGACTAAAAAACTATCAGCTGAGCTACATTTTAAATGGGGCATGTATAAGAAATGGAAAAAGGGGGAAACCACCAAAGAGAAATTCAAACAAATATGTAGCATGTGTACAGGTAAAAGCTAAAGCACAGAATGAGTTCAGGTTTGCTGGAGAAGTTATGAACAATAAAAAGGGCTTTTTTGGTTATGTCCATAGCAAAGGGGAGAAGAAGGAAATGTTAAGGCCATTGCATTGAGTAGATGGCTTAATGCTAATGGGGCAGAGAAAAGGCAGAACTACTCAACATCTTCTTTGCCTCAGTCTTCACATAAAAGAAGTAGGGGAAATACACAGAATAAGTAAAGTCTTGTACTACCTGGTTAATCTAAATGAATTAAAATCTCCAGGACCAGATGAACTGCATACAAGAGTATTAAAAGAACTGGCAGAAGTAACCTAAGAGCCATTGGCAATAATCTTTGAACATTCCTGGAGAACAGGAGAGTCCCAGCAGACCGGAAGAGGGCAAATATTGCCCCCATCTTCAAAAATGGAAAAAAAAGAGGATCCAAACAATTACTGCTCAGTTAGCCTGACATCAATACAAGGAAAGATTCTAGAGCTGATAATTAAATAGAGTCTGTAGGTGTTTAGAAAGGAATGCCATAATTGCAAAAAGTCAACATGGGTTTCTCCAAAACAAGTCATAGCCAACTCTGATTCTATGAGACAATCCAAATATAAAACGAGATAATCCCAGAAGATGGCACTCCTGTGTTGGGAGACACCCAGCGAACTACTGGAATACAGCCAAAGACAACAAAAGTGAAAGAAAACAAATGTAATTGGAAGTTTACAGTTGAACATTAAGCACATAGAATATAATGACTACAGATAATTTACATAATAATGAAGATATTGAAACAGTTCAAGATTTTCTATACCTGAGCTGGGCTGGTGATCTTGAGGTCTCTCATTCATAGGATTTCCATATGACAAAGTTGTCTAGATGACAGTTAATAACAACAGGTTTGCATTCTTAAGACAACCTATAGCCTGACAAGGCTTTAATTTTTCTCTTTTTAAAAGAAATGCTTTGTCATTCTACCCATGAATACATAAAATCTGAGTTTTGGTATATCTTGTTTTAGTGATAAAACCTTTAGTCAAAACTGACTAACTTATATTCAGATAAATTCTTGGATATCTAAATATGGAATAGCCTCCAGCTTTTGAACTGTGAGTGTAAATAAATACTGCCGTTTTTCTCACCAAAGCTATTGATCTATATGTATTAATATTTTTCCTTCTCTCTCTCTCTCTCTCTGTCTGTCACTTTCTCTCTCTTTCTGTGTCTTCCCTCCCTCTCCCCCCCTCTGTTTTTTTAACATTCAGCTTGAAACTGTCAGTGAGGATCCAAACAATTCAGAACCATTGATTCATTTTGAAACAGCATCTCTTGAACCAGTTAGTGACAACTTTTTTTAAAAAAATTGCATTATCCAATCTGTGAAACTTTACTTGTACATTCTTTTATGTTTTTCTTGAAATTGTTTGTCTCTGTGTTTATTACAAAATTAATATTATGAGGCATAGTAAAAATAAGGGAGTTAGTTTCATTGTTTCATTCCTTTGTAAACACATTACTGGAACAATATCCAGCTAAAATGTTGAGCAACTGACCAGCAATAAATTATCATCATCATCATCATCATCATCATCATCATCATCATCATCATCACCTCCCTTGCCCAGTTTGGCACTCACGGAGGCTAGCAAGAGTGAAAACAGAGTTAAATATTCACACTTTTCAAAAATTAAAAAGCAATTATGTGTATGAAAACATTTAAGCAATGGAGAAAATTCATACTAAAATAATAACATCTACTAGTAGAAGTACACCTGTTACTATTCTTATTCTGACTTTCTCCCCATTTGCGACTCAAGTGGCTTACAACAATTAAGACAAACTTAGGCCCTTTACAAATGGGCATAAAGTACGGACTGGGTCCGTATTAGGGTTAGAAAGGGGCGTCACTTCTGGACGCCCCTAACCCTAATAAGGACCGAGTCCGTACAAAATGGCGGCCCCCGTTCCACTCGGGGGCCGCCATCTTTATGTAGCAGACGTGCTGTGTCCACACGGCACACGGCGCATATGATGCTGCGAGTGCGCCATTGGCACCTCATGCTGTCACATCCACGCTGCGGAAATAAGCACCATTTTGGGGCTGCTTTTTGCTCTGCGAGGGAGCCGCACGGTTTGGCTGCTGCGGCTCCATCGCGGAGGAACCAGCAGTGGCGCTAGACTGCCCCTTCTGGGCGGTCTGTAACATGCCTTAGTTAAAAATGTACAGCATACAAAATAACACTAAAAACCATTAAACCATCAAAAAATTAAAGTCAGTTGAAAACAGACTGTGCAACTTGCTCACACAGGTGGTCTGGTTGGATACCACCCACCACTGTCTTCCTGCTAGCAGGTGAAGGCTTTTGGCTTTTAAAATGATGTGGCAGACAAGGTTTGTAATGGTGCAGGGTGATGGTGCTGTTATTTCTGTTCTATTATGTTTTGTATGTATTTTAAAAAACTGCTCTTAACCTGCATTTTTAACTAATGTTATTTAAATATAAATTTAATGTAATTGTGCATTAACCTTTTTATTGAAAGCTTTTTAGTTGTACCCTTGGTATCCACTGGGGTTTGATTCCAGGTCTGCTTGTTGATAACAAAATTCGTGGATACTCAAGTCCCATTATGTACAAAAAAAATTTCCCTTATATAAAATGGCAAAATCTAAATTTGCTTTTCGGAATTTACACATTTTAAATAGATATATTTTGAAGCCGTGGATGCTTGAAGCCATGGATAAAGAATCTGTGGGTATGAAAGGCCAACTGGTTTTAGAAGGTTGTAAGCCATCTTGGATCCCATGCTGGGAGAAAGGCAGAATAATAAATAAATGCTATCCAGCGATTAAAAGTCCTGTAGATTATACAAGGCTTGTTTGCCTTAAAAAAAATGATTCCCAAAGGCCCATCAGAGTAAAAAAAAGTGTTCACCTTTCTGAAGAAAGATAGTAAGGAAGGTGTCAGTTTGGCCTCTCTTGGAAGAGAGTATACAAGTTACTCATTCTAAACGATTGTTGTAGAACACTGAACGCAGAGCTGATTCATATGGACTTGGAAATTGAGAGACATGTGAGATGATCATAATAGTCTGCAGTGTTTCCACATGAATGACTTTTGGGAAATTTGCATAGGTTTTAATTCTTCAGTAAGTAATACTGCCAGAAGTGACAATATTTTGTACTGTCAATGACCATCTTGCCAAAAGTGACACTATACTATGACTGATTTTGTTCTTGAAGGAAAAATGAGTAATTTTAGCAATTTTCATTCTTCTATGAGAAAATCTTTTCAAGCTATGTAGTTTTTGAACACTGTTAGCTGTTCAGGACTTTGTGCAAAATTAGCATTTGTTATTTTTTTCACGGCAAAAATGCTATTTTATTTGGGGGAATAATGTATGCAAATTTTGTGCAGTTTAAGTCCCAAGCTGTGACGATTCTTGTCACCCCAGGAGTCTCCTTGGGCTAGTCTACATGTAGGTGTACTATGTAAATTGGTGCATATTTTCATACATTGGCATCGACAGTTAATTATATTCACTTTCCTTCACAAATTGCATCTATTTGCATCTATTCACCCTCCCTGGGCCAAAAATCTGCAGACATCCAAACACATGCAAAGCAGATATATAGCCACACGTGAGATAATGCACATCTCTGTGGATTTCAGTTGATACTCTGGTAAAAAGTGTAAAGTCTTTTCCCAGCAAGTTTAAGTTTTTCAGAGGGGCCCCTACAAAAATCCTGAACACCTGCAAATCTTGTGTGGCCAGATCACATTCTGATCAACTGGAATAAGGGGTATTTTAAATGTGTACACTAGCCCCTTGTCAGAGTTTCCCAGTGTGCAAAATATTTTCCCCCAACTATTTTTTTTTAGTATTTCCAAACATTCTTTCAATTTCTTTCAAGTGCATATCTACAGCCCTATATAAATAAAGCATAATAATAATAATAATTTCTACACTATATTACATCACTCATACAGCCAGGAGTAAAGTTGACGAGAATTAATACTGCTATCCTGAACATGCTTATTAGAGAATGAGCCCCACTGAATCTTTTTCAGCCGCCATGTTTAAGATCACATGTCATGTTACATTGTAGAGTAATTCGAAAGCTTTGTTGCTTTCCTAATTTGGTCCATCACCTTCCCTATGTGACTTGGTTTAAGTGGAAACTCTTAATTCTTCCCTGATGGCATTCTCCTCTAAAGGTCTCTCCAGAAAACTGATTTTAGTTAGCTTGCTTGAGCTGCTTGACTTGTAGGTTATGTCTTTGTCTCCATCTCCCTCCCTTTGTTTCTAAATTTCACAACTACTACTTTTTTCTCTGCAAGGGAACAGCACTTGAAGAGATGCCTGATAAAGCTCCCTTGACACAGGACACAATTAAGGATGAGAAACAAGGTACAATAGAAAACTGCTCTCTTTTAATTAATTAGGTTTCAGGTGGTAATAGATATTTTATACAATTCCTATTAGCTAAGGAAAATCAATACCGTCTAAGTCAGTTATCCAGTAGCATCACTCTTGAATAGGAGAAAAAATGATGAAGGTTCTCAAACGATAGAGGTTGGGGAAGAAAAGAAATTGATGTGAATCACAAATATTCACTAGATGTATAAGTTAAATAGTTCAAACAGATCTTTCAATAAAACTGTTAACAGAAAAAGACATTACAAGTGCAACATTTCCTCTTATGTTAACACAAACATCTAGACAGGGTGGAGCTACATTATTCTAGTAAATTGCATGTGGCCTATATGTGGAACTTCTGATTAACTGATGTAGAAGGATTGTAGAGCTAGAGCTGGAGAATGATGCTTGCTCTTTTCCTCTGTAAGTGTCCTACACTAGTTACTCCCCCCAGCCCAGCTTCTTCCAAGCTCAGAGCCTAATGGCCAGGCTGCTAACATGGCAGAATAGGTACTTGCTCTTTCCTGCAAACACATTCACTGCATTAATTGCATATATAAATTTGAAAGCTTGAGTTATAAATGTCTTCATAAAACCTAGTGTTGCAAAGAATAATGTGGTTTACAACACTCTGTTTACTTTATGGTGTGTAGTTCACCCCTTCACATAGTTGAAGGATAAGAATCTGGAGCCTAAATGTATTGAGAAATTCAGTAAGTGTTGCCTTGTTTTATAGAACTTCCATTCATGCCTCCTGCACAACTAGAACACATCACAACTAGAACACATCAATAATTAAGTCACATATTATAGTTATTGAGGCGGGTTACATACCGCCATTTGGGATGTTCTCAGGACGTCCCAGTTTAAAAAAGGGGGGCATCTCTTCTAGATGCCCCTACTCCTGTTACGGACTCTGTCTGTAACAAATGGCAGCAGCCGTTCCACACGGCCGTCGCCATCTTGACGTAACGGATGCTCTGTGTCCGCACGTCGCACCCCATAAATGACGCTGCGAGTGCGCGACTAGCGCCTTACGGCGTCTTCCGCGGAGCAAGAAGCAGCACGATTTTCGTGCTCCTTGGCAGCGTCTGGGAACCGCGCCGTTTGGCTGCTGCGGTTCCCAGACGCTGCAACCGGCGGCGGCGCGAGACAGCCCCTTCTGGGCCGTCTGTAACGTGCCTTAGACTTGTATTATTTCTATTTCAGTTGTTCTTTTGATCTTATATGAACTATCATGAGAACCTTTTCTGAAGGCCAGTATAAAAATACTCTCATAATAACTTCATATTGGCAAAGGTGCTGAATCTGTGGGGAAACATCTAAGTCTGTGCTCTCAATCCGTCAAGAACTGTATAAGGAAGAGAAGCTTCCATGTAGAAATCTTTCTCTACCCTTTCTTCTGTATATTTTCAGATACTGCTGTTCATACTTACCTAGTAATTGTATGTGTGTATATGTACCTTCAGGTTACCTGTTGACGCATGGTGACTCCATTAATAGGCTCAAAGGTGGTTTTGCCAGTTTGTTCCTCTGAAATTTAACCTACAGCACCTGATATTTGTTGATGGTCTCTCAGCCAAGTAGTAACCAGGGGTGACCTTGCTTAGCTTCCACGATCAGACAGGATCTGGTGCCTGTAGGGTAATTAGGCCAACTACAGAATACAAAAATAGGTGCTCTAGCGCACACACGCACACGCACACACACACACACTTTTAAAATTTAGTATTTCTGGTTTAGAAGGTTACAGCTTCCCTGACTCTTATCTTCAGATACATGTGAAAGAACCACACTTCCAGTTCATGGGAGGAAGACACATGCAGATATTCGTATTGTGTCAATTTGATGGTAGGAGAAAGGGAATAAAGATTTGTCCTTCTCCCTCCATACATACAGAACTACACTCTTTTGTGGGGAAGTCTGTCCTGTCCTCCCTGGGTATGTCTGCCTTCTCGTTCTTCTGTCCACAGCATAATGACAAGCAGAAGTCTCTGTGGGAGTAACACATTTTAAAGAGAAGTGCAGGAAAGTCTAGTTTTTGAGTGAAGCAGAACTCTTGGGACAAATTATTCCTTTCACTAGTGTCAAGAAAACAGTACATTTCTCTTGTAAAGCATAAACTTATAAGAGCTCATAGAGTGTTAATGGGAATTAAAAGTAGTATTTCATAAGATGTTTAACTAGAGTCTTTTATAGACTTTTGTGTTAAACTGAATAAGTAATATAAAATGGTGTTCCACAACTTGTTTTTATTAAGGTCTGAAAATTAGTTCTTCTGCCCAAGCGGTACCAAAGGAGTTTAAAGTATCTCAACACTTGGCTTTCAAAACAGGTATGACAAAACATTCCTATATACAACCCAATTTAGATTCTCTAAGACTACTTCTTACTGATATTCGCTTTGGAGTAAAATATGTTAATTGTGACACTCTTCAGTAGCTCATCCATATATACTGAAATGTGATATATCAATTAGAAGAAAATCCCAGATGGATAGCTGTTGTTCTGATCTGTAGGCCACCCAGGGCAAAGTACTAAGCAAAGTCCATTAGAGATGAGAAAGGAGTCCAAGTTGTGCAGTGGTTTAATGCCGATACTGCAACAACAAGGTTGTGAATTCAATCCCAGGGCTCTAGGGTTGACTTAGCCTTGCATTCTTCTGTAGATCACTAAAGTGAATACCCAGCTTGTTGAGGGCAATTGACTTACACATTGTAAACTGCTTAGGGAATGCTTAAGTGCACTGATAAGCAGTATAAAAATGTACTTGCTATTGCTATATTGTTAGCCGATCCGGTTAGGTACAGAGGCTTACCAGCTAGTTACAGAGTCAGGCAGTCCAAGTCAGTAGGATATAGCAAGAAAGCCAAGACTTCAGTCCAAGGGAGTGACTGGTATCATGGTCAATTTATGATGCAAGGTCTAAAGTTTTTCAGAAACTCAAGCCAGGAATAAAGAGAGGAGAATGTTGTTTCCTCCGAAAGGTCTGTTGTCAGCAACATCCTGAGGACGTTGTTGGATTATTTATGGCCTGGAAGCTTCTCCCAGCTGTTGCCTGATTAATGAGCGTTTCCTTATGTAAACACTGAGTGTCTCAAACCCTCCTTCTCTTGTCTGCGTTTCATTATGGTTGGTGGTATGAGCCCATGTCTGTGTATTGTGACTGCTGGGAGTGTCACTGCCTTTCTTGATCAGTGGCATGCCCCTCAGTCCTTTGGTTTTCCTGTCTGTATCATATTTTCCAGAAGGTACATCCCCCTGTTGTTTTGTTTCATTGTCTGTGCCAGAATCTGAACCTAGGTCCTGGGAACAAGGCATGACAGTTGTTGCAAAAGAAAAAACGAGCCTTGTGATACCTTAAAGACTAATGTAATTATTGTGAAGTAAACCTTTATAGACTATGGTCCAGCGATGAAGTGGACTCTAGTTCCTAAAAATTTGTGCCATGATAAACTGGTTAGTTGGTAAGATTCCATGCGAGTCTTTCTTAGTTTTGTTAGGGGAAAAAGTAGAGATAGCTGAAGCAGGAAAAAAAATTATTTAAGAGTTAAACTACAAACACTAAAATAAATTATTATAAATTATTTCATATAGAACTTTTTTTTTTTAAAAAAAAGAATCTTTCCAAAATGTGATAATCCAAAATGAGACCTAACAAAATTAGGTCACTGAGTTGCTGCTGCTGAAGTTCTCTTTCCCACATAAGAGGATTGCCGTTAATGAATGAATAACATCCTGTCCTCCTTGTGCAAAAAGTCCTCTGAAGAGTTAGTACCTCATGATCTGCATTGATGAACAACTCAGTAATCTCTCCTTTACTTACTGAGTTTTTCTTTTTTCTTCTTTTTTTTGTTCTGTTTTTTCTGATATATATATATATATATATATATATATATATATATATATATATATGCGCGCACCATTTAAGATGGCAAGTGGAAGCTTGCCTGCTTGAATATTCCTATATCTAAAAATAACAGTGCTATGTCAAAATTGCTAGTGTATCAGGAAGAAATCCAGTCTCTCCTGTGCTAACATTTCATTTTCAAAATGGTGAAGCACTTGGATAATCAATAGATGATTAACTTTGAATATAGGTACATTACATTGTTATAGCAGATTTCATCTGAAATCCTATTAGTGATACACACACACCCCAGCATTAGGTTTACTTACACCAGTGTAAATCACATTTTTGATATTTTCATTAGACTAAAGGATATGTACACCTTCATAATTTACTGTATATACTTGACTATAAGTCGACTATAAGTTACATTTTGGGGCCAAGATTATGGATTTTGATATGACAAGGTTAAAACTAGGGGCATGTAACAAAGGTTCTAAAGGATGAAGCAAAGGAAAACAATGCTAAAGAACTTAAAAATTCCAGCAGGCATTATGTTTAGTTCACACTAAAGGCTGGCTGGATGAGAGAGTGGCAGGGGGGGTCAGTACTTCCAAGACAGATTACACTCTTGTCTTTCACCAGAAGATGGTTCCTTTCTTAAAACAAGAGTTAAAATATAGTACTTACATTGACTCAGGATTTTTGGGTCAATTTTTTTGACTAAAATTTCTAGACTTATACATGAGTATATCCAGTAGTATAATTAGCAGCTGTTTATTGCTTGATATAGCAGCAGATTTTTTGGGGGGGGATTCTTTTTATTTCGGGCCTCTTTTTACTCCATATTGGTCTTTTCATTTTGACTTTCCAAATGTAATTTGGTAATTCCTAAATCCCAATATAGTAAATTCCTTAGTGAGTCCTAAATCTAGATGTTAGTCTCAATTAGAGTAGACTCAACTGAATCAATGGAAATACAGTAGGTCAACACCTATGTAAATCAGTATTCTCTAATTCAGATTAACTATTGGATTTAAACCTAAATTAATAAATAGAATAATGTTCTCATTGTGATCCTTTTTTTGTATATTGGATTGGCCTACTCATGTGTTAGAAATGGCAGCTGTTCTTTGAGTGAGCTTGGAAAGTTTTTGAGATCTCATGCCCATTGTTTCTTTAGCAGCAAGACATGCTGGTTTGGTCACTTAGCAATTTGCACTGCCTAAAAAAAAGCAGTATAAAATAAAAGGTTGTTTATTCCTGAACATGAAAGATGTGTTTTTTTAAATGTGAAATACACTTGGTGAGCCTTCAATATACGTATGTATTAGTGCTGTTAACTAATGGCATATAGCACCTTTAAAATCTTAGATTTGGAAGGGGTCACAAAGACCATCTAGTTCAACTCAATGCCATGTAAGAATATACTGGTAAAGCATGCCTGAGAGACGTCAGTTCAACCTCTGTTTAAAGACCTCCGTAGAAGGAGAATCTACCACATGCCAAGGCAGTCCATTCCATTCTCATACTGGTCTCACAGTAAAAAGATTCTTCCTAATATTTAGGAATATTTTCTTATAGTTTGAATCCATTGATTTGTGTTCTAGAAGATTTTCATACCAGTGAGATAAGTGCTGGTAAAAAGCCAGTAAAATGTCAGGGAAGCGCAGGTGTATGAAAGCCTGACACGTTTCCCAAATGGCAGGGAATCGTCCCCTCACTTCCAGCATCCCTGAGTCATTTGGGGAGCAGCAATTTCCTATGAATGGAAACTTGGCATTCATAGGAAATTGCTGCTTCTCAAATGATTGAGGGACACTGGAGGCGAGGGGACGATTCCCTGCTGTTTGGGAAGCACATCAGGCTTTCATGCACATGTGCTTCCCTGACATTTTATCAGCTTTTTACCAGTGCTTATCCCATGGTAAGTGCTGGTATGAAAATCTTCCTAGTCTCTGGAGCAGCAGAAAATGAGCTCACTCAGTCTTCTACATAACATGGCATATTTACTGTAATTTATCTTGATGGATCAGTGGTAATGATAAGAGGTTTGTTTTCCAGGGGAAATAAATCTTAATAAATGATCTTTGTGTTACAGTTGCTCAGGAATCAAACACAATCAAAGCAAGACCACGGTCTAGGTAAGGAAGTGAGTTTCTCATTTCTTAGCAGTGTTCACTGCTCTTGCTTGCTACTATCCTCACAGTATTCTTTGAACAAATTATTTGAAAGCAGTGAGGTTTTATCTTTTCACTTTATACATTTAGATACAAAAATTGCTTGCCCAAGGCCCCATTCATACTGACCTTTTTGCGCTGGAAGGAACTGGGAAGATCCCCCCCCCCCCGAATCCCTCCAGAAGCAAGTGCCCACCACCTCAATCAGGGTATTTTAACCCTGAATGCTCTCGGAGAAATCGGTTTAAAATGAAGGCGCCTTTGCTGTCAATCAAACTCAGTTTCGTTTTCGTCATTGGTGATGTTTCCCCCGGCTCCCTCCTCCTCCTCTTCCTCCTCCGAGATTGTCCTCAATGGCCCCCTTCTTTCCCTGCACCCATTGGGCAATCGGAATTGTGCTTCCCCCCTCCTTTTTTTTAAAAAAAAAACCAGGCGCCAGTATGCACAGATTTTGTCAAATTTAAAAACCTCCTGTGTGTGTGTGTGTGTGTGTTGTGGGTATTTGGGTCACTGCAGGTTATGGATCTTCCCTTGGCCCCATTTTCAACCCCAAAATGCAATCTAATGCCATCCCTGCATCCTGCATCCTCCCTCCTTGCCACCCCAGAGTGCCTCATACACATGTAATAATTAATTAATTAATTAATTCCTCACCTCGGAATGCCATCTCTGCATCCTTTGCTTTTCCTCGGCTACCCCTGAATTCCTTACAGACAGTAGTAAAAGCATTCTGTATCAATTTGCCAAATTGGAAAGAGAAACGTTTGTAACATTCGCATTGTAGCATTCACATAGAAAGAAAAGCCTCCTTTTTTAATCATAGTCTACTCAATGTATGTATGTTTTTGTAAACATGTGTTTAATGTTTTTGTAAATGTATATATGTTTGTCTTCTTTGATATTTGTTTTTCAAAATAATAATAATAATAAAGCCTCCTGCAAAGTGCCTTGCTTGTGGAAGCAAGGAAATGAAAGGGAAAGTGAACAGGCAGGCAGCCACATTCTATCTATATATCTATCTACCTGTAGCAAAAAACATGCGCATAGTCTGTAAAAAATTATAATAAAAAAAGAAAGAGCGAAAGCTGCTTGGTGCGAGAGGGAAGCTTGTTCCATTCTGTGCCCTCCCTCTGACCTAATTCCCTCCCCTGAATTGACCTTTCGTCCTGCTCCTTCCTCCTCCTCCTAACACTGTTTTGTTTAAAAAAAAAAAGCATAATAAATATAATGGAAGCTCACCTGCTATAGATTGCCAGCTGTCCATTCAGGACAAACTGAGAATCTCAAGGAGAATCCCAAGCAACATCTAGTGCTTCTGTCTGCCAAATAGCACCTTAGATGGAAACCGGCTACATAGGTTTTGAGAATGATCTAAGTGGTACAAACCAAGTGAATGGGAAGAACCATTAGAAAATGTGTAATAGAGAACATGCTTGCTTCAAGGAGACAACTGGAGAAAAAAGATATAGATAATGTGAAAAGTTATTTAGGTGTGCAACAACGATATAAATAGAATTAACTAGGTGAAGAATCATACTCTGGGATTAATATTTAGGCAAGTCTTGTGAGCCATTTCTAGTGATATACATTTTATTATCAACATTTAATTCTTACTAAAAAATAGAAACATGAGTCAACAGTATTCTAGTAGGTGCTAAGACCAGTTGACACCTCACATTTAAAGACATGTAGTGTTCTGGGCTTTCATCAAGGATTTCCTTCATCCTATTTCAGCTAGCCATGTTTCTGGAAAAGCTGTTTGGGGCATCCTTGTAAAGCTCATTTACCTTTCTTACCTCTGATACCAAATGTAAGGGCCTCCAACTGTCCCTCAGCTATGGCACCAAATGCTGGGACCTTCAGTATGCTCTCATGGTTCCTGTGTGAGATTTTATTTGTATAATTCCACCACTGGGCACAAATATCCTTGAATTGCTGTTGCCACTGCTATAGCATCAAATGCAAGGACTTTCTAGATGTCCATGGTCTCTGTGTGAGAGACTTCATTTGTATAATCCCACCAGTAGGCACCACCATCTTTGAACCACTGATGCCACCACAGACCCTATAGGGTTGCCATATTAAAATTTGGACACCTAATTTACATATTATAAAAATATTCTATTTATACAAACCACTCAAATTTACATTCTACTTAGGCAAATTAAGCACATTAGTGGTTACATTTTGTCTTCCACTATGTTTAAGCTTTATACTATTTTAAAAGTTAGGACTCATCTGACAGAAACAGTATAGATCGACATTTAAAGTGCTGTATAGATCAACATTTAATTTGTGGCATGTTTTTTTTCAGTGGGGGGTTGCCATTACCATTCTCTGAGGCTAGTCATAGTAAACCCAATGAATTTTGCATCTGAGTAGTTCTGTTTAGGACTGTGGTGTATTCATTTGTTCAATCTGGAGGGAAGCAGGCAGTGTGAAAACCCAGGTGACAGACCAGATCCTGAAGCATCTCCCCCATTTTTGACTCTATCCCCCTCTCCTTAAGGCTTGAGTGTTTTCAGGATTGCCCCCCCCCCTCAATATCTTTAGTCCCTGCATGCCTCTTGCCAATCCTGCTCCCCATCTATAGCTGTTATTTCTCATCCAAAATCCAAACCACCATCCCTTAAATTAAGCCATCTGAATAGGAGACAACACAATAGATTTACCTATACTGTGTAGAGAAGTGAATATTTTGTACTTTCACCCCTTTTTTCTTCTGCTACTTTTCACCGCCTTGTCCTCTTAATCATTCTGTCTCAGCTGAGCTCAACCCAAAATGAAATGGGCCTTTATTTATGTTTTAACCCAGGGGTAGGCAACCTGCGGCCAGCGGGCCGGATGCGGCCCGGCAAGGCCTTGGGACCGGCCCCAGCCCGGTCCTGCCGCAGATTGCCGCCAGGGCCTTTGGCCTCTCGCGCGCAGGGGCAAGGGGGCAATTGTTTATAGACACCTCAGAAACGTGCATTTATATTAAAAAAATTTAAAAAATCAGCAAATATTTTTGCGTGCCCTCCACTTTTTTTAAAAAAAAGTGTCCACCATTTGAAAATGTTGTCCTACATTTGTCCCGGTTTATTTATTTATTTAAATTTTTTTTAAAAAAATTATTTAATTATTTATTTTTTGGCTTCGGCCCCCCAGTTGTCTGAGGGACAGCAACCCGGCCCCCAGCTCAAAAAGGTTGCCTACCCCTGTTTTAACCAGTTCTCTCTCTCTGAGGCAGAAGGGGAGTCCAACAGGAAAGAGGGAGAGAAGACAAAAGAAAGACACACTCAGCCTTACTGCCCATTCAGAATTTAAAGCCATAACCCATGACTGCTGCAAGCTATTCTCACCAACTCCCAGGCTCCCTTTTCCCCTCCGAGCCAGTACTGTTACTGTTGCCGCTCTATAAGCCACTCTAAGTCCCAGTCTTGTGGAAAGGGCGGTATGATGATGGGGATGATATAATCACTACCAAGAGTAGGCTTCTAGTGTTAATAGGGCTATCATCACCTGCAGAAAAGAATAAAAGGAGAGGAGGGGAGTTTCAGTGCAAAGAGTGGAGACTGAGGTCTCTGACAAAATGCAGCCTGGAACAAAGGAAGAATCTGGGATCTGCTTCAAACATGCCCAGCTAGCTGGGACATTTTTTTAGACCCTCCAATCTGGGATATTCTTGGTTTTCCAAGACGTATGTGAACCCTAACCCTGTGTGAATGAATTCAATCATGCCAATAACATGACTGTAGCATTCTCAAATGTAGAATACAAAAAGTAATTTCTTAAAAAGAGGTTCAACATATAGTTAAAGATTACTTATTTAACACATCTAAATCCTAATTGATTAATTTGGACATTCATATGTCTTACTCACTGGCTGACATCTACTTAACCTTTTAAACATTTTCAATCATTCTGCTAATCACCAGTCATTTCCAACATGCCACATACTCATGCCCCTCCCAACAAATCACGTAGCTTATTACATTTAGTACACATCACATACATACTGTGTTTGTGTGTGTTGAATATGTATGTGCCTTCAAGTTGCCTGTGAACTTAATGATAACCCCATAACTTTCATAGAATTTTCTTAGGCAAGGAATACTCAGAGGTGGCTCTACCAGTTCCTTCATTCAAAATATAACATACAGCACCATTGTTGTTGTGTGCCTTCAAGTCTTTTCCAACTTATGATGACCCTACCCCGGGGGTTTCTTGGCAAGGTTTGTTCAGAGAGTATTTGTCTTTGCCTTCCTTTGAGGCCTAGGAAGTGTGATGTGTCCCCCTTCTCCCAGTGGGTTTCCATGGCTGAACAGAGATTTGAACCCTGGTCTCCAGAATTGTTGTTCAGTGATCAAACCACTGTGCTACAATGACTCTTGTACAGCACCATACTTTTCCTTAATTTCTCTAATATCCACTACAACACTATGCCCTTGAAAGACCTCAATTCACAAGCCTCAAATGGAAAGTTAATAAAGTTTGGAGACCCACTTGGGCCACATCCTACTGAATACTGGGATTTGTGCTTTCGTGAAGGGACTATAGCTCTCAGGACAAATTCTAAATAGCTCATGAAACTACATATCATAGAATTCTACAAGACATAACCATGGTAATTAAAGTAGTATCAAAGTGCTATAATTGTGTGGTGTAAAGAAATAGTCAGTAATTGTGAATTTTTCACAAAAGCTGTAACTTCTGAATCCGAGCAAGACATGCATTGGAAGAGGGGCAAGGATAGAGATTAAATTGGCAAACTGCCAGTAGAAAATAGACTTTGAGGGATGTATCATACAAATGAGAGCAAGCATGGCGAAATGGTTTGAGCACTGGACTATACCTCTGGAAATCAGGGTTTGATTCCCCGCTTGGCTGTGGAAGCCCACTGGGTAACTTTGAGCAAGTCATATACTGTCAGCCCCAGAAAATCCAATGGTAGGTTCACCTTACGGTTGCCATAAGTTGGAAGTGATTTGAAGACACACAACAACAACAATCATAGACTGTAAGCAGACAACCTGGAGATGTGTTGTTTCCAAATGAGCCAAGCTATTGCCCTGTTAAATTCCTCTGGTGCTTGTTTACTACACTCTTTGCAGTATGCATAAAAACACCACTAACATTTCCCCTTTTAATATTGTCTTCTTTTCTCCAAGGTCTTACTCTAGCACATCTATTGAGGATGCAGTGAAAAAAGGGGGAGAACCACCAACTCCCCCACCAAGGCCACAGAAATCACATTCCAGAGCATCCTCCTTAGATCTAAACAAAATCTTCCAGCAAAACACTCAAGGTAAAGTTGCATAATCCTTTAAATTATACTTCTCCAGGATTTTAATGATCAGTTTAAACTTCAGTTCAATAATGAGTTTATTCTTCAGCTTAAAAAGAACAGAAGTATCTGTATGCTGTATATCTTCCCAGCTGTTTGTTCAGGTACTAAGAACTGGTTCACATGCATCATCTATTTATGCCTGCAGCATCAGATGAGTATATGAATAATAAAGGAAGTCATTCCAGGTCTTCCATATAACCCACTATTGATTCAGGTTCTCAGTGCTTTTCAGTGGAGTCATGAGGAAACTAAAAATCAAGTAATGTATGTGTTAGTTTTTTATGTATATTAGTGTATTGTGGAATTATGTATTCCTCTGTGTGCATCCCAAAAGGAATTACTTAACATTCAAGTCAGGCTTCCATTGCTTGAACAGATAGGCTTGTCAAATTATCAGTTTCTGGACTGTCACAGAGTGGTAAGAACCTCTAAGGTCAGGTTTCTGAGGTTCTATCCAATGAGACTGTGTTCTGCTCAACCAGCCTCCTACATCTCACTAAAGGCAAAACTGGCCAGCAAGGTACAATGGCACTGAGTCTGAGCCAGGGGAAACCCAGACACTCATGGGCTATATCTGTATCCACAGGCCTGGAGTCCCAGACAGTAATTAGAAATAGTAACCTGTGACTTGATAACCTACAAGGCTGAAAGGCAAAATTTTTTGATCATTTGTTATTTGCATACACATGACCTTTCAGAATTCTCTCAGTCACAATCATTTTCACTTTGGAACTTTATTGAGTTCACTTGGGAATTCTCCTTGATTGTGTTTTCTCCACTATTCAAATGTCCTGAAGTGTTTTGGGGAGGGGTTTCATGCAACAGCACTTTTTCCTTACTGAAAATATGTTTTCTGTGCAAGAAGCAGTGTTTTTTGTGTAGGCATTTTGAGGGGAGAGGTGGGAAATGGTGTGTGTGTGTGTGTGTTTTCTGCACAGAAAAAAATAATTTTGACAGTTTTGAATACAGAAAGAATACTGTGCCAAAAAAGAATGAGAGAGAGAGAGAGAGAGAGAGAAAGAGAACTTGCTCATGCTGTGCAGAAAATACTACAGTAATTATTCATCCTTCCACAGGAAAATGAACTAAGAGAGGATTTACATCCCTAGATTGGGGGTGGGCACTAGCTAGGCATAGGGAAAGGGCCTGCATTGTCTCCTATCAACCTTGGAGGATGACACTACCTCTACCTTAACATTTAATTTGCTAGAAAATGACCCCTCCCCCCCAAATTCACATGTAGTCTGGATCAATTCCTTTGTATAAAAAACTTGAGGTTAAAACACTCCCGGGGAGGCTGAAAATGTGGTGTGGGAGCAAGAACCATATTGGTGATTCTGGGGTCTGGACAACCCTTCCCCCCCAAAAAAATGGGGAAATCATGTGTTCACATGGACTGCATTCTCCCAGCCCTGCTGTAAATGTATATTGTAATTGGTGATATCTCTGTCAAATGAGGAGTGTTGTTATTTCTGTAAAATCTTTGATTTTTTTTCCTTGTAAAAAATCTCAGAGTAACCCATATCTCCATCAGAGGTTTGTCCTTTTTTAAAGACAGAAATAGTTTTGCTTTTCCAATCTCATTGGTAAAGAGCTTACTGTTTAAGCTTCTGAAGTATATTTCGGAAGATGATGAAAAGAAGACTAGGTTCCTTTTATTATCATCTCCTTCTTCCTCTGTTTCCTCCTTTGAGATAATTGAAGTTTGTTGTTATGTCTGATTTGGGCAAACCATTATCACCACTGACCATTGTTTGCCTCCAAACAAGAGCATATTTCAAAACAGTTTCAGTCTTTGGTTTGGAATTAGATTGGTTAATGGCAACTATGGTTTGCTTAAACTAGATGTCATGAACTGTGGTTATCTTAGACCAGGGGTAGGCAACCTGCGGCCTGCGGGCCGGATGCGGCCCTTCGAGGCCTTGGGACTGGTCCCAGCCTGGTCCTGCCACTGATTGCCGCCAGGGCCTTTGTGCAGGGCCAAGGGGGGCAATTGTCTATAGACGCCTCAGAAACATGCATTTATATTAACATTTTTTAAAAAATCAGCAAATTTTTTTGCGTGTCCTCCACTTTTTTTAAAAAAGTGTCCACCATTTGAAAATGTTGTCCTACATTTGTCCCGGTTTATTTATTTATTTAAATTTTTAAGAAATTATTTAATTATTTGTTTTTTGGCTTCGGCCCCCCAGTTGTCTGAGGAACAGCAACCCGGCCCCCAGCTCAAAAAGGTTGCCTACCCCTGTCTTAGACCATCAAATGAAGAAATAAGGGCAATATCTTTTGGAAGAAAAGGTACTTGTGATGAACATTCCCTGTTCAGGATATCTGAACTGAGTTCAGTGTGTCAGCAAGTCTCTATGAATTTGGTTTCCTCAGGTACAATTAAGAAAAAATAATAATTTGATTTATGATTGCAATTCCAGGAGCTGTCTTCCATATCCTATCCTCTAAGTATTCAGAATAATTTTTCACTTCACAGATTATTACCTGTGAATGGTAATAAAGTAAAACCTTATTCTCAAACAGTCTGTTTAAACATTTTCACACATCAACAAAGTCAATCATTCTGTCCACAGTGGCTATAATCTGGAGTACTTTAGGGTTTCCAAGAGAAAAAAAGAGCCTGCCATGGTATGAGATTGTCCATCTATCTTCTGTACATCTGTATAGTAGAGAGTGCTGCACTGGTTCACTAGTATGCAGTGAACCAAAAAAAAGCACCGATGAACAAATTTGTCCATGTTCCTTTCTGTGCTCTTCTCCTTTGCATACCAAAAGGGAATGTTTTCTAGTTTCAGCACTATTTCCACCTGACCCGTCTTCTTCTTCTTTTGCAAACTGTGCAAACAGCTGTTTAATTTCTTGAAATGAAAAGCTGGTGCATGCCAGCAGTTTGCCTCATGCAGTATTCCTGTGCTAAGTCCCTTTTACTCATGCTGTGTTTTAATAGACTGATTGGTCAGTATATTAAATTAAGAAAGGTAGCAGCCCATACTATAATAATAAATAAATAAAATTTTTATTTATATGCCGCCCTTCCTCCGATCAGGGCGGCTTACAACATATTAAAAATACAAACTGTTTACAATAAAACACATTAAAAACAAACCAACAGTAAAAGCCCCAAAGCCCAACCTCTTGGCCACGAAAGAGGAGGGAGGCCCATAGGATATTTACTCGGGGAATGCCTGTTGGAATAGGAAGGTTTTAAGGTCCTTCCTAAATTGGGCCAGGGTAGTGGACGAGCGGAGCTCTGTGGGCAGCGCATTCCAAAGGGCTGGGGCAGCTATGGAGAACGTCCTCCGAGTGGTGGAGACTAATCTAGCCCCAGGCACCTTCAGTAGCTGCTGCCCGGACGTTCTGAGGATGCGAGGCGGAATGTACGGGGAGAGGCGGTCCTGTAGGTATCCTGGGCCCAAGCCATTTAGGGTTTTATAGGTAATTACCAACACCTTATATTGAGCTCGGAAGCGAATGGGCAGCCAATGGAGATCTTTTAATACTGGTGTTATATGGCTGGTCCTGGAAGCGCCAGTGACCAGCCGGGCTGCCATGTTTTGCACCATTTGCAGCTTCCGA
Source organism: Sceloporus undulatus (assembly GCF_019175285.1). Classification (NCBI taxonomy): domain Eukaryota; kingdom Metazoa; phylum Chordata; class Lepidosauria; order Squamata; family Phrynosomatidae; genus Sceloporus; species Sceloporus undulatus. The sequence continues at coordinate 87,531,948 of NC_056524.1, read as the reverse complement.
GTTTGGTATAAGGGTTGCCCCATGTAGAGTACGTTGCAGAAATCCAGTCTCGAAGTTACCAGAGCATGTACAACAGTTTCTAGGTCCCTCTGGGCCAGGTATGGGCGCAGCTGGCGAATCAGCCGAAGCTGATAACAAGTGCTCTTGACCGTCGCATTCACCTGAGCAGTCAGGTGAAGCGACGAGTCAAGAAGCACGCCCAGACTGCGCACGGAGTCCTTCACAGGGAGCGTGACCCCGTTCAGGACAGGTGGAACCACCGCCATTCCTGGACCAGGGGAACCTATCACTAGTACCTCCGTTTTCTCTGGATTCAATTTGAGTCGGTTTTCCCTCATCCAGCCCATTACTGACTCCAGACAGGCCACGAGAGGAGAGACGCCATCCCCAGTCACTACATCAGTCGGAGACATAGAGAAAATGATTTGGGTGTCATCAGCGTACTGATAACCCCGCGCCCCATGTCTCCGGATGATCTCTCCCAGCGGTTTCATGTAAATGTTAAATAGCATGGGAGACAGAATGGCCCCTTGAGGGACCCCAGTTTTAAGGGGCCTCTCATCGGAGCACACGTCTCCCAGCTGCACCATCTGGGACCTCCCGGAGAGGTAGGAACGGAACCACTGGAGCGCAGTGCCCCCGATCCCCACCTCTGCGAGGCGCCCCAGAAGGATACCATGGTCTATGGTATCGAAAGCCGCTGAGATGTCCAAGAGTACCAACAGGGACACGCTTCCCCTGTCGATGCTCAGACGGAGATCATCGACCAAGGCGACCATGGCCGTCTCAACCCCGTAACCCGCCCGGAAGCCAGTTTGAAATGGGTCCAGATAATCCGTTTCATCCAAGACCGCCTGAAGCTGGATCGCAACCGCCCTCTCGATCACCTTTCCCAAAAATGGTAGCAGCGAAACAGGCCGATAATTATTATGTACCAGGGGGTCAAGGGAGGGCTTTTTTAGGATCGGTCTTACTATGGCCAATTTAAGATCCGATGGAAATAGCCCATCCCTTAAAGATGTATTAATTATCCGGCGTAACAAAGATGTTACTGCCGGCCCCCCCTGGGCCGCTAACCACGAGGGACAGGGATCAAGAGAGCAGGTTGTTTTCCGAACACTTCCGAGGATCTTGTCCACATCCTCGGTACTCACCAACTCAAACTGATCCAGTTTAACATAGTCCACGGAGGCTCTGGACACTTCTACCCTAGGTTCTGCTGAAATGTCGGCGTTCTAGTCTTTCAAATTTTAGATGGCTGGATAAAAGCAGCAAAAATAATTCACAGTACAGTGTTACCCCGGGATACGAATGCGCCGCCTTACGAAATTTCCGGGTTACGAAAAAATCCAATTGAAAAAAACTGTTCCGGGTTACGAAGGTTATTTCGGGTTACGAAAAAATTTTTGGTGCTTTTCGGCGCTTTTTCGCACCAAATCGCGGCTTTTCCCCATTAGCGCCTATGGGGTTTCGGCTTGCGAAAGCCTTTCGGGTTACGAAAGCGGCGGCGGAACGAATTATTTTCGTAACCCGGGGTAACACTGTATACTTAAAAATATTTGTTTGAATTAAGATACAGGATATAATCCTGCGAGAAATAAATCACCAGGAACAGATGGCATAGCAGTAGAGCTGTTTCAAACAACAGAGATAATACGTATTCTAGTCCTAATAAAAATCTGTCAACAACTATGAAAAACTATCTCAATATACATACCAACCCCCAAGAAAGAGGACAGAAGAGATTGTATAACCACAGGGCCATTGAATTAATTTCCCTGCAAGCAAATTGATGTTCAAAATACAACAAAGACTTTTACCAGATATGGAACAAAACAAACCCAGATGATCCTGCTGGGTTCAGGAAAGGAAGAGGCACTAGGCATCATATTGCAAACATACATTGGATAATAGGATAATGGAGTGAACCAAGAATTTCGAAAGAAAATCAGCCGGTGATTCTTTATAGATTATAGCAGAGGCTTTGACTGCACAGATGACAAAAACTATGGATCATTCTTAACGAAATTGTACCACAACATTTGATTGCCCTGATGCATAACCTGTTCTCAGGAAAAGTGGCTACTCTTGGGACAGATTGGGGTGGCCTGGGGGGGATCAAACCAGAAGACATTAATTAAACATTCATAACTGAAGTATCATATGGGCAATTTAAGATATGCAGATGGCACCATACTATTAGCAGAAAAAAGCTAATGCTTAGCATGATTGCTGAAGAAAGTAAAGGAAGTGGAAAGAAAGCAAAAATCATTACCACAATTAGCATAGCAAGTACATTTCTGTACCGCTTACCAATGTACTAAGCGGTTTACTAAGTGTAAGCTAATTGCCCTCAACAAGCTGGGTACTTATTTTAGCGACCTACAGGAGGATGCCAGGCTGAGTCGACCCAGAGGCCCTGGTTGATATTGAACTGACAACCTAATAATAATAATAATAATAATAATAATAATAATAATAATAATAAAATTTTATTTATATACTGTTTTTCCATTGATCAAAGCGGTTTAACAGCATATATAACATACAATATAAATATTAAAACATGAATATATTAAAAATCCCCCCATATACAAATAACAAAACCATATCTCATGCCAGCTCAGCAGTGCTGTCAGGAGGGGAGGGAGGGCATACAGAAGTCAGGTTTGTGAGTGGCTGCAGTAGGCATTTAACCACTGCACCACTATAAATTTAAAAGAGAAAACAAAGACACTGCAATAGTTGAAGATATTCCATACTTTAGCTCAGCCATTGATCAAAATGGAGACTGCTGTAAAGAAATCTGAAGAAGGCTAGGACTTGAAAGGGAAGCTATAAAAGAACTAGACAGGATGCTGAAGTGTTAAGACACATCATTGAATAATAAAGTTAGGATTGTCCATGCCATTGTATTTCCTGTTTCTTTATATGATTGCAAAAGCTGAAAAGTGAAGAAAGCTAATAGGAAGAAAATCAGGTCATTTGAGATGTAGTGTTGGAGAAAATTTCTGTGACTTCCATAAACTGCTAAAAAGACAAATAAATGGATCCTAGAGCAAATCAAGAATTACCTCTCCCTAAAAGGCAAGATGACTAAAGTTGGACTGTTGTACTTTAACTATATTATGAGAAGACATGACTTACTAGAAAATGCAGTAATGGTTGGTAAGGTAGAAGGCAGTAGGAAAAGAGAAAGACTGCATTCCAGATGGATAAACTCAAGAAAGCCACGGCCTTGAGTCTGCAAGAGTTGAGCAGGGCTGTTGATCTTGGTGAATGTCTCTCATTTATGGGGTCACCATAAGTCAAAGTTGACTTAAAGGCAGGTGACAACAGCAAAATATAATTCTGCGTCATTATGTATGCTCAGTTCCACTGACATCAATTGTTTTATCCTTAGAAAATAATAGCAAAGTGCAAGAGAAAGTGAAGACATACTAGAGTCCTTTCTTACTTTTCTCTTTACTGCAGTTCTGAACCCTATGAATGTAGTTCATTGTTGTTGCTGGGAGCTGTTATGGTAAAAATTAAATAAATGATCCAGGTGAGTACTTGTAGCTCATCTGGGATGATACAGAATGGGTTTTCTGGAAGACTGCATGATTTTAACCATGGATTACAGAGAATAAAAAGAGAATGCCAAAGTGAAATATATCTACTGCCAAGTATAAATTTGGAGTTATGTTGATATCACATAAATTAATAGTTGAGTATGAAAAGAGTGAACAAAACCTAGTCATTAAGCTGTGGTTTTCACCATCTACCAATGCAGGAATCCTTTTTTAAATACAGAGATAATATTCATCAAGCATATGAATGCACATGAAATAGGAATTGAATATGCACCTGGGGTTTTCCATTAGCCTTCTATGATAGCAGAGGAGAGTGAGACATAGGTCCCACCTGGAAAATGTAAATAGGAGGGCTGAATGTGCTGGTTTGTCTAGTTTGCTTTATGGGAGAAGGCTGCTGATAAAATGTAACAGCCCCCTTCAGCAAGACTTGTACAAGTCCTAAATAAATGCACATGTACTGCTATCTCTTGTTACCCTTAAATACCACCACAAAGCCAAGTATCTGAAGAATGATTTCAGATTCTAAAGCAGGAAACTAAACCAGAAATTAATGTAGAATACTAGAACTTAGTTATGGAAAAGTACAGATGAGAAATAAGTAAAATACTTTTTCCTGGGTAGTATTTATCAATAGAAACATATTCGCAATGCATTATTGTAACCTAATTGTTCATAAATGTTAATACAGTAGTTGTTTTAATCCTTAATTTAATATTTAAAACATTGTTTCTGTGCTGACACTGCTGTTTCTTATAATATAAGCTTTTGATCCCAGCATTTGATGTTCTAGGGGACAGTAGACAAAAACTATTTAGGCAAATATTAATATGTCCATAGTCACACTAAAATGAGAAAAGATAAAATAATGGATTTATTGGCATGCTGTGCATTTTTGTGGAATACTAAAATGCAAATGTTAGTTACTATGTGCCAATGTTTTATGTAAGATGAAAGAGAAAGATAGGCTTCAGTCTGGTGTTAGTATTTAGTTGCTGCTTCCTAAAAGCAGCTTAAGGCATTTCATCTCCTTTGCTCTTTCTATTTTAGTGGTTTTGCATAACACCCTTTGGACTGAAGGAATATACTGTATAATTATCTCAAATTTTAAGTATAAGCATTTAGTTATAAGCATTAGAATACAGATGGGTAAAGATACATACAAATGTAGCATCCATTTCCAGAGATTTATTATACTTCCAGAAAATGCCCACCAGCTTCCACAGCAATGTTGCACATATTCCTTTCCTTTCCTTAGAAACAGAAATGCTTAGTTGCTGTAGCATCTCACACACCTTAAAGCACACAACTTTACATTTGTGCCTGTCATTTACATGTCAATGGGCCAAGATAAGCAGAAAGGAACAGTATTTCCAGTACTTTGCTCCTAAAAAACCCAAAAAATAAAGGTTTCTATATATTTTGCATTTTTGCATTACTATAAAATCCCAAAGTCATAACTTCTGCAATGAATATTTTGCAGTTATTTAAGCTCCAAAATGTACACACTCAGCTCACTGGTGTCTTTAGCATAGTACAATGACAAATCCACCACAGTTCTGCACTGCCTACCTTTGTCTCTTCTATATAGTACTTTATATATAGATGCACACACAAATATAACAGTGTCCCCCTTTGGAAGCTGTTTCTGCTGATACTTTGTAGGAAGAGCTTTGGAGTGTGCCTGGGAATAGTGCTCACATAAGCGTGACTACTTTCAAACAGGTCAAAGATATTCTGAAACAGCAGGATTTTATGAATATTTCATGAATAGCTTAAGTTTAGAATTTTAGGATTAAGAAAGCAGGAAACTGGGTCAAATATGCCTGGTCTTGAGCATTTTGCTTGCCTAGAGTGCTGAATGCTTAGATACAACAGGTTTTTTTCTCCACAGCTGCACATGTTGTAGCATTTATTTATTTGTGTAGCCTGTTAAGAACAAATCAGTTTTAAAGAGGGAATGTTCTGCAGTAGTACATTCTGTAATGTTGGCAGTGCTACAGAAATAACTACCTATGAAATCAGAACTTGGATGAAGTCTCAGCTCATTTGTCTTTTTTAGTATTAATCAGCCTTCTTTGGCGGCAGGGAGAGTGAGGTCAAACTGACCACAAAAATGAAGAGTTATTGTTCAGGATATAAATCAGTAAGCACACTCAGAAGCCATGCTGAGGGCCACATTGCCCCATTTTCACCTCCTCTAGGCAATTGCAACAAGTTGTTGCAGCAGCCATTTTAAGCAACAAGAAGTAACAGTGCATCACTTCCAGTTACCTGTCAGGCCATGGGGTGTATATGGCATTTTTGGGGAATGGAACCCCCTGTCCCAACAGCATATAACATCCTGCAAATTATGGAGTGTGGAGTTGAATCATTGAAATGTTTTCTTGGCTAGATTTTTTTTTGGGGGGGGCTAGCGCTTGGGAGGGGGCAGTGGAATTTCAAGTATAAATCCTACCTCTGGTATAAAACTTGCAAGAAAATATTGGTGTAGCCTTTATAAAAAAAATAATTCTTGTACTGGGATCTATCTCCATGTTTCTACACCTCTGATCAGGGCAGCACCTTTATCTAAAAGATTAGTGGCCATTTTCACAATTGTTGAATCCATTTTGTCTACTTGCATATTGTTAGTGTGTGTGCGTGCAAGTTTGTGTTCCTTTTTGTTCTGCTTTTTATGGCAACATTTCCTCAATAAAACAATTTCTTTCCCTGAGAGCTTCTTTGTATAAACTTTTTGATACCACTTACTGTTAAGGAAAAGCAACATGGCATATACAGTGAATGAAATAAAACTTGTATGTGAGAGTCAGGATGACTCAGCAAAAGCAATTAGGAGCCACACAGGTGTAAAAGGTAATGTAATTAACAAGTCCTAAATGCCAAGGACAGAACTGCAAAGTGGATAATTGGACACACCTGAGAATTGTTAAAGTGGACAAGGTAAAATGATGAAATCATTAATTATGGGATGAACCAAGAGAACCAATGAGAATGGTTGTACACGCCCACTGGGTGGAAACTGACAAGAGTGGGTGGTATTTTCCAATGACTATAATAATGGCTATGAATCCCAATGTATTTTGTGGGTAGTAGTGAGGAGTTGTATTGGAGTATTGTTGGATAGTTTTGGAGCTGTATATAGTAGAATAAAGTAGATCTTTTATATAAGACTACTGAGTTGTCTGGTGTCTTGGGTGAAGCTACAAGAACCAGCTGGATCCTGGAGAAGTGTGAAGACTTCTGTGGAAGCAAGAGTGAGAAGGCTTGGAGAGTTTGTTGGGGTCTTCAGCCTATTCTCTGTAACTCTGCTGCTTTAGAGCAAAGCTTTAACCACTGACCAAAACTGGTCAGCGCCGGTGCATAACAAGGTGGTGAGTTCGAGCCAGAGGTGAAGAGCTACAACTCCCATCATCCCTGACACTTACACTTGGTAGTACCTTTCTTTACTTGCATATGCAGTTAGGGATTTTATCATATGGGAAAAATCAGGGTGGATGGGTGGGTTAAACAGCGATTATCCCGTGAAAATCATGCAATCGTGATTAACATTTTCACACACATTGCGATTAAAGAGCCATTATCCCAGGAATAAACAGGCAATAAACAGCAACAAATCATTCACAGGATTTGGCCATGAATGATTTGTTGCTGTTTTATTGCCTGTTTATTCCCAGGATAATGGCACTTTAACTTCAATGTCTTGTGAAAAAGTTAATCGCAACTGCATAATTATAATGGGATAATTGCTGTTTAAATCCCCCATTTTTCCCATGTGATAAAATCCTAGGTTGGACTTCATTAGCTGTTTTCCACTTAAATACAGTACATTTTGTAGCACTGCAGTCACTGTTTTCAGACAGCTGAAGACCACACATTGCTTACTAAATCATGAGCATCATGTCAGATTAAGTCTAGGGTTGTCTTTTCACTGGTCAGTTCCATGACCAGTCCTTGTAATACAGTCATTTGAGTATCTAGAAAATATACCTATTTATTGTGGACAGAACATGCAGTCTACCTGCAAGTAATTGGAGCAAGCTATTACAGGTTGAACCACTCTAACCTGGAAGTCTGAAAACCTCCAAAACCTGAAAATTTTGCTGCCAGCCCCCTGCTTCAGCCTTTGAGGCTATGGCACTCCTGTTCATTCATCTCTCAGATCCTCACTCTCCCTCCAGCTTCCCATCTCATACACAACACAAGTAGTGAATGAAGAATACACAAGGCTGGAGAGAAACAAAAGAGCAGGAGAGCAACTGCTGCCTCAAAAGCAGAAGTGGGCAGCTGGTGGCAAAAAGACATGCAGTTGGACTATGTACTATACTATTTGTGTATTCCAAAATCTGGAAAAAAAATCCCAACTCTGAAACACTTTTGTTCCTGAGCATTTCAGTTAAAGGATACTCAATCTGTACTATAATACTTTCCACTATGGATGACTCCAGGATTTTGTGCTCCATTTCGACCTAACCTTAAGCATTTTTGTCTAAAGATGATGACATGTTTCATGGAGTGGGGCAAGGAAATTGTCCTTATTCTGACATAAACTATCTATCCACAGACCAACACTAGTTAGATTTCATCCCTTGACACTTCACTTTTTTTTTGATGTACAGAGCAACATCACCTCTGGTATGCCCTTGCCTATCCTAACTACAGAGTTTGAGTTTGGATTTTTTCTCCCATGAACCATCATGGCTATTTTTGATTTTTTTATATTTAAAAATGTGTACTGTATAACTCACTTGTAAGAAATTACTTAAAGGAGGTCTGAAAATAGACTTCAGTCAATACAAAAATGCAGGATGTTCAAGGGCAGTAGTAAATCCACTTCCCTCCATATCTTCAGTTAATTTAGAAATTTAGCTGCCCCGATTGCATTTTGTAGAGAGGCGGGATATAAATAAATTTTATTTATTATTATTTTTTTAATTTAGAAATCTGATAAATCATATTTAAAACTGTATTTCTCTTTCATGTATGCTTACCAACCAGGGACCAGAAATGCTTTAAATGGCATGCATGAAACTAACATCTAAGAAACAGTTAAACAATCTTTATTACAGCTGTGTCATACAGTTGAGGGGGGAGGAGGAGGAGGAGTTTACAGCATATTCCTGCAGTGAGAACTGCTTAAGGTTCTGTGTCTGTGTACACCTTGTAAACACACCCATAATACCAGAGATTAACGAAGACTCTTGGCTTTGTATAACTGTGGGTTATACTAGGCACACCACTATTCATACAACTAGAAATGTCAGATTTTGCAAACTAGCATCTGGAGGGTGTGTGTATGTTACAGTATGATCTCGACTGGATTCTTACTGAAGAGTTGGCAATCTGGAACCCAGTCTCTGCATACCTAACATTTGCATTGGAAGTTATTGGCAAATCAGAAATGGAGGATACAATCAGGACTACACTGAGGCACAACAGATTAAAACCTTTCTGTATATATACACACACACAAGCACACAAACGTCTTGACTTATACCATGTATATCTACACATGATAGTCCCTTTATAAAAGCAATTGCTGATTGCTCTAATGGCTTCAAGTCTACTTTGGCCATCTATTTTTGATAGACCCATACTGTGAGAAGCACAGCAGAACATAGCAATAGCATTTACATTTCTATACTGCTTCATAGTGAATTCAGCATTCTCTAAGCAGTTTAGAGTGTGTACGCTCATTGCCCTCAACAAGCTGGGGACAATAAAATTATCTACAATAAAATTATTTCTACAATAAAATTTGAAATACATTGAGTCTCTAAGAGCCTAAACAGATAGCCCCTAAAAGGACGGTGTTATGGCGCCCCTTTGTGCGCCGGATTGGGGCTGCAGCAACCGCACACCGCAAGCCCAATTCAGTGATTTGCCAGCTCCAAAAGAAGCAGCAGAAAGCCAGCGGCTTTTCCCCAATCTTCGGTGCAGCATGCCTAACAGCATGGTCAGGCAGGCGGTGTGACAGCGGCTTGAGAGTGGAGTCAGGATGGGCAACATGCAGTCGCCATGCCACTGCTCCACTCTGACATGGCTCTTTATGCTGGTCTGTATAGCCTTGAAGTCTAAAGCAGAGAAAATGCTTTGAGCCATCACTTTCACTAAGCTGAAATAGAAGGCAAGGGATAAAAACACATTTTTTGTGCTAAAAAACTTGGATTGTCTTGGATATACCATGTGAGGAGGTGAGATCAAGAACAGAGAATGAGTGGCCCTCTTGATACTGTCAGTCTGAAGCTTCAGTCACCTCTAAATATTGGCCATGCTAGCTAAGCCTGATAGGTAATGCAGTCCAACGTAGGGAGGCCCATTTGTTTCCCACTCCTATTTTAGAAAAATAACTAAATATGGTATTATGTTAGTACAATAATTTAAACTTTTTCTTATTTTTGACAACTGTGATTTAACCTTTTTAATCAAAAATATTTTTAATGGTTTTTATGGAAAACATTACCTAAATTCTAATGGTTCACAGTTTTGGCCCAGAGTTGTGCTTGGCAAATTGGTATTGGCCATTTACAAAACAACTGTCAGTGTACTTTGTTCTGCCTCTTTCTTTCTTTCTTTCTTTCTTTCTTTCTTTCTTTCTTTCTTTCACATACTCCTGGACAGTATTCAATATTTTACCCATAATTTTTTTAAATGCATAAATCACTGTTATTCCTAAATGTTTTGTAAAGTTTAAAAACAAAAGTTTAAAAACAAAAACATGGTAAGTTTGTTTTTAAAGACCTCATACGCTCTAATAAATGAATGTGCAATAAGATTTGTGGCCTAGAACACATTTATCTGTTTAGCATTCTCATGGCGTGACTTCAGTGCTTGAATTTAAACAGTCAAATAACAAATACAAAGGGGGTTGCTAAATATTATATTTTATTGTGTTTTCTGAAAAGGATCTGTAGTTATAAGGGGCTGCTATGAGGTTAACTATCAAGAGATTCCTCAGTCATGCTTCATATGTACATATAATCTATGTGCCATTATAATTGCTTCACAAAGCCTCATCTTCTTGCTGTTTTGGCCTCTAAAGGTTTATGGATTTAACTGAAGCCAGATTGGGAAGTATAATAGATGGTCCCATCATGGGTGTTAGCATCCCAGAGTGCTGGCTCAGAAAAGAAAACTGATTTCTATTACGTTACCATAAAGCCCTAAACTGACTGTTATTTGGTCTCTTCTTTCTTTAACTCCTGCCAAAAATATTTAAAAGCTGTAACTAGCTCCTCCAGTTGCCAGTACATCTAATTCCACCCACAGATGTTTTCTGTACAACTGTACTTTTTTACATCATCCCATTTTGTTTTGAATGCTCTTTTAAAGTCCACATTAGATTATTGCTTCAGTTTTTTTAAAAAAGAAGACAAGAGTGTTGGTGACAAAGAACAGAAAGCTCAAGGGTTGCTTGGCTCCTAGTACAGCATTCCTGCCTTTCATTGCAATTTGTTGAAGTGAACCTGCCTTACCTGTGTTTGTTACACTTTTACTGAACATTATGTACTATTCTAAGAAGGACATAGAGTGAGAGCAGGCAGTTGTTGTACTCGAGATATTTTGGGGCTACAACTTCCATGTTGTTGATTATGCTGGCTAGACTTGCTGGGGAGTTGTCTGGAAACCTACAATTCTCCATCCCCAAAATAAATGATTGTGATAGATTCTCATCTATTTTCTCTCTCTCCCTGTTTATCCTTTTGTTTCAGCACTTAGGGCAGGCTGGCTACCACCACCACCACCTGCTCTACCCCCTAGACCTTTTGTATCACAGGTATGTATAGAACTTCAGCATAAGAGCTTTATGTCTCTTTTAGAAACTGAAGGCATTGGGAGAGTTTCCAGATAAGCTGTTTTTCCTGACCCAACAGTGTATTCATATCAGAAGGAATGTTAACTAAAGAGTTCCTTTAAAGTGTAGTTAAGAAGACCAAAAGTTTCACCGGATGAATACTTGAAAATTAACAGCATTTCAATACAAAGCAAGAGGTCCAAATAATAGATAATTTAAAGTAAAATGAATAATTCTGCTATGTTAGCAAGCTGCTTAAATGGTGGTGAGGTTGATGAGGACGTGCTTCAGTTTGCCATATAACTGGAGTAAGCAGAATATTTTTTTTAAAAGTGCGTCCCTCGTACACACACACACTTGAGTATTTTGCTCTTTTTTTCTTAGTATTACAACTTTGCTGATGCAGCTTGAAGTGTCAAAAGCATTTAGAGTTGTGCTTCATATTTTATCACAAGCTTTCTGAAGTTACTACCAGTATATTTATCTTTAGATATCCCCTTCTTGTTATGCAGAATAGTTTTGTTTTTAAATCTACCTGTTGAGGCATACTATTGTATCAATATCTTGGCATACTAATTGATACCATTGCATAAACAATTCTCAGCCATCATTTTTGCAAATTCAGCTTTTTTATTTCTAATATTTCCAATTACTGTTATCAGCTTACTGAAATTATACATTTTATAATTTTATAATTGTAAAATTATGTTTCTGTGCAGGCCTGTGGGTAGTGTGTTGTTTATTTCTAGTACCTGTATGTCCTTTTAAATCATACATGCATTTATGCACAGACATATTTGACATACCAATGAAACTAAATTTCACACAGTTTTCACTTTGTAGCAAGCCATGACACAAAGTAATAATGGTCTAATCAGATCAACATTCAATCCTTGCATATTAGAAACTGAACTATGTGGCTGAGGGCAATTTTAGATTACTCAAAGCTTTGGTCTTTTTAACAACAACAACAACAACAAAATCATAAATATTAAGTTACATCCAGACTTAGTCATATATAGTGGGCCCTTGGTAGGGTTTTCTTCGAGGAGCCTGGGTGGATACCAAAATCTGTAGATACTCAATATAGCAATAGAAAGTACACTTATATACCACTTATCACTGAACTAGCACCCCCAAGTGGTTTACAATGTGTTGGCCAATTGCCCCCAACAAGCTGGGTACTCATTTTACTGACCTACGAAAAGATGGAAGATTGAGTGGACCTTGGAGCCCAGTCTGAAATTGAACTCACAACCTTCTGGCTGCACTACTGGCATTTAACCACTGCGCCACCAGAGCTCAAGTCCCATTAAATACAATGCCATAGTAAAATGGTGTCCCTTTTATAAAGTGGTAAAATCAGTGTTTGATTTTTGGGATTTATATCTTTTTTAATATTTTAAAGCTGTGGATGGTTGAATCTGTGGGTAAGGAATCCATAGATATGGAGGGCTGACTATATACAACTAACCCAGTGAAATAAATGGAACTAAATCCTTTTTTATTTTGGTGGATCTGTTCTGACTGTTAAGAGCCAGTGTGGTGTAACGGTTTGAGCACTGGACTAGGACTGGGTGCCCTTGGGCAAGTTATGCTCTGTTAGCCTAAGGTGAGGCAAGGACAAATCTCCTTTGAATAAATTTTGCCAAGAAAACTCTATGACATGAATTCCATAAGTCAGAGTCAACTTAAAGGAATACAGCACCTACAAATTCTGACTGCAGGTCTACTCTGACAACCCATATGCTGTTTGTTGTTGCTGTTGTTGTTTTCATATTATGCAGTCCTATACATATTCACTCAAAAGTTATTCTCCCTTTGCTCATTGGTATTTACTGATTTGTCATTGTGTTTAGGCTTGTAGCATTAACTCATTTCTGGTTCAAATCAGCTGGCTGATGTTACAGTGTAATTGTTAGAAAACATTGCCACCCCATTAAGAACAAGTTCAATCATTATTTGCAAAAAGGGAAACTGCTCACATAAAGTGCAACATCCATAACTCAGTCTAATTGCCAAAGTTACATTAATGTGTGTGAAGAAGAGATAGAAGGGACAAGTTGACAACAAATGGTGAACACCAAGGAATGTGGGACCTGGAGTCAAGACTCAATAGAGCTGTGAAATCTCAGTCTTCTCACACTGTACATTAAAAAAAAACATAGACAAAGAGCCTTTAGAATCAGATGGACAAAGAGAATGTAACAGTGCTTATTAGGAAGATTGACTATGCACATGATTAACCTGTGTAAGTATAAAGTAATTTTGGAGGCCCTACTTACTGGTCCAGCTCTAAGGTCAGAATGTTTTGTTGGTATGGGAATGGGGAGTGGAGGTTTGCTCAATAGAACCCACAGTCCTATGTAATTAACCCTTGAGAGCTCACAGAGTTTCATTTGTGGTATGTATGTATGTGTGTGTACACACACACACACATATATATATATGCACACGCGCGTGTGCGTGCACACACAAACATACATACATACTTGTTCTCTTTGGCCTTTATTCATAAAAGCTTTACAGTATTTGTAAAAGTTTTATGGCATGTTTTATTTTAAAATTATTTGATTTAAAGGTTCATTTTGATTTAATATCAAGCTATAAGCATTTTATATTGTAACTGCCTTACAAGGTCTATGATCTTGAAAGGAGGCTAAGAAACACAATTTGTTAAATAAATAAATAGGCTACCATTCATTGTGTCAGCAGTTCTAATTGTAACTTTCCAGCTAAAGTGCTTGCTTATACAAACTGTTTTTAAAAATAAGACAAATTTTTACAGAATCTGATCTGTGTGGATGTTTTAAGACCACCCTGAAAGTCAGTGCTGGTCATGCTAGTTTCATACTGGGTCATACATTCAATAAATGTTACCTGTAAGAGTTTGCCACTTACTATATCACAACTGACACTTTCTCCTCTATCTATACCTAACACTTCCTTGTTTTGTTTAACTCATTTCGAGAACTAAAATCCAATCACACACTGTCCTAAGGTCACTTGACTCCTTCACAGACTTCTTTTTACACATCTTCTGCATTGTACATCTGTGCAATTCTTATTTTACCTTTCCTCCTCTACAGAGTGACTCTCTTGTTCTTTTTAGTCTAAAGATTTTCATCCTGTATACTACATTGCCACAATTATTTATCATTCCATTTCTTCCTGAATTCCTTTTATATTTGAAAAACTTACTGCTTCGCAGAGAAGAAAACCAATCATTATTTTCTGCAAATTAAAATTGCAGTTCACTCTCCAATCTTTATGATGATGCCTTCTGATAAAACTATCTACAAAGATGGAATCTACTTTTATTCTACAGGCTTCTCACCCTATCACAAATACTGAATCAAATGGTCAGCTCAATTCAAGCTACGTAGACTTCAGACTTCAAGAACAGGTACAACTTTAAATTGTAAATTGGAGGTCTGAGGTATATTTGTTTTTTCTTGCTCAGACACACAGTTTGTTTGACTAGCCATTGACTGTCAGTAAGCTATCTTATATGATGCCAGAAATGCTACCCTGAATCAGTAAACAAACAAACAAACCCAGCTCTGAAATTTAAGCAGTCTAGCAGCCCAGTCTTAGCAACATGTTTACTGTGAAGGAAAGTATCATTGATTTCACAAGGGTTTGCTTTCATAAAAGTATGCATGGAATTACTGTTCAAGGTTGTTTGGATATACAAAAACTAAACCGTGCGGTTCCCGGACGCAGCAAGAAAGAAGTGCCGAAATGGCACTTCTTTCTGTTCCCCGGAAGTGGCGCCACGAGGCACTAGTTGCGCACTCATGGCGTCACTTCTGCCGTGCGACATCCAGACGCTATGCGTCCGTGACGTCAAACTGGCAGCCCCCGTGTGGATGGGCACCGCCATTTTGTACGGACTCGGTCCTTACTAGGGTTGAGGGGTGTCCAGAAGGGACGCCCCTTCTCAACCCTAATACGCCCCTTCCTAACCCTAGCATGCCCCTTCGGCGCATCTGTAACGTGCCTATGAGAACAATTTGAAGTATGTCAAATTTGCTAGACCAGAACTTGCTTCTAACAAAAAGATCACTCTCTCCTGAGTCCTTACCTACCTGCCTGCCTGATCCATGTGAAGCCATAAATAAACATAAGAGATGGAAGCTCATTGTCCCCCCTAGCAAGGGTAAAAGACAGTAGCAACACTAAGGGATGTGGCCCACAATGGGTGATTATATTCTTGCATCACACATCAGTGTGGATTTTTATTGTTATTGGTTCTCTGGACAGACTGAGGAAGAAAACAGTCTTTTCTTGTAGATGTTACTGGTCACATGTCTCTAGTATACAATATTTATATGCACAATTAGTTAAGCAACACATTTATTGTGAGGCTTTTAGTTTTGCCTAGACATTTGAAAGGCATTGAGAAATAATTCTCCATAGTCGCATAGTGTTCCTACTTAGAAAAACAGATGTTGCATCTACCATCAATAAATTTCATGGATATTAGACCATTTATACTTCTGTGAGCTGTTTTCAAACGGGCATGAAGTGCTGTGATCACACCAATTTTAGTTAGGGACCACACACCAACCGCATGGTCCCTAACCCTAGTACAGCGCAGCGGCGCAATAATGGTGGCATCAAGTCCATACGGGTGCTGCCATTTTGACGTAAGCAACACACGGGGTCTGCACGTCGCCGCACATTGCTTACATCACAAGTGCGCCACTGGTGCACTCATGATGTCACTCTGGCATTACAAAAAGAACCCAGAAATACTGGGTTCTTTTTACTCTGGAGTGACAGCATGCGGTGTGGGGGCTGCGCTGTCCCTCCAGAGTAAAAATGGGCACCGGCAGGCCACAATTTCTTGGCGGTCTGTACTGTGCCTATGTTATTCTGTTACAGCAAAATTAACAGAGAATTTCAGGACACTAAAACCTAATGGCCTATGCCTTTGTGGACTGGGGATTCTTAGAGTCCTCAGGATTTTCCTACTGTAGAAGATCATAGGCTGTACCCCAAGGATCTTGGTTACTTTTGTTGTAACAGATTAATATTGATTCTCCATTCCTTTCTCTTACTTCTTCATCAGTGAAGGAGAACTTGGATCCAGCAGAACCAAAACCACACCTAACCTGCCTAAATAGTTTTGAATAATTTATAGTAAATTTGGATTAATGAGTTTTCAGTTGCAGCAAAGGTAGATGGTCCATTAACACCAAGATACTTTGCTCCCAGCTTCCATTAACATCTTGTAGCCTTTCTCATAATAAAGAAAATATTAGAGAAGGTTCAAAGGTGGTGCCCACCCAAATCCATGCCACATGTAGTAAAAGAAAAGCCATAATGCCAGATTTCTATCTCAGTATGCAGGTCCACTCCAAATACCTTACATTCTAAAAAAATTGTGAGCTTGTTTTAGGCGACAGCACAAGTTTCATATGGCACAAATTGATGATATTATGTTTGATTCTGGGCAGTTCTGATCCCTTCCAGAGGCCAGGTAGAATGGATTAAGATGGGAGAAGGAATTGGCCTTTCACAAGAGAAATGGTGACAGAATCCACACCAACAAAATTATCCAGATCCGGTATTTTGCCCAGATTTCACCAATAACTAGGAAAACTCTGAAATTATAATGATAGCCGCACATTCCCCTAGGTGAATTCAAATTGATACAAATGAATGTTTCTTCCCATGTACGTTTTTCTTCCCAGAATGCCCAACCCTATCACCCAATAGCCTTTCTTGTTTTTCTGTCAGCCTTACCACCCACTTTACACTCTTATTGAATGCCACTCTCTGACCCCCCCCCCCCCTTTTCCAAGTGTTTCCAATGGCCAGGACTTTTCAGGAGCAGAGAAAGCAACCGTTGGGCTTTGGTGTGAGACAGAAACAAATGTTTGATTTGAACTCATACCTGTAGGAGAACAGGGGCTTGACTATGACATAAAATGGTGAAATTTTAACTAGAGGATTCTGGGAACTGTACCCCAACAAGTAATTTTTCCTTAAGATCATGTAACTATTTGAGATAAGTCTTAAATAATAATAAAATGTGAGAAATTGGTGCATACTCTTAGTTATACAACCAGGTTAATTACTCAAGTACAGTTTACATGAATTTTATGGTTCAGATGGCTATATTGACCTTTTATTTGTTCCATAAAATAAATGCATAATAACACAATACAATGGATTGAGGCATAGTAGTGATTCTGTTTAGTACTGAGCTAGATAAATAAATTTTTTCCTAAGGAATTCTGGCAAAAGTACCTTTAATTTTTTAAAATATAATACTTCAGAAAGTGTGGATCCCATTAATATAGATGTAGAAGAAGTAACATGTGTTCCTTCTCTTCTACTTTAATCTGGTTTTGTGAAAATAGAGTATGAAAACAGATTGGTAGAATTTCTATCAAGGGGCTATTCATTACTTCTAAAAGCACTCTCTTACTATATATATATATATATATATGTTAGTGCTTTCCTCCAAAACCTTATCACTGATTCTCAGACGGTACTTTAGAAAGCAAGAGAGAAAAAGCTTATCGAAATATGAGGATTGCAGAGTGCTGCAAAAGCAGTCAGCCCAGCAAGATCTTGGCAGCTTGTTGCATTTGCATCCCTGTAGGTTTTCATTTGGAGCTATCACTTACAGCTTGTATAACACTCTATAAAAAGAAATTGATGGTTCACTATGCCGGATACTCAGCTCACAAACTAAACAGAAAAGGTTTAACTTGTTTAGGGGAAATGTCTTGCAAGAAAAATAGATCTGAAGCATCAGAATCAGCAACATTGTGAAGGAAACCCTTCTGAATGTAGTGGGTGACAAAAAACACACACACTTGTCAGATGTTTTTAATGGCTCTTTCCGCCTCTTTCTCACCTGCCCCTTTCAAAACATTTTAATGACAACATTATACATTTGCACCATTCACTATGGTACTTATAATACTTATATAGGAAAAATATATAAGCAGATAATTTGAGAATTAAATCTATGGAAACAAAGCATATATGTGTGATAAGATTATCACATGATTTTTTTTGGCAATTTGCCTGAATCCTTCTTTAGGGTTGTATGTCCCACATGTCTTGCTATATCTGAGTTCATTGTGGTTTTCTTGCAGCTTCTGAGTGGACATAGAAGTAGTGATTTAAGCTGGATATACACTAGGAAGCTATGGGTTTTCATGGTGATTAGACTGTGTATATAGATTTGGTGGATGCATGAATGATCAGTGGCAGTGGAAAATTAAAAAATATTTGCCTGCAAACCTGTAAACACTTACTGGGGTGCAAGCCTCATTGACTTCAGTGGGGCTTACTTCTGAGTACATATGTATAAGATTATCTTTCTCAAAATGTAAGTTCCTTTGCACATGAACATCTATTTTGCAGTAAGCCCATTTTTTCCACTCTAACACAACACAGATGTATCTACTTATTCTAGTTTCATCTGCCATTTAGTGGCAAAGGCAGATGAATTGGTGACAATAAGGGGTCAGAGTAACTATAACTCATCCAGGTCAGTTCCTTGTCACACATATACAGTTGGCCCTCCTTATCCACTTATTCTTTAGCCACAGATTCAACCATGCACAGCTTTAAAATATTTCAAAAAGATATAAATTCCAAAAAGCAAATCTTGATTTTGCCATTTTATATAAAGGGCACCATTTTACTATGCCACTGTATACAGTGGGAATTGAGCATCCGCAGAATTTGATATCCACTGGAGGTCCTGGGATCAAACCCCAGCAGATGATACCAAGGGCTCACTGTCCTCTAAAATTGGCTAAATTTATGCATGTTATCTTCATACATTTAGAACAGGTAGTTTTAGCCAGACAAATACCTTTGCATATGATATACATGTTTCATTCTAATTATAAATTTTGTGACAGTTTCCACTAGGTGGCACTTTAAGGATATGACAATCAGTAAGTCTGTGTTCCTTATGTCCATTTCTGATCTGTTTTCATATTTAAAAATAATATTAATATATATTGTGTAAGAGTTATTAGTGCAGTTGAGACCAATGTAGATTTTGAGCTGTGCAATCCACAGTGGAGAACATTTCCTCACAAAAACACTGCCAGAAGGCTGAACAGTCTGCTGCCTAGCCAAGACTTCTTGTCATACTCTAAACAACTGCTTTTTTTCCTAGCTGTTCCTTCAGATTTAAGCAGACATTTCTAGAAGGGGACACCTTGTAATCAGGATCAGGAGAATTAATCTGTAAGAGTTTGGGTATGGGCATAAATGTTTCTCATTTGTTGTTGTTGTTAATTGTTATCAAGTTGACTTCAACTTATGGTGACCCTATGAATGAGAGACCTCCAGTCTTTCTCATGGATGTGGTTTAATGTATGGAGGATATCCTGCCATCAGACTCAGCATCATTCTTCTCCTGACACCTTCCCATCATAGGATTCTCTGAAAGCAGCATGTAGTAACTCAAAAGAAGAAGAAAAATAAATCTAAAGTTAGTATACACAGTTATACAAACCAGGAAACAATTAGGAATGCTCCTGTGTCAGAAGTGTTATCGTTCAATGCAGAATAATAGTCCCCACTCCCAGCATGTCCCTTAAGTTTTGTACCAGCTGACAGAATATACTGAGATTCTGGGAGTTGTAGTCCAACCCATCTAGACAGAGGGCACTGGCTTTAGGAGAGTTATTGTATGCAGTGCCAGCAAGGATGAAACCAACTGATAAAGGCATCTTCAAATCCCATGGCCCAATTGAGATTTCACATAAATTGTAGGACTGGGGGGGGGGGGGGGGAGAAAACGTAGAATTTTGGTTAAGCTCAGAAGTTGAGTATTTTTTGAGAAATGACCTGGATAACAGTTCTGCTGGTTTGTTTTTTTTAAAAAAATAGATGGAATATACTAATGTCACACATGCTATTTACATTGTGCAATCACTCAAATAATGGTTGTATAATAATGACTCAAATAATACTTTCAACTAAGAAGCAAAGTTATAATCCTCCATTCAGCAGCTTATTCATTTTTATGTAAGGCGTGTGCAGTGACACTTGCCGACATCCTTTTTAAATTACATATCCCACTGTGTTGCTTTCAGGAAACGGCATTACGTAAGTGCCGAGAACTTTTTAGAAATCCCACTGAGGTGAAGAACTAGCTGAGAGCAAACAAGATGGACAGATAGGAGAAGGAGGAGGAAGAGTGCAAGATGTGCAGCTGTAATGTGTTAGCTTGTTAAACTTGGCCAGAATCTGAAGTCAGAAACAAACACAACTCTGGGGAATCTCACTTTTAGAGCCATTTATCCAATTCCCCTCACTTCCTGTTTCACTGAGATCCATATCCTCTGTCAGTCTTTCTCCCTCTTTCACCTCGCAATCTCTCCCTCCCTCCCTCCCCAACAACTCTTTTGACCTTGGTTTTGAGCCAAACAGTATACCTCCACATGGCATGCACTGAGACCATCATCAGTGGTTCCTCTGTTAATCAGCTAAATTCATCACTGTTGGGCTGAAGAAGCTTGCAGATCTAACATACAACTAAGTATAAATATCTTAGGCTGTATCTGTACTGCTCCTCATACATAATATGCATTCTGCATGTGCTATTCAACAGTTAATGAAGAACTTTTTTTACACATACAGAGTTGCATGACAAATAGGTACCACCAAGGTGCCTGATGTGTGTTGGGTGCCGAATGGTTAAATTCCATGTTGTTCTTTCAGATCAGGTGCTTTATTAAAGGGTCCAAAGAAATTTCCCCCTTTGTCTGGTTGTCATAGTCCACATACACCTGGAGGACTTCAACATTCAGTGCACTTTTCACAAACACTCCAGACTCCATGGCTGATTTCCTGCTCTTGCTGTTGAAACGTCCCAGGGAAAAGATATCTTCTACTTGTTTGGCAGATGCTTCAGTTTTGGGAGCACAGGAAGATTACAGCAGTAGCATGTCAATATGTTTGTAAACAGCCAAAAAGGATATGTAGGAGAACAGCTTAGTCATTATATTCCTCCCCACCACCCCTATAGACATTATGAAATTATTTATGACATCATATGACAGATCTAGCTTTATTGTTTATCTTAGTGATCATCATCCCTGGAAGACTTCTCCCCTTCTCCAACTTTTCTTCAGTGTGGAACAATCAGTTATTGTATACAGTTCTCTCATTGGTTGCCAGCAACCTGACTTCTGTTACCTCCACTGGTTTACAGTTGGATATATGATAATCTAGCAACATGCAGTATAATTAACCAAGACCTTTACTCTCACAGAAGTAGAAGTATACATCATTAATATTTGAAATATACATACAAGACTATATTGCAGTGCTTATGTACACTCATAAGCTTTTCTAAGTATAGTCAGTCTTCATTAACTATTTCTCTATATTGTTTAGATGGTTGCTAGTTCTTTGTATTTTCATTTTTATACATTTTCTATATATTTTAATTTGCTTTTTATACAATGACATCTTCCTGTTCACACAATGTAATGAATATCTGGCAGTATACTTGCTTTAATATAAGCAATTTACCATTGTGGTTTTCTTGTAAGTTTCCTCCTGTCTTACAGTCTTCTAGTTGGAAGTGTCTAGTCATCTAGTCCAACCCTCTTCTTGATATAATGAATACACACACACACACACACTGTAATATTTGCCATATGTTAGTGTTGCAACTCTAAAACATCATCAGGGTTATTGGAGCTGTCTTCCATATAGCCAATGGAGACCACATGTCAGAAATTCAAACTATTGTTACTGGAAGTGAGGAAAGTTTTTTTTTCCTTTTGTTAAGACTAAGGGAAAAAACAGATGTGATCTTACATAATAGTGTATTTAGAATTGCTATAGCAACTTCCAACTCAATATTTGTTTTCACTTAGTACTACTGTTGCACAAACCCTATTGTCTGTACAAGTATAGGTTTACATGCTCAAAATGGCTGGAGGTTGTGAAACAGCAGTGTGTTTGGACTGTCTTCATCATACAGTGCCTGTCACCATGATGGTGTGGTCACTGTGGGTGGGGGGGAAGAGCTGTTTAATGTGTGGAATCATGATATGGGCAGTTTAAAACCTTGCTATTGGAAATTAAGTAACCAGGGGCCATTTCATGCTACACAAAGCTATGATACCATAACATGAGAATAACATATAACATGGTACCAATATCATGGTTCTATACTAGGGAATCTTGGGATTTTCAGTTTAAGGGGGGACACTTACAATTCTTAGCTGAAGCACTCTATTACTTTGCTGCTGATAGACCTCCACAGGCAGTTGCCATGTTAGTTAAAGTGGAATCATAGTGCTATAATGAAGTGTGAAGGGGCCCCTGGTGCCAGAATTCCATAGGATGTTGCCATAGCGGTTAAAGTGGAATCATAGTGCTATAACTGTGTACTGCAAATGGGTCACTATTATCAGGGTTAGAGATCAGGTTTTGTTGTCACTATACAGTAACAGTGATGACAATTATAGGCCTGATGTTTTTCCCATTTGAGTGAATCACACTCATTCATTTGGACTGGAGGGAAATCCATTCAAAAATCTCCTACTTCACAGATGGATCTTTGGATGGACACTCTACACCTTCACAAGCCAGACTCTCTGGCTCTTCCTGAGAAGTAATTTTTTGATTCTGCTGCAGAATAACTGTTCATCAGATACATACCATTGGCCCTTGTAGTTAATTGTTGTTGTTGTCATTATTCTACAGACTTTATGTATTTTATTGTAAAAACTCGATAAAAATGTAATTAGAAAATAACAACAACAATTTTTTTTACTGCAGTTGGTAGATACATGTATGTGTAACTACCAAAAATCTAGTTGTTCCCTGTGCTTTTAATTTATTTTATATGTTGTGAATTTGATTTTACTGGGTCTCTGGATCGTAATAAAAAAAAAGATTGACTGATAACCGCTAAAAAGAAGATTGCAAGTAACTTTTTTATCTTTTCATATTTCTGTTTATATCTTACCTTTTCTGTTTGTTTTTCTTTTCTTATTTTGTGTTCAGATATCTGAAGCTTGATTTTCAAAGGCTGAAAAACAGGTTTATTTCCTGCTCCAGTAAGATTTTTGGTTTTAATAAAAATTATCTAAAAGCAAAAACCAAAAATCTTACTGGAGCAGGAAATAAACCTGTATTTTAGCCTTTGAAAATCAACCCTGCTGCTTTTTTGGCATAGTAGAATGTGATGGTAATATTTAAAACTAGCTATAGATGGGTGGACTGCTAGTAATTTGTGTGTTAACAGTAACTTGCATATTGTTACAGATGGAACAAGAGTCTGAGACTGAAGTACATTTGTCTCTGAGCAGAACCTCCTCACAGGCAGAAGAAAGTAGTCCAATAAAAAAGGTAAGAGTTACTCATATCATATCCATAAAAGTCGTATAATTGTATACAGGCAGTTTCATGTCAGGTTAGGGTTCAAAGAGTCACAGGGTAATTGAGTCTGATGTAAATAGAGGAAGCCAGTGCCATAGGGAACTACTGGGGACCATGTATATGTATTAAAACAGAGCTGAAGTAGCTAGAGTTAGTGATTTTACT
The DNA here is from genome assembly GCF_019175285.1 of Sceloporus undulatus. Classification (NCBI taxonomy): domain Eukaryota; kingdom Metazoa; phylum Chordata; class Lepidosauria; order Squamata; family Phrynosomatidae; genus Sceloporus; species Sceloporus undulatus. The sequence continues at coordinate 87,508,020 of NC_056524.1, read as the reverse complement.
CAACCTACTGTAAATTTTTAAAAGATTCAAAGTATAAAACATGAAAGCTTACTTTTTCCAGGTTAGACAAAAATGCAGATGGTCTCCAGAGGGACCAGAAGGACATGTCTGGTGATTCCATGGGGCTTGGCTGGGATGAGCTGGCCTACCATTGGATGACAGTTCTATTCAGAGCATTGCAGATTATTGCAGTGTAGATGCAGCCCTGGTGAAAAAATACACTCTAGTTGCTTCCTCCACCAACAAGAAGAGGAAACCCCTTTCAACCGCACCAAAATTCCAAGATTCAAGTGTCTTTCTTCCCCTCATTCTTCCCATTCTAAGCAGGGAAAGGAAACCCTTTCCTCCCAGCAGCAGCAACTCTGCAGCTGCTTCCCCATTTCTATTCCCCCAAGAATAAAGAAAACCAATCCAGTCATCTTTCTTAACTCTCTAAACCACACCAAATACTGTAAACATCCTCACTCGCTTACCACACCTTGCACATAACACTAGGGAGATTATCACATGGAGACTTAGATGGCTTAAATGTGGCTAAATCATCCTAAAACTGTGACAGTGTAATAAGCAGTCGCACTTGTTTCCCATGATCAGGGAGGCATCCCGCTCCTCTCCTGTCATTTTGCGCAGCAGCCATTTCTCCAATCACGGGAACGTGATCATCTCTGGCAGATAACTTTTGCACTGTCCTTTATAGTTTTCACCACAAATATCAAGTAGCAGCATTTCATGTTTTAGTAATCATTTATATTTTAAATGTTTTTTTAAACAATTCTCATAAGATTCACATTCACAATGAAGACAGAATATTAGTAGTATAATACTATCATCTCAGACAGTCCATAATCAATCTAAAATGGCAACGGTAGTCACATAGTCCAGTAAAGCTGACAACTGTACAATACCCAACTATTCTCAAGTTTTTGCCATCAAGGACGAAAGGTGGAGTGGGTGGAACAAAACTTTACTTTCTTCTTCACATTAGTGCCTTCTTAAATAGTTCCTATTCTTATTGGACTATTTTGGAAAGAAAGCTTATAAAGGATTAAGTACAGTCGGCCCTTCTTATACACGGATTTTTTATACACGAATTCAAGCATACATGGTTTGAAAATGTTCCAAAAAAGTATAAATTTACCTTGATGTTCCATTTTTTATTAGGGACACCATTTTGCTATGTCGTTATACTTAATGGGACTTGAGCATACACGGATTTTGTTATACACGGGGGATCTTGGAACCAAACCCCAGCGTATAACAAGGATCCACTGTAGTTCTGAGTTCACACAGTAGTATTAGGAATGTGTGAGGAGGAGGAGGGAGAATTGTTGTTTAATGTGACTATGTACATTACAAGCAATATCCTGCAGGTACCTGAGACAGTACTGTAAACACTTTCCATGTTACAACTGCAATAGATGAGTTATCCCAGAAAAGAATCTTGCTTTTACAAGATACACCAAAGTGCAGGCAGTGCTGGAAAAATCTGGTTTTTCTGTCACAGAACAAGACATCTGGACTGCAAATTGGCAACAACTGCAGAATGACCATCAAAAACCAAATCAGCTGGATGGCCTAGAGTACACTCTGTTATACTGGATGGTGCATTGTTTCTCTTCCAAGTCTAAGTCTATTAAAGTTACCGATACAAGGGCTGCAAGCCTTAATTATAGACTCTTCTGGAACATGGTTCAAATCATCCAGCCCACAAAACAAGTTCTAAAAAACTGATGAGTGTGTGTTTCTGTTGAAATGCATTCTATTACCAGTTCAGATGGGAAAACCATTCTTTCTATTTTCTCTGTATGTTTGTTTCTCTGAACAAATTTCTTAGTGCTACTTGTAATCTATTTTTTAAACTATTGTTTTAGATATTGTCTGAATCCAAACAAGCTTTGTTACAGAAGGTCTTTGTGATGCTAATTTTAAGGCTTATTGAAATAAATGGATTATATTTATTTCATGAAATATTTTGAACCAGCATGATGTAGGGATTTGAGTACTGGACTAAAACTCTGGGAGACCATGGTTCAAATCTTTGTTCAACCTTGAGCAAGTACCCCTCTCTCAGCCTCAAGGAAGGCAGTGTCAAACTGATGCTAAAGAAATCTGGCCAAGAAAACTTTAGGCTAGAGTTGCCATAAGAAAACACCCCGATAAGACCAGGGTTGGTAGAAAGTATATAACAACAACAGCAAGACCTTGTGTATCCTATTCTACAACTTTAAGTCTCATTTGTGGATTCCAGTTCTGGAGATTTTCCTTGGATTCCCCTAAAGAATGATGCCTTTGGTCTCTAAAGAATGAAAATAGTCTATTTATTTTAAGAAAAAAAATACCTCTGAGAAAGGGGAGGGCCAATGTGGAGAAAGCAGGGGCCATTCCCCTCCTCCATGTGGGCTGCATAGACACTTGCAACCTGACTGGAAGTTATACAATGTTAGATTTCTGGAAATTAATTGAAATATGGCCAGTTCCCAGATTTGGGAAGTGAGGAAGAAAATACAAATTATCACATTTATGTAGAAGTTGGAGTGTTTGTGTTGGGTTTTTGGTTGTTGGTTTGTTTTTTTTAAAAAAACCAACAACTGGATGAATGGGGGCTTGGAGGATTTCCAAGAGACTTCAGAGGCCACAAGATAGACCCTCACCCCAGGGCACCATGTGACCCAAAAGCCATGCTTTGCCAGCCCTGCTTTAGACTCAGCAAAATTTTGTAAATATGAATAGTACACAGCATATTTTGTTGTTGATTTCCTGAATGATAATGAAAAGTAATTTTAAGCTTTCCTTTTCCATCACAGGAAGTTTTGCTCACTCAACCACCATCAAAACCGATTCGCAGGAAATTTCGGCCTGAAAGCCAGATGCTGGAGAATCAGGAAGTTTCTCCCACGAAAGGTGTACCCTCTTCCTTGCCTGCCATCAAGTCCCACCATTCAATTCCAAGGTAAAAAAAAGGCTGCCTTAAGTTCCATCATGAGAAACTGGGAATGGTTTGGGCTTTGTGCCAACATAGAGAGGCTTCAGACATTCTAAAAGAGAGAGTGTGTTGCACTTCCTTTAACATATCTAAAGTTCAGAAATAATTTTGTGTAGGCAATGAACAAACACAAGATGCAGGGATGACTTGTGCAACTCGTTCTTTCTTTGAATTTTAGAACATGTGAACCCCACTGACTTAGCGGAAATATACCTAGACTGCTGAAATACTGTTTTCTGCATTACGTGGAGGGATAGTTTATTATTTGTAGTTAATTCATGGTGGAGAGGTGGGTGGAAGCTCTTTATGTATGGCATGACATTGAACTTGATTTTTTTCTGGACTGTTAAAAGTGTTTTAGTATGAGTACAATAAAAAATAAATTCCTGGCCCTTTTGTTACACCCAAAAAGGGGTCAGAGGGATTAAAAAATCCTCCTATCTATGTAGAAGCCTAAAAGGGGGTGGGATAAGTCACACCCTTCTGAGGTATGCCTTTTCTGGGAAACAATGTGGAAGGTTAAAAGTTTCCCTGAGGGTATTTTAGGGTTTTGCAAATAACAGCATTTGGGAGTCTAATTTCATCTTTCCAAATAGATTTATTTTTAGACAATACAACAAAAACAGGTTAAGTCTCTCTTATCTGGAATTCCAAAATCCAAAATATTCCAAAAGCCAAAACTTGTTTCATGGGTGGCTGAGATAGTGACACCTTTGTTTTCTGATTGTTCAGTGTACACAAAATATGTTTTATGCACGAAATTATTTTAAAGTATTGTATAAAATTGCCTCCAGGGTATGTGTATAAGGTATATGTGAAATATATATGAATTTTGTATTTATACTTGGTCCCATCTGTAAGATATCATATTGTGCATGTATATATAAATACAGGTATTCCAAAATCCCCAAAAATTCCAAACTCCAAAAAATCCTTGGTCCCAAGCATTTTGGAGAAGGGAGATTCAACCTGTAATCCTTTTTTAAAAAAGGTTAATCAGTTTATGTACTGTTTACCATACCTGGAAAAACAAATAATGAAGTGGTATGCACAAAACAAATTGAACATTTCAAAAAAGCCAAAATAACATCAAAATATGAACACTGGATAATTATTAATTAAAATGTTTTGAACCAGGAGGCTGAAAATATTGTTCTCAAACTGGGCCACACAGTTTGTTGGAAATACCTGAGTGAAGAAGAGAACTGTTTTAATGAGAGAAAGCATCCAAAATTTATTGTGGATTACCTAACATATTTTTGTTTTGTTTTTTAGCTAGAGGGTTTAGAGAGGTGGGGGAAGGGCAATAAAGAAGAGGGGAAGAATTTTTCAAGAGAAACATGGGATTCAGTTCTAAAGATCAAATTGTCAACTCTGCTTCAAAGAGAAAAGCTAACAGCACTTTTTCACAGGAACTCTTTGCAGTTTTTAACATAATGTGTCTTGGATCACATTGTCATTTAAGAGCTGCTAACACCTCACAGAGAACTATGAAAGGCCTCTCTTAGAAATAATTCTGCTTATCTAGTCTGTATTTTCCCCATTTTCCCTCATTCTTTTTAAAGTTGAAAATTGCAAGCTCATTCATTTTTTAAAGCTGGAAAACAGCAAAATTGACACAGTCAAAAGGATTGTCTGTTGGACATTTAACTTGCCATATGAGGCTGATCTGTATTTTCCAAAGAAGCAGGGAAAGCAAAAATGTAACAGAGCAATGCTGAGGCTTTTGCTCCTGCTTCGTCATAATCAACCTTTAACTGGATGGAAATTAAACAACAGTTGCAAATCTCTGGATGCAAATGTTCTTTTTTAAAAAAACTTTTCCATGAGAAAATACTAACTCGAGAGCATAGAGAACAGTTATTTATGCATGTCAGTAAAAAAAGTATTGCTTTTCAATATACATCTTAAAATTTAAATTAGCCATATTGGTGGGGAGCAGGTGGTGGCCCCATTTGTGCTTAAAGCCAAATGTTGGTGCGCCTTGAATCCTGTGAAATTAAGTTTCCCTGTAGTCAGTAGAGAACAACTGTGTGGTTACCATAACAAAATGAGCTTCCCCTGCTACTTTTGCTATGGCTGATTGATCCAGAAAACTATGATATCATAGATGGAGGCTGCTGCCACACTGCAGAAATAAAGCAGTTTGACATCATTTTAACTGCCATGACTCCATGCAATGGAATTCTGGGGTTTGTAGTTTTGTGAGACATTTAGCCTTCCCTGTCGACAGCTCTAGTACTCCACCAAACTACAAATTGCAGAATTCCATAGCATTGAGCCATGGAAGTTAAAGTAGTGTCAAACTGCTTTATTTCTGCACTGTGACAGCAGCCTAAGTCTGATTGTGAAGTAGCAGGAGAACAATTAACCTGAATCACAGTGGAAAACCCTTCATATGGATTGATCTTGAGCCCAGTTATTGGTGTCTTGGGAAGCTGCCTTTTCAAAAGTCATGATTAGGAAGCTTAGAGGCATGGATTTTAAAATGCTAGCACAGGAGGTCTGAAATATGCCAACAAATTTCTTCTTTTTATTTTGTGGACAATTTATTAAGTAATATATTCTGAAAATACTTGTTTCTCTGCAGCAACTTGCCTTTTATAAATGTGCAACTGAACTCTCACCCAATACCCTCTTTGCTTTGATTTTTAATAAAAGCATCACACTCCCTTTTTATCAGTCACATGGAAGGTTGTATTGCCTGAAAATCGTTTGGTTTTTTTTTACTCTCTGGCAGACAGTCATCAAAACAGAAGAAAGCTATACAGACTGCTATTCGGAAAAACAAAGAAGCCAATGCTGTGCTAGCTCGGTTGAATAGTGAACTGCAGCAACAGCTAAAGGTAAAAAGCATGCATAAACAAGTTAAACATATATTGAACTTCTCTAAAACCTATGCTGCATGCCTTTGTCTGCCCTCTTTTGCAGAAGGAAACCTAAAACTGTGTACCAATGGAAACAGAACGCTTCCTTTCCTTCATTCTTGAAATATGAGAGTACCAGGTAGCAGTGAGTGGATCCAAGGTGCCCTTCCATGAATAGGAAGGTTCTTGAACCCAGAAAAAGCTCCCAGTAACAGATAGGGAAGGTAGTTGATTTTGGTTAATTTCTGGATATGTCAAAGCTGACTTGATGGGAAATAGCAACAAACAACAACAGGGTCTTCCAAGCAATTTGAGAGAAAGGGAATCAAGGCCACAAAAAATCTATTTTGTGAGTGAAAGTTTGGGCACAACCTTGTGTTGTGTGTGTGAAGCGGTAGAGGGATGGCTTGTCTCAGAACAGAAAAGATAGCTTCCCTATCATGTAGTGAGATTAATAATGTCAGTTAACAACTTTGATTGACATAGCCCAGTTTGTGAGTGGGGATCAAAGAAAAAATTAAAGTACATTTCAGTGAACCTCATAGGGCAGGGCACTTTTCTCCTAGACAGAGATGTACCTAACTGTGATAGAGATATACCCCACTGTGATTTTCCTAGAAATAGATATAAGGAGGGAAGGACCGGTTCACCTTTCTGGTGCTTATGTATACTTCAGGCAGCCAGCAACAATTAAAAAATACAATAAAGTAAAATTCCAAAACAAGCCCTTTTGTCTCTGGGGTTTAACTTATGCATTATAATATGCATTAGAAAAACAGTGAAGAAAAGTATCATTCTCATTGGACATTTCCTCTTTTTGTCTTAATTGCACATCGTTATGTAAAATCTGTGTACAACAATCAAGCTGGCAAAGTAATTGCCCCTAAATCACCCAAATGAAAATGTGGGATTTCTGCATCCACAATGTAGCTTTTAAATGGGAAAATGCTATCAGTGGTGTTGTGACTATGCATTTTCTGCTGCATGTCATTGCTGCCTCCGAGTCAAGCAATTGATGGAATTGATGGAATTGATTTAATGCTTTGATGTTTTTCATATCCACTGCCCTAAAAGATTTTATGTAGGTCCCTTACTGTTTGTTATAGCCAATCAATTAAAATACCATTCTGAACAGGGCAAGATGAATCAGTGTAAGAGATATATCCTAATGTTTACAAAATATATAAAATGCCCTTTAATGCAGAGTTGGGCAAACTTCAGGTGGCATGAACTCTCCCCCCCCCCCCAGTACTGAGGTCTTATCAGCATGAACTAGACATAAAACTGTAGTTCGAGAAGCACTGTCAACTATGAGGCATATATTGAAATATCTATAAATATGTGTGAGTTACCATAGATTAGGGATTCTAACATATCACTAGTTAAAAAATTGCAATTCTCAGGAGACCAGGGTTCGATTCCTGGCTCAGCCATGACACCACTAGGTGATTTTAGCCAAGTCACACTCTCTTGGCTTTTTTAGCTGCTGCATCAGCTGTTGACTTATATTCAACTTGTGGTCTACTAGGACTCCTAGATCCCTTTCACACGTAGTCTCGTTCAGCCAGGTGTCGCCCATCCTTTATCTATGCATTCCATTTTTCCACCCTAAGTGTAGTACCTTACATTTCTCTGTGTTGAAATTCATTTTGGTAGCTTTGGTCCAATTTTGTAATCTATTCAAGTCTTCTTGAATTTTGATCATGTCCTCTGGAGTATTACTGCTGCTCCTAATTTGGTGTAATCTGCAAATTTGATAAGCATGCCTTCTATTCCTTCATCCAAGTCACTGATAAAGATGTTGAATAGATTTTAGAGTGGCAGAATTCTTATTTCTGGAGGAATGCCCTTTCCTTACCCCCCCCCCCCCCCCCAGCCTCTGGCAGATGACCAGCCATAATAGAGGGGTTTTGTTATTTTGTCAAAACCATGGAGGTTTACTGCAAGCCACCCAAAGCTCTACTAGTAGATTCCAATTTACATTTTGCCTGTCCCTGCATTAATACACATTAATGTTTATTTTCTGAATCATCTGGAGACGCCAAGGAACCTATGCTTTACATTCAGGGGAGCAGAATAGTGGAACAACAAGGCAATCATAATGCATCCTATCAACCAATAGTGTGTTTTTGTGTTTTGTTATAATCTTACAGCACCCTGTAAACATCAATCATGAAGTGATTGTAAAAGTTTATTTTATTTTAAGACAGGCTGTTTTATATGTTTATGCCTTGAAGAGCTTATACACTCACTGTTTTGTGTCATTTGTATTGTCTAGGAAGTTCACAAAGAACGAACTACACTGGAAAGTCAGTTGGAGCAACTCCGGCCTGTAACTGTTTTATGACATTCTGCAATGGAACATTTGATTTCCAAAAACTTCAAGACTTTATCCGCACAATGTATTGACATAATCATTTTTCACTAGGGCAACAACACTTGGGAAAAGTGAATGCCATATTTCTTTTGCATTTCTTGCACCAGTTTACCTTGCTGATGAAGAAGTATACAATCTGAATGTAAAG
>NC_056524.1:87498021-87499635 GCF_019175285.1 Sceloporus undulatus | reverse complement strand
TCTTATGCCTAGAAAAATCAAAACTGTTCCCCTTCCTTCTCCAAAAAATGCCTTAGTCAAATTCCATCTCTTGCTATTAAGATTTTCTTTAATCCTCATAATTTTCTTTAATCCTCGTAATTTTTTATTTATATGCTGGGTGGTTGGTGGCATTTTGATATAAAGTATACACTTCCATTAAAAAATATATTTAAATTCATAATAGATTATCAGGTTGTTTTTTTAGTTATTTGTGGTTTTCCAGGTCTTGTTAGTTTTAGAATAAATTAAAGGAGTTATCTACACAATTTTGTATATGGCATTCCCTCTCTCCATCCTCTTTATGATTACTGGTAATCTCTGGATATAATGCATAATCGTTGCTGTACTGCGGCATGGCATGCACAATACTTGCCCTGCAGGGAACATGTGGCTCTTCAGAGGGTTGATTGTGACTCCTAGCCACCCTAGCTATCATCGATCATAGTGAGGAATGTTACAGTTCAATAATATCTGGAGGGCCACATATTCTCAAACCTTGCTACTGCTGGATACTGATTCCCTGCTTGTGTCCTCAGGCTCCTCTGTTGAGTTACTGTTGGACAGAATGGAGAACAATGTGTCTGCTCTTCTTGTCTGAAAGTATTTTAACAGGTGCAGCCCATTACTGCAGCCTTGGCGGCAGTTGTACTGCCCTCAGGCCATGAAGTGGTACAGGCCAGAAGCTCAATTTCTGGGCTCCAATTGGGCATTGACAGGTAAATGTCCTGACACCAGTATGACTGTTTTACTGCTACTGTTACAGTAGTGCCATGAAACAAATATACCTTGGGGTCACCAAATGTAGGGAATGTTCCACAGTTGCAACAAGGCAATCTCACCCACAGTTGTTAATCTATGCAACCCCCAGGAGTACTAATGCAAAGTTTGTCTGCACCAGGGGTTGTGGATTGTTCCTAAACTCAGTGGTGTTGTAATGCTTAAATGCTATCAAGTGATTGTATTAATTAAATCCAAAATTTAGATACTTGTTGCTTTTGATAATTATATATTTTAAGTTGCTTATTTATTAAAATATAATCAGCAGAACATGCTATCAGTCAGGAGCATCAACAATCACTACATGGACTTTGGTGAAATATGACTGACTTGCTTTATATAGAGAGTTATACTTTAGTCTGTCTTCAAGCTATCGCAGAAATCCACGGATTTTTTCCTCCTCTCTGTTTTGGATTGACATTGTTTCATTAATGTGACAACAACTTTTTTGGTCACACCCTTAATTCCAAAAGAGTTCTGTTGAGCCCAATAATTCTACTTTGGAGAACATAAATATAAGCATGCCTAATTTTTAAATAAATAAATAATAAAATTTTTATTTATATCCCGCCCTTCCCACGATCAGGGCGGCTTACAACAGGTTAAAAACAACACAACAATACAACAATTAAAATACATATCAATAAAAAGCAGCAAAAAAGCCCCATAGCCCAACCTCTTGGCCACGGAAGAGGAGGGAGGCCCACAGGGTTTTATTCGGGGAATGCCTGCTGGAACAGGAAGGTTTTTAGGTCCTTCCTGAATTGGGCCAGGGTGGTAGACGAGCGGAGCTCAGTGGGCAGCGTGTTCCAAAGG
>NC_056524.1:87438822-87497921 GCF_019175285.1 Sceloporus undulatus | reverse complement strand
AGGGCTGGGGCAGCCGTGGAAAATGTCCTCCGTGTCGTGGAGGCTAACCTAGCCCCAGGCACCTTCAGTAGCTGCTGCCCGGACGTTCTGAGGGTGTGAGGCGGAATGTACGGGGAGAGGCGGTCCTTTAGGTATCCTGGGCCCAAGCCGTTTAGGGCTTTATAGGTAATCACCAACGCCTTATATTGAGCCCGGAAGCGGATGGGCAGCCAATGGAGATCTTTCAGCACCGGTGTTATATGGCTGGCCCTGGAAACGCCAGTGACCAGCCTGGCTGCCATATTCTGCACCATTTGAAGCTTCCGGGTTTGGTATAAGGGTTGCCCCATGTAGAGTACATTGCAGAAATCCAGTCTCGAAGTTACCAGAGCATGTACAACAGTTTCTAGGTCCCTCTGGGCCAGGTATGGGCGCAGCTGGCGAATCAGCCGAAGCTGATAACAGGTGCTCTTGACCGTCGCATTCACCTGAGCTGTCAGATTGTCTAGATTGCATCCAAATATACTCTTGACTTGAATTCTGTGATTGCAGTGACTATGGGAAAAGTGGCAGGTGGACAAAGATTTTTACTACTGATAACATTTATATAACTTGTTTTCCCCCCCATGTATGTTTTCATATTTCTTGATCATCTTTCAAAACATAATATACATGTTGCATCCAGATATGGTGATATCCTCTTTTCACTTTGAAAAAGGACTAGACAGATTCATGACCTTAGGCCTATCAACAGCAACTAATCACAGATCCTGGAGCAGTTTTTTGGATTAAGCTGTCTAGAGGGATTCTGCAAACTGTAGTTTAAAAAAGTAATTTTTTCAAGCTATAACTAACCATAATAACCACATGGAGCCTCCATGTTCAGAGAGTATTGTTTGTGTCACAGAAAACCCATCTTACCATTTGGGTGAGAGTGCAGAGCAGAAGAAGGCTAATACTTTAATGTCTTTTTGTGTGCATCCCAGAATCATGATCTGGCTACAGTTAGAAACAGAATATGGGATTAGGTGGCCTTTTAGTCTAACTCACCAGGATTCTTCATGCATTCTTATAACTTGTCCCATTTAAAATATTATATGCTGTTCCTGTAAACATAGTGACAAACAGTAGAATACCCTACTACTTTCTTCTAGACCAACAAGTTTATGTTGTCAGGAAAACTTGCTGCCATTTTCAATACAATAAAAAACCTCTTAAATCTTGTTTTAGGACTGTTAGCCATAGAGTCAGTGGTAAAGCTTTACATGCAGACTGTCCATGATTCATTCCCCACCATCTCTAGGCATAAATACACCTCTCAGCAAACCCAGAGTGGCACTGCCAGTCAGTGTAGATGGTACTGAGTTAGAGAACTGTGATCTTAGTGTGAGTGTTCCAGGAATACACTATTCATGTGTACAATAAACACATTCTTAGAAATTCAAGCAAGATAATTCATAGAAATGTTCATGCTGCACCTGCATTTTATATGACATTATTTTATTTTGATTATTAAATATATGCAGCACTTATAACTCTGATAATTGGGCTGAAGGGATTTCCTTGTATGTGTAAATATTAAAGGTCTGTAATTGTACTTTTTGTAAACCTTTACATAGCTGGATAGTATGAACATCATCAATGCAAATATATATTAAGATGACAAGAAACAGAATGTGTTGGCTAGCATTTATAAAACATGTATTTGAAACAGGGATTTGGAAATATGTATAATAATACAAAACTGTCTAAGATAATCAAGCAATCAATATTTTAAATTCTTACCTGCAAGTCACAAATGTAAACAATGATTTGGGTTAATTTCCTAAAATGTACAGGTATGCCTCAGTTAAAAAAAGTAGATGTATTCCTAGGAATTATCTGTTTAACAAAACTTTGTACCAGAGGTAGAAGTAATGTAGAAATAACATAGATTACTACACCACACACACATACGCACACAAGACAAGGTGTTCAATATGTTTCAGATTTTTTTTAATTTGAAATTTAAAATATGTACATTTGAAATTAAATAGCCAAGTCAGGTAAGCCTTAAAAGTAAACAGAAGCGTTTTGAACCTTTTAGAGATCACTTGAAGGTTTCTTCCAAAACACATCCTGGGTGACTTTTCCTTTGACTACCCTCAGTGTTTCTTGTGATTTCCACTTTGGTGACAAAATATAAATCTATAACTTTTTAACATGGCTTGTCTGCTCTTCCCTTTTCTCTCTGTTTTGTTGTTCTCACATGTTCAGTAAGGGATACAAGTGCTTTTTAATTTTCTTGTTGTTGGTAGGCACACACGGCTACAGTAAGTTCTTTTGCAGCTCTGGATGCTCTGGACCTGTCTTTTCCATCCAGGGCTGGAGGTTTCCCTGTCACATCAGCAAAAAGCTAAAAATAGCAAAATGCAGTTTTACATTCCTTAATGGTCTTATTCCAGAGAGGGCAAAGTGCAGTCAGTAGGACACTTGTGGCCCCCCAGGCTATTTTGTACTCCCAAAGGAGTACAAATTGGTGGAGCAAAAAAAAAAAAAAATTGTATCCCAAATGGTCAATAGCACCCCACCCCATCCTTAGTGTCATCTACATTTTAAGCTCTTAGAGGCTTCCCTTTGGTCTTTTTCTTTCTTTGTTTGTTTTTCCCTCAAACCTGGGGGTAATCAGATTTTCTTCTCTGGTCCCTTCTGTTTTGAAGAAAGGCTTCTGTAGGCCAATTTGCAGGGAGGAGATGCAGAAGGATGACAAAGAATTGCAGTCCTCCAGAGTCCCATGGTGGTGGTGGGGTGTCAATGTGACACCTTAACCTCTGGCAACTGCTCATTCTGATCTTAACTATTCAGGAAGACAATATTCACAACTGTATATATGATCCAGGCAGTATAGGATTTTGACAGTTTTAAAGGGATGCTCTTGGTTGTTTGTTGTGAACTACATTTGCATTATTCTGTCTGGAAATGTATGATTTCTATGTCATGCTGCTGTAGAGTCAGTTTGAATCACATGGATCTAGTATGTAAATAGGTTTTATTGGGCATTGATTTTACTTCTGACAAGTAGGATTTTGGGTGGGAAACGAAAACCCTCCATTCCTGAATAGCCTCAGGATAGGAGCAACACTGCCAAATCTATAGTCCTTAGCACACCCATGTAGAAAGAAATATTTTGTGTGATAAAAATGCAATTAGGGAAGACAGATTATAGGTTTGAATATTCTATGAAATAAGATAATTTATTTTGTTAGAACATGGTTGCCCTTAACGTCTTAAGAGGAGAAGAAATTATATATTTGAAGTTTTCCTTATGTTATTTTGATGATGCTGTGCGAATAAAATTAAGTGATTATTTTTTGCTTCTCTACTTTTTGACAAAGCACTCCCAGAAACATAATTCTGTTTTCTTCAATTGCAGTATGTCAGCTTTCTAACCATATGCTCATTCAAGAATATGTTGTTTTTGCAACTGCATAAATGTGACACAGGTACTGGCTAGATATATACAAGTATATACTATGCATATAAAATACCTGGACTCAACATGGTAAACAACACTGCGGGAGAAGGTAGGACTTTGATACACTCCATGGTAGTAGAGACCAGGGTGCTTGGCATCTGGCCCAAGGTGCCAAAATGCTGCACGTGAAGGAGATGGAGAGAGAGGCTGTTTATGATCCAATTGCCTCCTCGCATGCTTTTTTGGATCTTCAGAGCACATGAGTCAATGACATTATATCATAGGGTAATCAATAGGCCAGTTTCATTAACTGAAAGGAGCAGGATGAGGTCTTTTGTCTCATGCTGCTGTTGTTAATTAATTGGGAGGGGGAGTAGTGGTTTATGGCCAGTAGAAGAGCAACCCAGGTATTGGAATTGCCCACAGGGCTGAAGCATTTCACCAAAGGGAAGGCAGGGGACGTTGTCAAGGGATTGACACCTGGCCTCAGTTGCTCCTAGCTCTTGCTTCATTTTCAAGCTGACATATCGTAAACAGGTTAGGTCAAATAAGGTGGCCCTTGCATAACCAATGTCTGGTCTCATTATTTCCATGGATGGTTATCAATCTGCTGATCTAGAGTTTTGAACTGAGTGTGATATTTAAACTAAAAATATTTTATTATGAATTTCCAAATAGTATGGTTGGCCATACTTTACACAGGAAGGTTTCTGTCTGAAGAGATGTGCCCAGTTCAAGTACAGTTTAAAGATTAAAAATTGTAAGGGAAAGTAGGACCTGTCAAGATGCCTATCAGTGGTTAGCGTGTGCACAATAGAATGAGCAGGCACACAGATATCATGCTGGCGAGATATGCAAGTGTAACTGCATTTATGTTATTTTGGATATTATGGAAAGAGGTATTCAATACACTTGTCCCTCCACATTCATTAGGGTTAGGGGCACAGGATCCCCCATGAATGTGGAAAAACTACAAGTAACAAAAATGCTGTTTTTACCTAAGAGAACACCTCTATGGGAAGTCTAGGTCCTCCAGTGCAACTCTATGGTCAACATCTCCCAGACATTGACCATATAATTGCACTGGAGGAGCCACAAATGCCTAGTTGCACTGGAAGACCTGATTTTCCTAGAGATAACATATTCATAAAATCGATGAATAATCAAATCCGCAAAAGTTAAAGCCGCAAATGTGGAGGGATGAGTGTACTTCCCTCTTTCCACAAGGCCCCCACCTCAGCATGTAACAGCAGCTAGGGGGTCTGCTGGGCACAGTTCCATGTCGCTGGCTACTGATCAGCTTGTTCTGACTGCTTTTGAGTACCAAAGGAAAGACCTTACACACAGGCTGCTCCCTCTTTGCTCAGTGCTCAAAAGTAGCCAGGATGAGCCTGAGCCCTGAACATCTCCCCCCATTCCATGCACACACACAAATCCAACCAGTGGCTGAGGAGATGGAACCACAGTCAGTAGCTCTCAAGCAGGCTGAGATGTTTTGCATACTCCATTAACATGATATAGGATCTCAGCCACAATCCCAGTCTTCCCCACTATGATGAGATGCATTGCATTTTCATTTCAATTAAAGTAACTGTTTCTAATTTTGCAACCATGCATATCCAGTATCTTATTTTGTGCACATCTATGTTGCTCCTTGCCATCTTTTTTGGTGATGCATTTCATCCTATCTGCCAATATGTAAGTGACCACCTTATCCAATTGTAAATACAGTTTTCCTGACCTATGGCAGCCTTCCCTTACCTGCTCTGCCCAAATGTGAACTATAAGCAGCAGCATCCAACACCAGCATGGCCAATAGCTATTTGGAATGATGGGGCTTGTAGTCCAACACATTTGGAATCACTAGGTTGAAGGAGGCTGACATAGTGAATGTAGTCAGTTAACTCCTCGCCCCCTTTTAACTTCTGTATTGAAACCATATTCACAGTAGAGATGCAATTTTTCACTAATTTTATTTGAATCCTATTGTGAGAGAAAGGCTGGACATAAATCTTTGAAATAAATAAGATAAATTGTTCTCTGGGGGAAATAATTAATAATTTTAACAATATTTGCCCTGCTGTGAAAAAGTGTTTTAAAAACTGCAAGTTTTGAAAACTACATAGAGTTTAGGATTTATTCTGCACAAAATTCACGTGTATGTGTGCAGGAAACAGCTTTGTCTATTTTATTATTTTCTGTGTAGAAAATGTCATTTTCTGTGTAAAAAAAACATGTGCAAATTTTGAGCAGAATAAGTTCTGAACTACGTAGATTTCTTGTCAGTCCATAGGATTGTGCTTCTCAGAGTTTCCCAACTTTCAAGAAACCCCTTTTGATCTTTTTTTTTCAAAATCTTGAATATTCTTTTCATCCCTAGCTGAAAGACACAGCCAACACTAAGTACATAGCACTACAGTAATATATAAGGTGGCAATATTTTATTTCCATCTTTAAGTTTTGGAACCAAGATCCTGCAAGCATTGTGCAACCTAACAGGGAAAGGAGCAATGCCACAAGAATCAAGCAGAAAGACTATTGCTTTTCTCTGTAGTAACAAAGGAAATAAAGGTACCTCTCTTCACTGTACTTGGAGTCTTTCACAGTTTTGCAATGGGAAAAAAGGATGGGGGGGGGAAACCAATGTAGCATCTCCAAAGTGCATAATCAATTTCAAGATGATATGAAAGGAAAAGAGATCCAGTGTTTCTAATGAATTAAAATGTCACTTCTAGGAAGCCTGACACAAAATTTGTCACAGGCAAAGGGATGTATAATTATGGGGTTTGACAAATAAGGCCCTTATCTATACTGAGTAATTAACACCATCTCAAGGAAAAAGTGGTCTTGAATGAGTGGGATAATGTTTGGGGGCAAACCACTAAAAAACTGTGGAGAGGCAGTCTTCCCCAAGAGACATCAGGTTGTGTGTTCAGTAGCCAAAGTTGAACATTGCTTTGTGAGATATCTAAACAAGGCACAGAATTCCAAGACTGCACATTAACTGATTTCTTCCATCTGGAAGAATCTGGACAGTGGTTTGGATGCTGGCTTCAGACTCCCAGCATCTAAAAGCTAAAATGTCCCTGGAAATAAATCCAGGGGTACCCTTGTCCACAATCCATAGATTATCATGCATAGATTATGTCAGCACTCCACAAAATGCAAAATGGACAAAGGACAATGTGGAATACAGTAATTTTATCTAAAACAAGATGAAAGCAGTATGAAAATACTTGTAATATCAAACTAAAGTATAAAATGGCTATCTCACAACATGTAGGTTACAGGTGAAAATGCAATTCTCTACCTTAAGAGAGAATCAAAGAAAGCAGCAAAATGATAAGCCATGGTACTCATATTTCACAGATAGAGTGGCCAACAATGCTCTCCTTCTCTCCTTCAGCAATCTCAAACAAAACGGGCTTTTGCCCTCCTTAATTTTTTTTCTTACAGCCGTGAGATTTACAGAGAGGCCAGCAATCTAATTTTCCAATCATCATTTAAACAATTGGTCATTTCTTTTTGTTTGCCACAGATAGTTACTTGACAATGCTCCCACCCTGTCTGTTACTAAGATGCTATTGTGTGCTATAAATCTACCTTTGCCCACCCGCTTTTTATGATAAAAACATGCACAGATTGGCCAGAATCCTGTATGGTCTTTACGTATGTATAACAACATATAGTGCTAGGCACTGAATTTTGCACATGCACACAGATTAATCCCCACTTACCAGGCAGCAGGGAGTCTATTCAGTCATTCGGGAAACAGCTGGTTGCCATTTTCACCTCTTCTTGTGAGTGATGTCTAGTGTGATATGCAGCAACAGGGTCCCTGTGTCAATTCCCCCCTTGCATGGGAGATCAACGTCTTCCTGAGCAACGGGAACAGACCACATCAATCACAGCAGCTGCTGCCAGTAAGTGGGTATGGGGTATTTTCACAAAGACCCTAACTAGGGGCTATGTAAGGACTATGAATACATAATAGTCATGAGTGTGTAACTCCAAGTTAAGCATTTGTAACTGTGATACAGGATTCTGACTGTTGTCTTCTGTCATATCTCTGCTTCACCTCAGGAGCCCAGTCCCTTAGTAGTTTGCAGTTTCATTAGTTGCTTTAGAATCTTCTTCCTTTCCTTTCAGCCCTGAAGTTTCATCTGATGTTGGCTCAGGGGCTAAGGCACATGGACACATGGATTTCCTCTCTCCTCACTTGATGTAAATATGGAATGATCTGCAGAGCTGGGAAGGAGGACCACTTTTTGGACTCCATCTCCCAGAATTCTCTGGCCAGCCTGGCTAGTGATGGGGAGAATGGAAGAAAGAGAACCAGAAGAGGAAAGCAAGAAAACACACACATACATATACAGCATGACCACCATAACAGTGTTTGTGATACAGATGGCTCTTTCCTAAAGGCTAGCAGAAGTGGGGAAAGAGTGGTCCATATGGAAGATGTGGGAGATGGGGTTGTAGGCACTCATTGGGAGCATACTTATAGGCTGAGGAGGCCACAGCTTGGGCACCCTGCTATAAGTGATCTTGTTTTCCAAAAATAATGATGCTTCTGTATGGTCTATTTAGGCACCTTTCTATCTCCTCCTAAAACATTATATGTGGATGTATAGGTATCGGAAATGCCAATGCCAGATTCTGCTTCTAGTATGGATTTTGTGGGCAGGGGCAGGATATGATGTTTTATATTAAAAATGCTATTCTTGGATGAATCCAGATGGAGAATAACCCATGTTTTAATTAATTCCACCCCCTTGGCATGAGATGGGGATGGCATTGGATCATGCAAGCCACAAAAATAGCCTTTGGAGACCACATATGCTGTAGAGGCTATAGTGTTCCCATCTCACAATGTCTATATCATGCAGTACTAACAGTCATTTGCATTCTTTTTTCGTTGCTGTCATTTCCACTGCTATTTGTCAGGATCCTCCTTTTCATTTCAGCCACCTGTACAGACCCCATAAGCAGCACTGAGACTTTCTGAGTCGTGCATGTGTTCAAGGAAAATGTAGTCAATGGTTTGATGCTGGGGTAGACCTGACTACCCCACATCTGTTGCTCATTCTCCTCATTTGGTCTCCTCTGCCTCTTTCTCACCATCTCACTGGGATTCCTCCTGTCTGCTTTTGATTGACAGGTCTGCAAAAAACACGCTTTTGCTGCTAGAAATGTAATGGGGATTATCAACAGATAAACATGACAATCCTGACTAATCATGTATGGCATGAGATGGGACTGAATATATATGATTGTTCAAGCCACCTCACATTTATTGTTCAAAACAAACCTCCTTGTGATAATCTGGTGCTGCTCTCTTTCTCTACAGCATGGCAATAATAGCAGGGTGGCTTACTGGTAACCTTCTACAGCCTCACCAATATCCTCTGCTCACTTTTACAAAACTGTAACATGGTTATAAGTGAGAGAAAAGCATGCATGTTTCTAGATGCTTCTAAAGTTTCATGGAGAGTAATGCCACTAGGCCATGAAACCCACTGGTGACCTTGGGCAAGTCACACTCTCTCTGCCACAGGGGAAAGGCAATGGCAAATCACATCTAAACAAATCTTGCCAAGGAAACCTCATGATAGAGTTGCCTTAAGATGGCCATAAATTGGAAACAACTTGAAAGCACAACAACAACAACAACAATTGTAAGAAGTATGGTAGCCCATGTAAGCTTTGAACCAATCTATACTATTTGGCTTCTGATTTAGATTTTTGACATATGTTCAGTAAGCATGTCTATTTTGGAGGACTCCAATAGAGTAAGAAAAATAACCATTCAATACTCCCCTAGTTCTCTTTCATAAATAGTTTTTCTTCTGTGCTTAGCTTCAAAAACAGCAACAGCCCTATCCTATTGTGTGCCTTCACATGGTGACACTAGAGCAACCCTATCATGAGGGTTTCTTGGCAAGCTTTGTTCAGAGAGGGTTTGCCATCGTCTTCCTCTGAGATTGAGAAGATGTAACACGTCCAAAATCACCTATCGGATTTCCATGGCTGAGTGAGGATTTAAACCTTGGTCTCCCGGAGTCTATTACTCAAACCACGACTTATTACATTACTACTACTACTACTACTACTACTATAAATTACTCAAATCTTGCTGACTCTCAGCCCCATTCTAACATAAGCATTTATCAAACTAGTTAGTTGTTCTGGGATGTCCCTTTTGAAAACCAATTCACCCATCCTCACAAAGACAGCTGAATGGTGAAGTTGTATACTGTATTTTCACCATGTTTGTGATTTAATAGCATAACCTTCCACTGTTTTCTTTTCTGCACTCTAAGTGCACTTCAGTTCCTCAGTACTGACAATGCCCTGTTTGTTCACCTCCTGCATCATAATTAGCTTCCTTTTAATTTTCTTTAAATATTGTTATTACAGCATGACATAATACCAATATTATATGACTGCCTTTAATATAAAAAAAGTAAAAAAAATATACACACACACACACACGCATGCACGCACACACACACACATTAAAAACTAACAAACTACCATAAAGACATATCAGATCCTGTCTGATCTTGGAAGCTAAGCAGGGTCAGCCCTGGCCACTACTTGGATGGGATACCAGGTGCTGTGGGCTACATAGTTAAATGGAAAAAACTAGCAAAATCACCTTTAAGTATTCCTTGCCTGATAAAATACTAGGAAATCCACATGGTTGCCATAAGTCAACAAGTGATGTGAAGGCACATACACACACAGAGAGAGTACTGTGACATATATTACTGCAGGAAAACAGAGCAGAATTATTTGGAAAACTTCCCTGTGCAGAAATGCATCTGAATAGTGACCTCCAATGATCAGCAGGTTAGGATTGCACCATTATTTCACTTTAACAGCAAGCTCTTTATGTATTTAAAACATTGCTAAACATTTTAAAAAGGGTTTCAAGAGTGTAGAGTATAGAAAACAGACCAGGAAACAAAGGTGTTTTCTTGGGAAGTCTTGTCCTCCTGACTCAATCACAGATTCCTGCTGGAATCCTTAAGGGAGGGACAACCAGGTTGTACCCCCCCCCACCTCTGCTCACTATTCAATCAGTCTCACGATGAAGCAGAATGATGCATTCACACTCAAACTGGTTACTGACCCATAGGAAGAAAGGTTAATGGATTATTTCCAGCATGAAAAAAATTGAATTCCTATCACAAGAGTAGGAAAGCCAAGATGTTGTGTGATAAGGCAAAGGCAAGATCAAGCCACTGCTATAATGGTAGAACAACATCATGTGGTAAATGCTCCAATTTAATTTACTTCATGTACATCCCACCTGAGGGCCAGCATGGTATAGTGGTTTGAGTATTGGACTAGGATCCTGAGGGACCAGGGTTCAAATCCCAGCTCGGCCATGCAAATCCACTGGATGACATTGGCCAGGCCACACACTTTTTCATCCTTAGAAGATTGCAATGGCAAGCCCCCTCTGAAAAAAAAACTTGCCAAGAAAACCCCATGAATAGGTTTGCCTTAGGATCTCTATAAGTCAAAGACTTGAAGGCACACAACAACAAACATCCCACCTGTCTCTTCCTTAAGGTGACATGCATCTTAAGAAGCCAGAAGTTGTGCCAAAGCTGCACTCCAGTCCTTAGGACTGGAACATGGCTTTGGTGCGGCTTCTGGCCTCTTAGGACACATGCAGCATTTAAATGACATACCTTAAAAGTGACCTTAAGCAGCTTTATTTTAGCCTGTCTGTTCAGGCCCATACTTGGGGCTCCCAATAAAGAGTCTTCCATCCATGCATCAGCAAGAGCCAAGATTTTGCTATTCAGCAAAAGAATGCAATATAGTTTTCTTGGCAGTTGAGCCATGGGGTTGGGTGCCACAGAAAAATAGCAAATAGCTACATATTTTTCTTTGATATTATTGTACTTTTGGTGTCAAGAGTAGGAAGAGGTGCTTTTGGGATTTTTCTGCTGCACGTGCCAAAATGCCTTGGCTGGATTTGGGTACCATGTACCTTGACAGGGGCTTGGAAGAGAGTACAAATGGTTGCTCTGCCTCTGGCATCAAATTGTATTTGGCAGGTAGCCATTATATCCACTCGATTTTAATCTATGTCTTAATCTTCCCTTTTTGTTTCATACATCTCTGATGTACTGGCTTCTTTGGATATGGAAATGTCCTTCCCCCCTTCCCCTCCCCCCTAGGATTATCAAGATAAAAAGCCCAAGGTGCTGCAATGTAAAACTTAACAGGCCAAATGTTCTGCAGGGATCATGAGACTCACAGCTGTTCCAAGTGACATTCCTATACTGATACTGGAAGCAAATTGTAAAACTAATTACTTATATGCTGATCCCATTCTGTCACTCTTTAAAGTATGCAGATTATCCTAGTGGTACAGAGAAATGATTGGAACTTACTCATCAGCATGAAAAAATAGCTGGGTTTAAGATGGGTAGCAAATGCAACTGAGCAAAGCTTTTGCGCGAAAGCACAAAGCCTTCAGACATAGTATCTGTCAGGAGAGCAAGTGGGGACCTTTGGGAAAGTGTACCTCCTGGGGTTGGTTCGGATTTCTTGGTTGCCATGACAGGCATATCTTCATTATGTCCACAGAACATCTTCCATTGCCATTTCTATGGTAAGCCTGAATAACACAATATTGCTCAGTGGTACCTTCCCTGCTGTGGAATGTGACATCCACATTGACCCTCCATAATTTCTCAGTGTAAGAGTTACCATCATTCGTTTCCTAGCTCTTTAACAATTAGATGACAAATAGATATTCAGAATATGAAATGTCTCCATCACTTTTTTTTCCTGGCTGGAAAAATCTCCCTCCTCCAAATCGCTCAGTTATGTAGTATCCTTGCCTGAATCTTCTTAATGAGGAAAGAGGATCTACACAGTTTTCCAGAGGCTGGTGATTAGATGCACTGAATCCAAATAAAGATTCCCCAGCTGGTTATAACAGAGATTGTTACTCTTTCGTACTAACCATTGTATTTACAAACTTCATATTGCTTGAACTATTTGATAGTAGTTAACTGCTTTTCAAACAACATAGTCACAAGGCATCTGCAAGTAGAGAAACTGGCATGTGTCCAGCTTCTTTTTCCAAAAGAGTTCCTTCTGATAACTCTTTTTGTGATGTCAAGTATTTGCATTTCATCACTAGAATGATGTTGTTCATTACTTTCAAGCTGTTGATCATGGTCTTTTTCTTTAAATCACTCTATTATCCAAAATCAGACACAGTTACCCTTCCATTGGATCTGCTAGCATTATACTGCTTGACTTTGTAGCTAGATGGGGTGGAGAGGAAAACTACAAGTACAGGGTTAGAGAACAATTTTCAGTCTAGCTAATAATTAAGTCCAGGCTGGTTGCATAACAAATGAATTTCTTTGCCATCCTCATCTCGGTTTCTGAATCTTGTCATAAAGACTGCACCCTTTGAAATTTGCCCTCCCATTTTGGTTTCACTGATCTATTTCCCACATTTCCCCCATGTTTTTGAACTTTTACATTCTTTCAGTGAGAGGCTCTAGAATTCCTATCTGCACCTGTTGTAGTTTCTTCAACAGGGCCAAGAATCTCTTAGAAAAACAGTTACATCCAGGCATAGATCAAACAAACTTTAAGCAAGTTGGCGGACTCTGCGGCTTTTTCCCTTATACTTGACTGTGGAAAACAAGTCATGCTTATAGACCCAAGAGGTACAACCTGTACAACATCCAAACAGGGAAAGTATTATATGAAACTGGAATTCAAAACATTGTTCATAGAATTTGGTCTAACGCAGAGCCGGAGGGCTCTATATCTCTGTCTGAAGAGACTCTTCTAACTTGGCTGCTGCTGTCCGTAAGCAGAAATAGGACACGGAAGAGACATTCTGTATGGAAAGAAGATGGAGACATTCACCTTCTCCCAAGATACAGTGTTGTGGAGAGCAGGAGGGCTGCATTTTCTGAGCTATCCCATTGTGGCAGGGGGAGCTAAAATAATTTTGTTATGTTCCTTCAAATTGTTTCCAACTTACAGCAGCCCTAAGGTGAAATAATCATGGGGTTTTCTTGGCAAGATTTGTTCAGAGAAGGTTTGCCATAGCCTTCCTCTGAGGCTGAGAGCATGTGTCTTGCCCATGGTCACCCAGTGGGTTTTGTGGCTGAGCTGGGAATCAAACCCTGGTCTCCAAAATTGTAGTCCAACACTAAAACCACTACACCATGTTGGCTCTTACTAAAATTTCATAGAAAAAAGAGGGAGGGAATGGGGAGAGTTGGGATGGGAGACTGAAACAGGGAAAGCACATGCACGTGCACACTCACACTGACATGCAGAGAGACAGAGAGGACACCCATGTCTGGAACTATCTCTGCCCCCAGTAGCTCCTGTCCCCAACAGATTATCCCCCTCCAAATGGGTCACTGGGCCTTCTCAGAGAAGATGCTCTCCTCTTCTGCATCATACAGGCATTTTATGCCTGGTTGGTAGCTGCAATGATGGGTTTTCAGTCTCTCGTTTAATCCTCACAGCAAGTCTATAAGGCAGGTTAGGCTCAGCCACAGTGAGGGGCATCCTTTGCCAGGAAAGTTTGGTCTGTCTGTCACATTTCAATAGCTGTGAGTTTCATGGCTGCTGAGCTTCATTTGAACTCAACTGGCCAGTGTCCAAATGCAACATGTTGTCCAGGGTCCCCTCCCTGGCTCTCCACAGTCAACAAAACCTCACTTTCCAAATGGGGGGCAATAATAGCCCCTCCAATGCAACAACTTCACAGAAAAGCATTTTCACTGCATCAGAAGAATGTGACTCTGTCTGCCTAGCTACTCCCACTCTGAATACTGAGAATGTAGCATGACCGACATTTTAAAAGTAAACAGCAGGGGCAGGAGACAAGGGACTGGCCTCTGGAACAAATGCTGGCCCAGGTTTTGACACTGGTAGTAATGACTGGTGAATAATGACTACTCCAGATGAAAGGCCCCAGCCCAGTGAAAAGACATTCAAATGGACACAAACCACAAAAGCTTTGCATCATTTTAACTTGGGAACAGTGGACTTAAAAGGCCAGGCAAGAAATAGATTGCATGTCATCCCACAAAAATGAAAGATTTAACCTAAAGTTGGCAAAGGTGTTTTACTTCTAAAATCACTGCCCTACCATATTCAAGGGGAAATATGCCACAGCTCATGCCTTCTACAGTGCATGTCCATGGTTCATCCTGCCTGAAACTCTGGAAAACCACTGCCAGAGTTGACAATACTGGGCCTGATTCAGTGCAAGACAAGAGTGCAAGGCACATTTGATGTGCCTTGCACTATTGATGTGCCTTGCACTATTACATCTGATGTAGTGCAAGGCACATTTCTATCTATGCAGGACAAATCATGGGAATTACTACTTTCCAATGCACATAGTTAAACTGAGTCTTGTGTGTAGAAATTCCTTTATGAACATGTATATCTGTAGGTGGGAATGACACAGACCTCCAGATTTTTTGGGGGTGGGGGGTGGGTGGGTGTGATGAACTGACTTACAAACCAGCCAATCAGAAGCCAGAGACCCTAAGCCAATCAGGTGCTGGCTGAGGAGTTTAAAGATTCTGCTTGGCAGTTGGGTTGAGTCAGTTCAGTGGGGGAGATAGTTAGGATTAGAGACTGAGGGAACAGTATTTTGATAATAGACCAAGGAAGGGTCTGTTAGGTCCAGAGAGGGACAGTATCAGTTCTGGAGAGTCTAGAGAGGAGAGACTCAGTGTAGCCAGACTCAGAGAGAGGGGTTTGGGTTATATAATTTCTTGAGTGATAGTATAGCATGTGTGGCTGAGTGATTATTAGAAAGTTAAAACCAGACTTGTATATATATAACAAAAGAAGACATAGTAACAACTTCATGTAAAAGTTACCTTTGCCTATTCTGTGTTAAAATAAACTTTTATTATTGTTTAACTATCCCTTTGGCCTGTGATTTAACATCCATCCATGCTACTGACCTTTAAAAACCCACAGGGGTGTTGGGTCACAAAGAAGGAAAGACTTGTGAGGTGGTGGGGAATCGTTACATAATTTGGTGGCAGCGGTGGGATAACAAAAGTCCCAAGCACCTGCCACGGTAGAAAGGTTGTCCGTTACAGGGGGGAGAACTGCAACTCCCAGAAGCCCTAGCTAGCATAACCAATGGTGACACAGGAGATTATCACATGCATCTTTTAAATAGCCACTGAACTTGGAAAATAGCATCTTTGGCAATACGTATCACATGACATGGCTTCTAACACATTGCTGCTGCATCTCCAAAGTGTGGTTAGAGCATGCCTTTCCATTGCCTGGGAAAGCCCATCAATAAGGTCCCAATTACACTGCTGTGCTATTAGTCCTAAAGGAGCAATAAGTTCCTCCCATGGCAGTTCGGACATTGAGCAGTCATGTGGTGTCTATCTCCTCCTCTCCCCTACTCCTTCTTCCCCCTTGCTATTCCCAAGCAGGCTGGCTTTTTTCCACTTTCTTTTATTTCCTTTCATCTTTGTTTTACTAAATCATATTTGCTATAATTGCTAAATTGTGTTAATAATAATAATAATAATAATAATAATAATAATAATAATAATAATAACGAAGGCATGCTGGGTAAGGCATAGGGTAGGAAGGCATGGATAAGGCTGAATGTGGAAGAGAACACAAGGGACTGTCAATCACAGAAACAGCCCTTCATGTGATAATGTCCAAAGTCTGCAAGTTTCAGTTCAACTTCTAAACAGCTTCATGACTCCCAGATGTAGGCACTGCCACCACCACTTCTTTTTCAACATCCTCCTTTGTTTTCTGCACACACTTTGGCTTATCATCTTTATTCTCCTTCTCCACTGTAACCAAGCCATGAGTATATGTCTACATTCTTCCTTCCTTTCCCCTTTCTAGCCATTTCAGATGTCACAGTTCTACCCTAAGGAATCATGGGGTTTATAGCATGGTGAGGTACCTAGAATTCTTTTCTAGAAAGCTGTAGTATTGTAGTTCAGTACTAAATTACAACTCTCTAGCAGAAAGTTCTAAGTATACCACCAAACTTCAAATCATAGAATTCCATAAGATGGAGCCATGACACTCAGAATGGTCTCAGACTGCAATAATTGTGTACTGCAGATGCCCACCAATCTCATGGCCTATCATTCCCACACCATCCAATACAGAGTTAGACTGTAAACTCCTTGGGAAAGAGGTCTTCTCTGGATTGCCTAAGGCACCAGTTAGACTGGGAGCATTGTATCAGTATGAGAAATTTCCCATTAGAATATCAGGAAAAGATTATCCTGTTGACTTTCTTCTCACCACACCCCATTAAACCTATAGTAATTCCACCAGGGAGGGAAAAAAACCCACACTTTACTGTAATCCTTATAGAGATACGGAGATAGAGAATTGTTCTTAAAACATTATGCACAATGAAAATTTGATCCCACTTTATTAAAACATTGTTCTCTGGATGAAATGAATTGGTCAACATGTTTGTGGGAGGGGTGAGGTGTGCCTGTTTTACTCCCTCGCTTTCTTCACTTCTGTGGGAAAGGCAATGCAGAATTAATCTCACTGATTTTCTATACTAGCCAGGTTTCAACTAAAATTGAAACAGTGTGCTTAGGATTTGCAAGCTTGCTGATCATGCATCCAGATGCAGCTGAACTGCTGCACTCAGCATTCCTTACCATAGGTTACTGTAGCTAGGCCTGAGTCCAAAAACACCTTGGGGGCATTTGTTTGGACTCCCAGAATCCCCCAGTGAGCTTGGTCTGCAGCTTCGGCTTGGCCTCTCTATTTACTTGGCCTACAACTGTCAGAATCCCCCAGCTAGCATGACCATTGAACCTGTGTACAGCAGAGTTCTGGGAGTTGTAGTGCCTACAAGGTAACTTTGCCTAGCTCTACCCTTTTCCCAAGCCCTACCTTCTTCTCTAGTCTTCAGATGTGCTTTTCCTGCAATCTTTCCCTGCTTGCCAAAGCTGTTTTGGCTTCTAACTCTCTACTTCTTGCTTCACAGTCCAAACCTGACCCAGGCTTTGCTCCCTAACAGCAATTTTGCCTTACCCCTTAGATTTATTACCACAACTGGCCAGATTCTCCAGATTGCTCACTCTATGCTAACATTTGCTGTTTGGCTGACTTTGGCTGACATCTGGCACTGACTTTAGACTTCTTTCCATTGCCTCCACTGGTTCATTTAAAGCCTCTGAACTGCATGTAATTACTTTTGGGGCCCACTTCTGCAAAGGACTAAACACAATTAATGATCTATAATTATAGAAGATAATCAATCTGTTCATGATGTTCATTTTGAATTTAACATTTATACTAACAGATATACATTTATACCATTCAACAGTTTATATTTTATGACACACACACACACACACACACACACACACACACACACACACTGCATTATATCATTTCTTCCAAGTATCAGAGACCAAATTTCAAAAAGGTTTGGCACAGTTTTGTATGGCTGAATGGACACAAATATTTGTAAGAGACTTATGAATTACAAACTGAAACTAAGTGTGATACATGATTAAATGTTGGCTTGGCATAGTGAAATGCTGTTCCTATATTACACAACTTCCTCCCAAAGGGAAGCTTGGTTGGCCCTCTCACTGCTTTCTTTTTACTTGCAGGTAAACACCTTTTAATTTAAATATGGCTTCAGCTTTTAAGTGGTTTGTAGGGCAGAAGGATTTTTAATGGTATGTACTTTATTTTTTTAAAGAACGTACTTTGACTATACATTTAACTGCTTTATTATTGTTTTACTACTTTATGGACCCCCCCTCGGCCCAAACTAAACCAGTGACTTGTACTACAATTATGAGGTGAGAACCTGAGGCTTGCATACTTGGAGAGCCAGCATGGCACTGTGGTTTGAGTGTTGGACTATGACTCTGGAGACCAGGGTTCGATTCCTGGCTCAGGCATGAAACCTACTGGGTGACCCTGGGCAAGTCACATGTTCTCAGTGTCAGAGAAAGACAATGGCAAATCTTCTCTGAACAAATCTTACCAAGGAAACCCCATGATAGCTTTGCCTTAGGGTTGCCGTAAATTGGAAACGACTTGACAGCACCCAACAACAACAAATGATTTAGGGGATGAATACATTTACAACTGGGATGGGATTCATGTGGCTTTCCAAATGTTGTTAGAGTGCAAGTCCCAGCAGCTCTAGCCAGCACAGTATTTATATATCATATCCAGTGGTGAGGAATGCTGGGAGCTGCAGTCCAGTGACATTTGGAAGGCCTCAAGATTACCAACCCTAGTATACAATTTTAGTTGAAACCTGGCTAGTATAGAAAATCAGTGAGATTAATTCTGCATTGCCTTTCCCACAGAATAAAAGCACACAGAAACAGCTTGGTACAGCAGGTGAACAGATAAGGTCTTGCAGTATGTGGAGCACTGTCCTTAAATTAAACCCGCAGCTACAGCATCAGAAAACTGTCCTCTGTGCCACATCAGATAAGTATCTATGTTGTTCCTTGAGGGCAATCTCCTTCCTAAGAGTGCAAAGCTGCTAAATGCATTATGGAATTGGGGGCAGAAATCAGCACTGGGTGGCCCAAGCATGTTTTTCTTTCCTTTTAATAATTCTGTTCTTTCAACAAAAGGGTAAGTTCAACTTAATTGCAAGGATACTGAGTGCTTGAGTGAATCATTGCTTGATATATGAGGAAGCTGAACTACCACAGGTATGAAAAGCATATAGTACTCAGTTCCAGATTGGAAAGACTGGGTTTTGTCCACATTGCTACAAACACAGACTCAATGTGATGTGTACCTGACATTTGGCTCAGTGATCATCCATGCCATGCTATTATGGAGTGCCATGTTATTATTAGAATTTGGGTAAATTCCCCTGGTCAGTAATTATAATTTCCTGACCATGGGATTATGGGAGTTGTAGACCCAACCAGTAATATTTCTAGGTTCTGGATATCCTAGGCAATGCTATCTATAATCTAAGGCGTGTATGTGTGTTGTGTGCCTTCAAGTCACTTCCAACTGATGGTGACCCTAAGGCAAACCTATCATAGGGTTTCTTGTCAAAATTTGCTGAGAGGAGGTCTGCCATTGCCTTTGCCTGAGGCTGAATGCATGTGATTTAGATTGGATCAGGGGGAAGTTGTGAGGAACAGGAAAGAGCCAATTCAAATGCAAGAGTGTATTAGTTTGGTATCAAAGCAAGTTCATCACCATGAGGAAACTATTAAGGCATGTTTTTAAAAGCTGGAATTATGGGTGTGTATGAAAAATTATTTCCATGTATTTGTATGCAGTGTTCAAATCTTGTAAAATTGGCTTTCTGTGCACATACTTTCCGCTGTGACATCACCAGGCACTGTTCCTAGGTCTCAGGTTTTGGCTATAAAATATTGGAATTTGGATGTTCCTGACCTGGCACAACCCCAGGCTGCATCCACACTGCAGAATTAATGCAGTTTGACACTACTTTAACTGCCATGGCTCAATGCTATGGAATTCTGGGATTTGTAGTTTTGTGAGATATTTAGGTTTCTTTGCAGAGAGCTCTGGTGCCACAACAAATTCCAAATTCCAAGATTCTATAGGATGGAACTATGATAGTTAAAATGTTGTCAACCTGCATTAATTACACAATATGGAAGCAGCCCTAGGCCCAGTCTTCAGGAGCTCTGCTGACACAAAAGGAAATTGAGAGAGAGTACTGCAGTGCCCTGCTATTTCTGTAGACAATGGAGGCAGAAAGAGGAAACAATACACAACAATAGTCTTTTTGTCTTGGCAAATAAAGGAGATGCATAGGCAGGTTAATTCCCTTCTTTGAGAATCTTTTCATGAGGGTGAACAAACTATCACTGCTCCCACCCACCTCTGAGAAATGAAGGCGGTTTCATTGTTATTATTGCTCATAGAATACACACTTTCCCTGTCCCATCATTATCTCTGGTTAAACAAGTTTAACACTGGTTTTTATGTAATATTTTAAAACCCCACAAAACCTGTTTCCCCAGAGATAATAGCCAAACAAAAGAAACTGATGTGTGTATCATTAGCAATTATATGGCTGGGTTGTAAAGCCTTGATGTCTGTAAAAAAATGAATTAAATATATTTTTCTCTAAAGCCTGCCTTGTAAATACAATCATCAGTTATTCCTTCCTATGCTAACTATGCATAGTGTTTCCTCTATCCAGTGGGTAGGCTATTTTAACACAGCTTTTGATTGTATGCAAGAATCACTTTGTAGTCACAGTTTGGTGGCAATTTGCTCCAGCTTTTTATTTATTTATTGAATTTATATCCTGCATTTGGCCAAAAATAAAAAACAAAATTAAAAGCTGTTTGTAAAAAGAAATATCTCCCTTCATCCATAACCCTACCCAGCTTGTATGGCAATTTATTTTTTAAAAAATAACAACAATAAAAATGCCCTTTAAGAAGAATCTGGATATTTTTAGGGTTGTGCCTTCCAGGAAACTGTCAGCTTCTAGAACATGGTGTACTCTGCTTCACCTTGCTGTTCAACTTACACTTGTCTTGACCCCAAACACTCTGTTCAGTTTAGATAGCTACAAAGGACACTGCTTCCTGTAACAGCATTTTCATACTTTAAATCTGGTTTTCTTACCTAGAGTGAGCATTCTTCCTTTCCTCCTGCAAGCTGCTTTGCTTCTCATAGGCCAAGACAGCATACGGCATTGTTGTTATGGGCTTCAAGTGAGCTATTGGTGACCTGATCAGGATTTTCTTGGTAAATATATATTTGGAGGAGATTTGCCTTTGTTTGCTCTTAGACTATGAAAGTCTGACTAGCCTAAGGTCAGCCAGTGGGTTTCCATGTCTGAGTTCATATTTGACCCCAGGTCTCCTGGAGTCCTAGTCCAGCGCTCAAAGCATTACACCATGTTGGCTCCAAAGACATGGCATACTTTGTGTATGTCTGTTATCTGACCATACACACACATTGTGATAATGCAATCACAAACGCATTGTGATAGTGCATTTGTGATTGCATATTGTGCATTACAGTTGTGCAGTGTGGTTGTACATTGCACCTCACAAGTGTGCATTACACATTGCAAATTGCACAACAGCACCCAGTCATCAACATATGTTGCACATTGTTGCTGTTTTTCAGGGGATAGTGATGGTGCACTGTATCTCTGCAGATGGGTATTTATACTACCCTTTTTTTAATTAAAAAAAAATCCTTCCAAGCTGTGATCATGAGAATGACAGCTACGAATAGAACCTTCATGTGAGTATCAAATAACAAGAGTTCCCAAAAGAGGAAAGTTACTGTGTAAATACAAGATCTAGGCTTCCTGAAGGTATAGCCAGATAAAGTATACTATCCTATGCACACTTACGTGGATATAAGTCTGATGAACTTAGCGATAATTGTTTCCAAGTAAACAGCCATGTTTATCCATGATGGTTCACAGACATTCTAGATACGTTGTGAGTAATGATCCTTTCTTTACTACAGCAATTTCCACACCACATAGAGAAGGAATGAGAGTGTTGCATATATAAGTTGCAATGCAGGCCAACTCTGGAACTGATAGGAATACATAACAACTTGTGTTGGATGACATTTCACAGCCCCGTTCATTACTCTTGTCTGTTCATGAACCACAATTATTAAAAATTATGCCAACTTCTAGTGCACTTATCAGGTGTTAATGTGTGTTAGAGAAAGAATCCCAGATTGATTCACAATCTTCCTTTCTCCCAAATGGAACAAAACCATTTCCTTTCAAGTGAAGAAATCTTTGTGATATTCTGCTTTGAACACTAGAGGTCATTTTAAAGGATAGTGGTGGGTAGTTGATATAAGTTTTCCCATGTTTTCTTTAACAATGGGAACAATGCAGGAAGAAGGCTATTATTAGGATTAATATTAATCTGAGAAATGTCCCAAGTGTCTTCAGTTCAAAGTATGGGGAAAGAAATTAGACCACCCACTTTATGAAGTGATGAATAAATATAGCACAAAGAATTTAACATGCATCATTTGAAGCCGGCACATAAATTGGAAGAGGTTTGGCCCAAGTCTGTGACTCTTTTGGGAATGTTATGGTCAAATTCCAAACTTTGTAGTGAGTCTCAGTTTATAAAAGAAGGGCCAACTCAAAACCAAAACCCCAGAACCGAACAGCATCCAGACTCTGGGAAAATTAGAACTGTGTTCCAAATGTTGTGACCTAGGCAATTTTTTGATGAGAACTTTAAGCCCCCTTGCTTTGCATTTCACAATCATGGTAGTTTTTTAAAATCATATTTTGAAGCGTAAACCAGTATAGTTCAAGTTAAGGCAACATCTGTTTGCTTATCTTAGATATGTCTGGCTTTTGTTCATTTTAGCCATGTTGCCCTGACTAGTACAGAAAACTCATAGTAGAGGAACTTAGAAGATAAAATCTTCCACCATTTATAACACTTACCACATATGCTCAACTATCCAACCTCATGAATAAGTCAAGGACTTATGGATTGTCCTGCCCTGTATTAACCTATTGTGGTGAACATCCATGGCCACACTGACATGGGAGCACGTATGTCACTGCCCATTAACTAATATGGATATGAGCTCCCATATTTTTTCCCCATCCATTGGATACCAGAACCAACCCCGCATCTCACTTTAGGCCGAGACCAGGAGCTAAGGGGTGTGTGTGTGTGTGTGTGTGTGCGCGCGCACATGCACGCACGCCTTCACGTTGCCTGTCGACCTATGGTGACCCCCATGAATTTCATAGAGTTTTCTAAGGCAAGGAATACTCAGAGGTGGTTTTTGCCAGTTCCTTCCTCTGCCT
Organism: Sceloporus undulatus; assembly: GCF_019175285.1. Classification (NCBI taxonomy): domain Eukaryota; kingdom Metazoa; phylum Chordata; class Lepidosauria; order Squamata; family Phrynosomatidae; genus Sceloporus; species Sceloporus undulatus. The sequence continues at coordinate 87,474,636 of NC_056524.1, read as the reverse complement.
ATAGCCTATATTTCTATAGTCTGATATATAGCACCTGGCATTCATTGGCTGTCTCCTATCCAAGTATTAATCAGGAATGATCCTGCTTAGCTTCCAAGATCACACAGTATCTGGTGCATTGGATATTTAGGTTGTAAGGTATCTTACAAAATAAATTATAGTTTAAAATTCACAAAATACAGAAGTGATTAAACTATCAAACGAGTTAAAACCAGTTAAAAACATAAACCATTAAAAAAAGACCCAGTACAACAAAAATAAATAGCAAATTCAACTCATTGGGCTCGAACAGACAGGCCAAAATAAAGCTGCTTCAGGTCACTTTGGAGGTATGTTGTTTAAATGACACGTGCATCTTAAGAGGCCAGAAGCTGTGCCAAAGTTGTGCTCTAGTCTTTAGGACACATGCAGCATTAAAACAGCATACCTCCAAAGTGACCCGAAGCAGCTTTATTTTGGCCTGTCTGTTCGGGCCCATTGTTTTGGTGGGATGAGTCTCATAAAGGTCTATCACAAGAGAAGGGTTTGTTTCCTTTCCTGTCTGTGGAAAATAGGGAGGGTGCCAGTCTAACATCTCTGGGAAGGGAGTTCCAGAGCCTGGAGAAATTGTTAGATTTCCTCTAAGAAATCTATTTTAGAGGAAATTGTTAAAGTTAGTTTGCCACCTTTTATCCTCTATGACAGAAAGTTAATAGGTTTCCCAGAGGCCCTGAACCAACGTCAAGAAAAGCTGGCAGCCATATATCAAACATTTGAAATTATATACCTAACACCCACAGCATTCTTTTCTTCACATTCCTAATCTGTGGTTACCGAAACAGTACAGTAACAACCAATTTCAGCTTAATACGATAATACTTGAGAACTCTGGCTCCATTTTTCCCTTAGGTGAGTGATGTTATTTTTGGAATTCACATTGCCTCACACAGCCACATTAAGAGTATGTATGATGATCATGCAGGAAACATAAGGATGGCTGGGAATCTCTGGTAAGACCAATGCAGTTGGTCTGATGCAGTTGATACAGTTTAAGAAAATAGATATACCTGTGACAGTTTCAAACAAGGACTATGAAGTGTGTGTGTGTGTGTGTGAGAGAGAGAGAGAGAGAGCACTCTAGATTTTACCTAATAACTGAAAATCCTCATTATCTTAAAAGGGACAGTGTTAAAAATGTAAAAATAATTTTTTAAAAAAACATATCCAGGCAACAGGATGACTTATACTGCTGTCATATTTTATCCCGAGTTAACACAAGTAGCTTCAGACACTGGGTTATTCATATGAGCAAAGGCTTAATCAAAGGTGAAAATGACAGACTAGCTTTGGTTTATTAGAATCTTTGCATAAATTGAGTTGGAAACAATTCCATGGAAATCAAGCAAGGGGGAAGTTCAGATGGGGAGCAAGCATGCAGAGACCTGAAGAGTGCATGGTGCTACCTTTCCTTCCCCCACTAAAATGCATATGATGTACTTCTAGCCTTTTTAAAAGGGAAGGAGGGGGAGTTGGTTTTGCAGTCTTACTTGACTGAAACCTCTCTTTGTACTGAAAAAATTGTGGAAACCACACTAAAGGTTTATCTCCTTTAAATTGTGGCTGATGCTTCCTTTCAGCAAAACCCATCAGGCATGCATGGATAGATCACGGTGTGCACCTGAGAACTCACCTGACTCGGATATAATGATATGGCTGATTAAATGTGCACATCCCCTCTCCCCCCCCCAAGAAGCCTGCAAATGATTTATCCAAAAATTTTTCACAGGGAGCCATTCATCTCATGGTTTGTGTGAGTACTGTCCAGTGCTGCCTAGCTACCAGACATCCTGTTCTAACAAACCCCTAACACTACTGTTTCATTGTTTTCTGGTTTTTTAAAAAAAAGTATAGATGCCTTTGCGGCTTAAGCCTTTATTTTATGTGGTTGTTTTGTGGTTTGCTTTTGTTTTTAATTCTTTAAACACATAGAACTCAACAATTTATGTGATTAACAGCTGGTTGATGTTCAGCTTCATGGTGCAATTGTTAGTCTTCTGTCTTACATCAGCTTCTGAGATGGAAAAGAGTTTGGCAGCCTCTTTTCCTGCACTGTTGTTGTATTCTGTTTCCACTAGATAAACTCTGCTTCACTTGCCTAAACACCGTAAAGGCACCAGATTGCTTCTGATATTGAAATTTAAGCTTGGTCAGCCCTGGTTACTACTCGGAAGAAAGACTGCTATAGGTTATATTTCAGAAGAAGAAAGTGGCAAAACCACCTATGAGTATTCCTTGACTAAAACACCATATAAAATCCATGGGGTTGTCATAAGTCAACAGGCAACTTGAAAGCACTTACACATTTTGAACTTTCCCTGCAAGCAAAGATGATGAAACTGAAGCTGTCAATACTCTGGCCACATCATGAGAAGGCATGACTCATTAGGAAAGACAATAATGCTAGGAAAGGTAGAAGATAGTAGAAAGAGAGGAAGACTGTATGCCAGATGGCTGGATTCAATCAGGGAGGCCATGGGCCTGAATCTGCAGGATCTAAGCAGAGCAGTGGAGGATAGGGGGTCTTGGAGATATCTCATCCATAAGGTCACCATGAGTCTGGCCAACTCAAGGGCAGTTAACAACAACAAACATACCCAGACTCTAGTTCAGTCTGCTGGAGAAATTGGAATTGTTCCATAGCAAGCAGAAGGATAGTGATCAGAGTTTGGAAATACTGATGATAATAAATTTGTGCTCTGGATAAGCAACTCATATGGAAATGGTTTCTGCCTTTTGCTTGAATAATTTAACAGTCCGTTTCATTTTCTAGAATACAAATTTAATTTTCTTCAAGAGAGGTCAGTTAACACGAACAATTAACACGTCTAATATTAAAACTAGACCTCTTAAAAACCAAAATTGTCAGCTCATGCTCCTGTTTTGAAAGGCAAAATTGCTCATGGGAAGGGAGGGTGTTGCCATTAACTATTTTTCTGTCCAACGAGCAGAAAGTTTTGATGGAAGTTTATTTTTAAAAGTGTGAGAGATTTTTTAAAAAGAAAAAAGAAAATGACACCAGAAACTAGCAAGCTGTATCCATTGTGAAAATTTGTGTTTTTTTACAGATTTGGAAGTAAATCCAGTTTGAGTGAGTTTTAAAAACAAAACAAAAGGATCACTTTGCTTTCTTGGGTTCCTTCCAATATAGATGCCAAATACTAATTAGCTTGGGCTGTTTCCTGCAATCTGTAATGTAGCCATTTTGCTTCCACAGCAGAATCTCCTTGAGGAAGGAGTTACATAAAACAATAACAAACAGAGCAATATTTCTAAATCCTTCTAAAACTAGGTTCAGGCCTCTATCACCACCCTCCCACCGACCCACCAGCAGTGATGACAGCCCAGATCAAATTGCTCTTTGCACTGTGGTTACTTGCCATTAAGCTTTCCAGACTCATATGCTGGAGAATGAAAGATTAGTCAAGGAAAATGTAGTCAAGGTAATATATATTTGAAACTGAATGAAGAAGAAAAATTCCCCAAAGATGTTCTTGTTCTCATGAACCCACAGCTTATTTAACCACGCCCAAGAGTCTACACATTTAATTATCATAACTGTGGTTGTGGAACCGCATGGCAAAGACTCATTTCCATGACGTCATGGTTTCAGAGGGGGATGCTCAAGTTTCAGGCAATCTCTTTCTTTCCCGAAGGCCTGGGTATGATCCTAATTACAGAAATTTTAGCCAACCAGGAACATCTCTGCTTCCTCTCTAGCATTCCATTCCATTTTTTTTGGTAGTCAAAACTTTTCAAGATAACACTGTTCTCCTGGGATAAAACATGAGGCTTCCTGCCGAGTGCTTGGAAAAGTTACTTTTTTGGACTATAGCTCCCAGACGTCTGCTAGAGTGCACTTGATTTTCATGACTAGAGCACCATTGCCAACATGTTTACTCTGCTACATGCAGTTCCTGATTGCTCAAGTCTATAATGCATTTAATGTTCTACACTAGGCTGAACATAGGTTTACATACACCAGCCCAGTGCTGATATTTGTCTTTGACAGGTGCACTAAACCTCTCCGCTGTCCCTAGACCCTATCAAAATCTACTTTTGAAATCCAGCTTAACATCAAATAGTAGTTCCTAGGCATTGGTTGCTAATATTTGGGAATGAGAGAGGAGCCCTAGTGTCACAGTGGTTCAATCCCAGGCAGGGCTCCAAGGTCCACTGAGCCTTCCATCCTTTCATAGGTTGATAAAATGAGCACCCAGCTTGTTGGGGGCAATTGGCTTACACATTGTAAACCACTTAGGGAGTGCTAGTTCACTGATAAGCAATATAGAAATGTACTTGCTATTCCTATGTATTTTTCTTTGGACTAGGGTCAAAACATAGAAGCACTTCCTGTCCTGAAGCTAAGAGACAGGCAGTTTAAAGTGTTAGCTGGCAGGGTCCAACAAAAATACAAACAATTCAGAAAGAGGCAACACCAAAAGAGGTTCTGAAGGCAGTAAAAGCCAACAGAGGCCAGATAGGTAACAGGTAAGAGCAATCCAAAGTGAGACCAAATTCAAGCACAAGGGGCAGAGCATCAGTTCAGCATTGCCAGGGGGCTGATAAAGGTTAGAATGACTAGTACAGTGGGCCCTTGATATCCGCTGGGGTTTGGTTCCAGAACCCCCATGGATACCAAAGTCTGTGGATACTCACATCCCATTAAATACAATGGCACAGTTAACTGGTGTCTCTTATATAAAATGGGAAAATCAAGGCTTGCTTATTGGAATTTATATATTTTTGGAATATTTTCAAGCTGTGAATGCTTGAATCCATGGATAAAAAAAAAATCTGTGGATATGGAGTAAACATTATTCTCTGTAAGAGTTCTTGCTCAGAAGTGTAGCCTATACAACTGAGCTCCCAGTCAGAGCCCCACCCAGGATTTACCTGCAGACCCTTTCTGAAAACATTCCTTGGGGGGAAATCTCTCTGCTCACAAGGAAACCTTAATTTTGAAGGATTCTTTCTACCATCGTTTCAAAAATACATTTTATCACATGTGACCTCCAACACTGAATGGATAAATTAGTCTCATACACCTTTGAAGAATGATTAGTAAAATACAGTGTGACATCAGATTACCATTTTCCTGTCATGCTTCTGTCCTTCATTGACCCTATATTGAAGGACTAGGGCAATCCATCAACACTGCATACCCTCCAATATTTCACAGATCAAAAATGGACATGTGTAGCCAAGCAACATCAAATGGCAAGTGTTATTAATGAGGAAGAGCTCACAAGCTAAGAGAGGCTGCAACTATTTGCTTTTTCCTGACCCAGAAGGGAAGCACTTGATTCTGCCATTTCCTCTCTTCTACCCTCTGCTGAGTTAACTGAGTGCAAACTAGTTTTGTATGTTGAACTCAGTTTGCCACAATTGAAGTAAACTGAAGACAAAGGGGAAAGTGAAAGGAAGAGAGAGAAATTAGGACATTTTGAAAGCAACTGAAAAAGTAGGATGACAGGGGATTAACTGGGTCTGTCCCAGCCAAATCAGAACAGTTGGATTGTATGACATTGAAGGCAAGACTGACCACACCATTACAAAATACAAACCCGATACATGTAGGAAAAACGCAAGTGAAAGTACATCAGCTGCTCTTCCTGGCCTCCAGGGCATTTTTGTAGCTGTCCCCTATGCTCCTCAGAATTTTTAAAGAAGGTGTTTTTGCTCCTGGTTTTTCAGGTCTTGCACTGTAGAACTTCAAGGCATGCCAAAAACCAGCCTCCTCTAACTCCCAAAATCAAAATCAGAAGTGGATATCTGGTCACTTCCAATCTCTCTCTGTTTTTTCTTTTCTTTTCTTTCAATCATTTCCCAGCCTGGTGTTAACTCCCTGCAAGGTTTGGGGAGCAAGCACACACACACACACACACACCCAGCCCTTGTCACCACTAAGGCCCTATACAGACCAGCTCAAAAGGCTGGCCTGTGGGTGGAGTCAGGGCGCAGCATCCTGATGGTGCATGCCCTGACTCCACCCCCAGGGTGCCATGATGCTGCACGCTGCTCCAGACGATGCACAGCATCATAGTGTGCCTCCGGTGGTGCGTCCAGATGATGCAGCGCTGAAAGGGCACCATACAGCTGCACCACCACGGCTCTGGCGCCCTTTGAAGGGTGCAAAAAGAAGCTGCTTTTTGTGGCTCCTTTTTGCACCCTCCAAAGGCCAGATCAGGGTAGCAGTGTGAGGTTGCCACAGCCCCAATCTGGCCAGGAAAGGGGTGACCTTCAGCTGCCCCTTAGGGACAGTCTATAGAGCCCCTAAGTTGCCCACCCCTGATGATTATATGATTTGCTTCATTATTTAAGGGAGTTCCCAGAGAACTGCATGTAAAAACCCAGAGGCAACAAAGTGGTTTCAGAAAACCCACATTCTCAACTGCATTAAATCTTCTTGACCACATCAAATCTTGACTGAATACTGACTCTTTGATAAATGACAAATGTGTTGACTATAAAAGAAAGAAGAAATATGGAACACAATATTTATTAGGTTAGAGCAGAGGCGGAAATTGTGTAGGCTTCCAGATGCTGTTAAACTACTACAGGTTGCCTGGGACTGCTGGGAATTGTACTCCAATAACATTTACATAATTCCTATTCTGGGTTAGAAGAAGGGAGAAATATGCAGGCATATCACAGAAAATTGGTAAGTTGCATCGTATGCATGTGATGCCTTGGGTGACAGAAGATGAGTTATATGGAACTCACTTGTCCTATAAACTGATCTGAAGAATATATTAAGGTCCCTTATTGAACAATGCAATAATTACACAATGTTGACAGATAACTACATTCTTTGGGAGTTATGAAACATGGTTTGAAGCAAAATTCTTAAAAGTAAGGCCCGGTCCAGATGGACAGGAAAGGACACCCTCGTCACGTGCGAGGGGCGGCGCTTCTAGACACCCCTTGCCCCTCACACATGATGGCGTCAAAATGGTGGTGCCCTGTACAGACAGGCACCACCATTATGATGTGCTGGACACATAGTGTCCACACATCGCAGCACCATTACGACGTTGCAAGTGCACCGTTGGTGCACTGCAATGTCGTAATGGCATCGCAAGAAAAACCCGCTTTTTGCAGGTTCTTTTTGGTCCGCAGGGAAGTCTTGCAGTCTGGAGGCTGCAGCTTCCTACAAACCAAAACTAGGCGCCAGGAGACCATCCTTTTTGGACAGTCTGTCCTGCGCCTAAGAAACCAGGTTGGCCTCAGCACGTAGCAGACATGCTGCGATGTAATTACTGTGGAGTGCTGTACAGATCGTTATAGCTGGCACTTGGGCTTTAGGTTTGTTCTTTTTGTACTATTATAACCTGCTTCAGCTACTTAATGTTCAACAAAAATACAATAACTAAATAAAATATTCCATAACTGGAATGTTGGTTTATTGCTGTATTGGAATGGATGATACTCTCCATTTACCATCGTTGCTATTTAAAAAGTCACTTCCTTGTCTGAGGCAAATTGGTAGTCCTAAACCTCAAGAGAAACAAAGCCAAATGTGCACTTTTAGGTAAGCCTACTCAAAAGTAACCTGCACTGAGTTAAATGGGGTTTATTACCATGTATGTGAGAGTTAGAGCCCTGGTGGTGCAGTGGTGAGTGCAGCCACTCACTCACAAACCACAAAGTTGTGAGTTCAATCCCAGCCAGGAGCTCAGGGTTGATTCAGCCTTGCATCCTTCCGAGCCCTCCTCTAGGATCGAACTTACAACATTGTGGCTGAACTACCAGCATTTAACCACTGTGCTACCAGGGCTACTTTTCTTTTGCCTAATGTATATGACTTTCTATTTGTTGCCTCTGTTACATTTTGCCATAAAAATGAAGATTGGAAGCAAAGGTCTTCCCTGTCTTATACTACAATTCCGACCACAACCATGGACCATATGTACTGGTGCTGCTGGTAACTGCAGTCCAAAATATATGGAGAGTACCAGCTTGCCTACTCTGTCAATTTATAAAATAACATGTACCAGTGACATACTATAAACTGGAATGCTGTTGGTGACATATGCAGGCATATGTCTATTATGCCTATGTGTACTGTTTTACGTTCAGAAGGAAGTATCCAAGACCCTTTTCACTCAATGAAACACCATCTTCTCAGACCTCCAGAGAACCTCTGAGAGGATGTTACCTTTTTGGTGGGCCCAACTATACAGCACAGCTGGATGCTGCTTAGGCACACCAGCCTTCCTTGGTCACCAAGTGGCCATGGGAGGTGAACACTAGCACCTGACAGGTAGACTTTGTGTACATGGGTGTAAGCAGTGGAAGTACAGCTTTATGCTCTGCCAAATCACTGTAGGAACTGAATCCATAAGCATATTTTCATTAGATTGAGTCTTGTGAAATATTTGGCTACGTTATTGTTAAAATTACCTATATTGCAGAATTGCCTCAGGTCTCTCTAGCCATCACAGTCAAGCAATAGATGCCTTCCAAGTAAGTGAGGCCATGGGTGCCTTTTACACTGCACATTTATAGCACTATGATTTCGCTTTAACTGCCATGGCCACAGGGAATTCTGAAATTTGTAGTTTAGGGAAGGCAGATAGCATTCTCACCTGGAGAGCTTTAGTGTAAACTAGTGCCAAATTACAAAGCCCAGGATTCCATAGGGTGCAGCCATGGCAGTTAAGATGGAATCATAGAGTTATAGGTTTATGGTATGAAAGGGGCTAAAATTTAGCATTCCAGTATTAGGTATCTAGTAGGCATGATTGGTATATATCTCTTCCACTAACAGAGACAATATGCCTCCGTGTATAGGTTTCTGGGTAGCATAAGAAAGAGTATGGGTCTTCTAGAAAACCTCAGCTATGTATGTGTCCTCTCAAAGTTTACTTTCTGTCAAGTACCATGATTGTATAGAATGGCATGATGCATGACACATCATAATTTCCCTTTTCTTCAAGTGACAGTCAATGAAGTAAAGCAGGAGCCAGAAGACTTATGGCACAATGATGTGACATCTCATGATTTGTTTTCCTTTCAGCTTGTCCTCAACCCATTCAACAATGCATGTTTGGTAAATATTCACAAACGTTAAGAACAGAAAAAGAGCAGGTTCATATTTTAGGTCTACCTCATTCAGGTTTTAGAAATAGTATAGAAAATTATACATTGATTCCTTCTTCAAAACCCTCTGGCATGTGCATTCCACTCAACGTTATTTGCTTTCATTTGAGAAATGTTGAGTATATATTTGAGGGAGGTTGATTGCTCAACCCCCCCCCCCTTTTTTTATAAAATTGTTTTGTCAAGCCTTACTGTAGAATTAGCATAGACATAATTTGCTTGCATCGCTTACTATTTTATTGTTGCTATGGTTATATTTTGAATTTTTGCCTCCTCCATCATACCTTGTTCTAACCTGCTTGACTGTCTAGACAGCCTGTTCTCCAGAGGAGTAATTAGCATATAGCATTTTTCAGGATTTTGTCTCAGATCCTGACTCCCCCCTCCAATGTAGGTGAACACTAAAATGACATTATTCTGGCTCATGATCAAGAGCCTCCAAATTCTGCTTAGCCCATTACAAATGAACTAATGTGCTACGTTGGCTTAAGAAGTAGTCAGTTGTATCACAGATAGCTGTAATTGCTTGTTCCTATATGAAGTGCCTCAGTGACAAAGAATGAAACTAGGGTGAAATCAAGCAGGAAAGGGTGGTTTGGCTTTTGGCAGATATTTCAGGATGCTGAATGAATTTTCATTGAGTTTCATGTGCCAGGCAGATCTCTACTTCAGAACTCTTTTTGGCCAAAATGAAGGAGGAGGAACTTGATAGTATATATTTGAACAGGCAGATTCTAACATATATATATTTTTTGTTCCAATTGTCTCATAACCTTACTAAGGTTGTACAACCCCTAAGGACTGTCATTAGCTAGTTTCCCTGCCTGTATTCTTACGTTCCAAGGTAAATGTTTTGGTGGAGAAACCGACAACAAATTCTTTTTCTCCTATGGCAGTGAGTGTATAATTGCTCCTTTTCATTTCTGTGTCTCTCTAGTATGCTTCATGATATCAATATGCCATTGTCCTGTTCCTCACATATCTGTTCTTTCCAGCTATATCTCACTCCCACCTCTTCCACTATATTTTTTCCTCCCTGATTTCAGCTGAGCTTTTGTCTTCTGTCATTCCACCTTGTCTTTTCCTTCCCATGGCTTATTTTTGAAGGGCTTGTCCTGCTAAGTTTTGTGTATGTGTATACCCAATGAGGTGGAACAGCATGCATGGATTTCTAAATAGTATCACTGTCTATTTACAAATACATGGGGAGCTCTCTATCAATCTTCGCCAGGTGCCTGCATACCCTGATGCTTCCTTAATGCTTTATGCATCTCGGTCTATTACTTCGCATTGTGGTGTTGTCTGCCTTTAAGTCATTTCCAAATTATTCCAACCCTAAGGCAACCCTATCACAAGGTTTTCTTGGCAAGATTATTCAGAGGGGATTTGTTTGCCTTTGCCTTCCTTTGATGCCAAGAGTATGTGACTTGCTCAAGATCACCTAGTGCATTTCAAGCCCTGATCTCTAGAGTCATGGTCCAACACTCAAACCATTAAACCACACTGACTTTTATTACTTCAATATCTATATCAAAATACAAAATTTAAAGCAAGAAGATATTCTCTATATCTTTTAGAATGGCTCACTCAACTGAACTTCAGTTCCACACAATTCTGCCTGGGCTTTCTTCATGCAAAAGAAGCCATGAGTATCTGGAACTGGTTCTTCATTGAACTGCCTCTCTTGTTAAGTTGCTGTTGACTTTTCTTTCTAGTCCCTTCTCAAGATCTTCTTTCAGCAAATCTCAGTCGCTTCACCCTTCCTATTGTTGTCACATGGCTCAGCCACCGCCATTGAGACTATGCATTTAACAGAACAATGTCTAATTTCTATCTTTTTGGTCTAGTTAGACAGTTAATCCCATTTGTAGTAGTGCCTCTGTGCTATGCAGGGGCAGAATGAGGCCATTGCTCCCACAAAGAAGAATCCCCCCCATTAAATTTTATAGGTCTCCAAATTTTTAGCATTGCAGAGAGTGAGACACTGGAGATTATCAGATGGGTGATGGCCTTCTCCCATCCTTGCCCCCATCCCTCCCATGCAATTGCAGGAAAGTCTTTCAGACTTTGCCACGCTGATCCTGTCATTGAGCCGTCAGTGAAGTAGAATTGTCTTGTCCTTGTCCTTTATTTTGCAATAACGGAAGAATCCATTAATGCAATTTCACTTCACTGACAGGTTTATGACAGAATCAGCACAACATGTGTGAATGTCTTTCATGTGATCTCTGTCACAGATGGGATAAGGATGGCGCTTGCACCTGTCCCCAGTCTGATAATCTCCACTGAACATTGTTCACACCTAGAATTCATATATTCACCATGTTCACCTTTCCTTGGTAACTTTTCCTGCTCCTTTTCTTTAGACCCCTAAACTATATTTCTAAATACTCAACTGAAGTTTTACATTACTGTAGTGCTAGAAATTTTACTTATGGCAACCCTATTATGACATTTTCATTGCAAGATTTGTTCAATTTTTTTAATTTTTTTAAATACAAACAAATATATACTATCAAAAACAGACAAAAGAAGGAGAAAGAGATAGGAAGAAAAGGAAAAAACAGATAGAAAGAAAGAGAAAAAGAAAAATAGAGAAAGAAAAAAGCAAGAAGGAATGAAAAAAGAGAAGAGAAAAGAAGGAAAAAAGGAAGGGAAAAAAACCATATAAAAGTCTTTCTTAATCCAAAAGAGTCCTAGAATATCTTCATGCTTACTAATTAATGTTACAATTAAGCCAGTAATTAAATTGATATAATCGTCGATCCCATCTTAAATCTATCATTAATCATATAAAATTTCAATAAATTCCTCCTGTATATTACTAACTTATTCATCTTATACATAATTATTCAATCAAATTTTAAAGCCACAACTCATTATTTCCCCATATTCTTTGCTAATGTATCTCATAATATATCGGTTGTATTATCTTTAACAAGATGTCAGTTTGTCCAAATTAGCCAATTCTAATAATTTTATTATCCAATCTTGCAGTGTTGGTAAAGAGGAATTTTTCCACATTTTGACATATTCTAACCTGGCAGCAATTATCATATAAAATAGAAGCCTTTCCTTTGATTTATTTATATCATCTTCTATTAAGGTTAATAAATACAGTTCCAGGGTCATTTTTAAATTTACATTCAATATTTTTTCAATCTCTACATGTATTAATCTTCAATTTTTTTTAGCTTTTTCACATGTCCACCATTGGTGACAGAGGGATGGTTGCAAGATTTTTTCAGAGAAGGTTTGCATCTGCTATTCTCTGAGGCTGAGAGAGTGTGACCACGGCTGAGCAAGGGTTAAAATCTTAGTTTCCTGGAGTCCAAATTTCAAACCAATGCACCACACTTCCTCTCAACCATACTGTGTTACTAAATAAAATTTGAAGTATGCAAAAGTTTTATGGACTGAGAACTTCCAGGTGTAATTTAAAATCCAGGCTGAAATATTTCAAAATCATGCAATTTGTATGATGCTTCTATGAACAAAATGTGGAACACTCATCTGTTACCTAAGTAAAACATAATACAATTTCTTTTTTAGGAAAAAAAAAGCATACTGGCCCTTGGCTATTGTTTTGAATATAGCTGTAAACATTTTGATGTTTATTTTTAAAAAGTCCTTAGAAATTGAAAGGAAAGAAGATGACCATTTAGGAACTGTCATTTCTCTACTGCAAATCTGTTCCATGGAAGATCTTACAAGGCTTTTAAAAATGTGATTATTGTTGATTTTCTCTGTATTTGGACTACATCCAAAAATGTGCCATTAAGAAGAGGGGGAAAGCTAGAATAAAAAAACTGTTTTAGGATTTTCTGAGCATTTGACTTAATTTGATTTTCTGACATAATGTGCACAAATATAGTGATGAAAAAGGAGTTCAGAACAGTACCTTTGGCTCTTTTCAAACAAATAACAATTGCAGTAAGGAGTGTCACATTAACAAGCTATTGAAAAATAAACACTGAATACAACATCCACCAGAGGTAAGGAAGAGGAGGTTTGAGACTCAGAATAATGGTGAATGCACAGGATCACCCTTTAACCTGATGAAATTATGTTGAGCTCATTTGGGTATCTTGAACTTGCACCACAGGGATGGATAAATCTTGTCAGTTTTGCTTTGCCCCACATTCAAATTTGTACTTTCTTCCCATGTAAATGTATGAAGAAATCTGCAAAATTTGGAAAGCTATTTTCAGAAACAATCTGTGTGGAATTTTTAGCAATCTGCACTAGCTAAATTGATAAAATAAAAGAAATATAGGATTGGAAGGTCATCACCAAGGGCAACTAGTCCACACCCTACCATTGCAGGAAATCCACAGCTGAAGGAAACCCAACAGATAGCCATCAAACCGTTGTTTAAAAACCTCCATAAAATAGAGTCCGTCACCTCCTGCATAGTCAAATAGCTTTTATCATTGTTCCTCTAATGTTTTTTACAATATCTCCTTTGTAGTAATTTTAATTGATTGGTTCAGGTCCTGCCCTCAAGAGCATCTGAAAACAATCTGCTTAGCTTTTCAGACATTTGAAGACAGCTATCATATCACTTCTCAGTTTTCTCTTCCTCAGACTAAACATACCCAGTTCCCTCAACTATTCCTCATAAGACTTGGTTTTCAGATCCTTTAACATCTGTAGTGAGCTGGGCTTCTGCCACCAGGTAGATGTGTTTTGCAGTCTTGTTATCATCATGGCCTGGCATGAAAGAGTTAATTTGTATTAATGTATTAGTACATTTATTTATTAATACCTTAATATATTATTAATGTGTTGATTAATTAATTGTATTAACTTGTATTAAAGAGTTAAACTTGTATGAACTTATGGATGATTTCCCCCTTTGCTTTACATTTTGAAGCTAGTAAAAGATATGAAGACAAAAGGTACATCTATACTGTAGAAATAATGCAGTTTGACTCCACATAGCTCTTTCCCACATAATTCTGGGATTTATAGTTTTGCCTGGTACCAGCACTCTTTGGCAGAGAAAGCTAAAGACCTTGTAAAACTACAAATCCCAGGATTCTATAGGATGGAGCTACAGTACTTAAAGTGGTGTCAAACTGCATTATTTCTACAGTATAGATGCATGCAAATAATCAACTGGGGAACTGATTTTTTCCCCTCTCTGTTGCTAAGTTGCTTGTACTGTACATTCTTCATAGCAATTTGGGGAAGAAGGGTCACACTTGTGCACTTTGATTTTTTTTGTTTGCTTCTGTAGTATCTAACCCTTGGAAATAGATCTTCCATTGGCCTCACCATTATTATTATTATTATTATTATTATTATTATTATTAGTCATGGCCAGCCAAGATCAGCTCTCCGAGGATGAGGAGGAGGATGAGCCTCCTCCAGAGCAAGGGCTGATTGAGGCAACACCAGGTGCTGTTCCTGCCCTGCCAGGTCCCAGCTGTGATCCTCCAACCCCAGAGGAGGAGGTTCAACCAGGTCCTAGTGCCGAAGAGAGACCTTCTATGGTACCACTGCCTAGTGGGGACTCTGGGGATGAAGCTTGCATGCAGGTGCCTTCTTTCAAAGAGAGAAGAGCTGAGAGTGCTTGCAGGCGCAGATCACAGAGAATTGCCGAGAGGCAATTAGCCAACCAGCCTCAGGTGGCACGAGGGAGAGTTTCCCTTACTTAAGTGGGAGAGAGACTAATGCTGGTTGCTAGAGTTTATTGCATGATCTTTCGGCGTGATTGCTGCTAGCGCTAGCTCCTAGTATCTGGATTCTTTGTTACCTTGACCTTGGACCGGACTTTGTTATCTCTTGGCTGTTTTGACCCTGGACTGTTTGACCAACGTTGTTTCTCGGTATCCTGACTTCGGCTTGACTCTTGGAACGTTTGGACTTCTGGAATTCTGAACTCGGCTTGTTTTCTCGGACTGCTCTCAGACTGGTTCCTTGCAAGGTCTGCTTTACTTTCGCTTCCACCGTGCTAAGGCTCTGTTATCGGCTACTGTCAAGTGTCTGCTGGCAGCATTCCCGGACATTATTATTATTATTATTATTATTATTATTATTATTATTATTATTATTATTAATTTATATAGCGTTGTAGATATGTACAGCACTGTACATACAAAAAATAAAATAGATAAAAATAAACCTGCCCATGGTGCACCATCTAAGAAATAATAGCATAATACATATAAACAATACATAACAATACAGGGAAAAGTTCAATAAAGTAAAGCAGGCAACAAATTAAAAACATCAAATAACAAATAATAGTCATGCAATGCCTGGGAATGCTTCTCTGAACAGGATGGTCTTCAGCTCAGTTTTGAAACTGGTCAAAGAAGTGATGAGGCATGCTCATGGGGGAAGGAGGTTCCAGGAGAGAGGGACAGCAAGTGAAAAGGGACGAATCTGGGATGTGGCAGTGAAAATCCTAGGCTGAGACAGCAGACCATGACTATCAGAATGGAGGGCATGAGTGAGAAGGTGAGGAGAAAGAAGGTCTGATAAATAAGGAGGGGCCAGCCCATGCAAGGCTTTAAAAGAGTTTTGTCCTTGCTGCATAAGCTCATGATGGTTTCATGAGGATGCATTTCAGGCTCCTGATATCTCCAGCAATGGGGTTTGAATACTCAGCAAGGGATAAGTCAGGGTAGAATTTGTTTGGGGACCCTGTTCTCCTGTTGGCTGTGATGCTGTGCTGGAAAATTCATTTGTATTTTGTTGTTAATTTTAACATTAATTTGTTGTTGTGTACCTTCAAGTTGCTTCTGACTTATGGCGACACTAAGGCAAATCTATCACAGAGTTTTCTTAGCAAAATTTGTTTATAGGGGTTTGCCATTGCCTTCCTCTGAGACTGAGGGAGTGTGACTTGCTAAGGTCACCGAATGGACTTCCACAGCCAAATGAGGATTTGACTCCTGGCATTGCAAAGTCCAACAGTCAAGCTACTAGATCACACTAACTAATTTGCATTAATACATGCTGATTTTTGCATAGAAAATGGACTTTTTTTTTAACATATACTTATTTTCTGTGCAAAAACATACACCCATCCTGAAAACTGATTTTTTTTAAAAGAAAAGGTCCCAAAGTGTAAGTCATCATTGAAAATTGTATAGAAACCATCATGAGCTTATGCAGCAAGGACAAAACTCTTGTCTTCATTCATGCTTGCATTAGTGAAGATGTACATCCCTAATCTGCATATAATGTGAATTTAGCATGATTTAGATCCCCAAACTTTATGTGACACACTTTTGGGCTCTAACAAGATTTGGATAATGGCTAATGGGTCCCAGAGTTTTTTTTTTAAAAGTGTTAAATTACATGGTGCTCAGAATTTTACAATAAAACAAACTTGGCATTATAAGACTCTCTGGCCAACATTTTTTTCTTTACAATTCTGTATGAATATCCTTCTTTCCTTTTTTCCCCCTCATGCACATATAGAGCCTGCCAAGGGCCTTTAAATGAATACAAATGGTAAAATAGTTTAGCTAGAGGGTAAATCAACAGAACAAAAAGACTCGGAGACTTTATTCCACCTCTGGGAATGCACTTTCAACTTTTCCCTCCAAAGTATTATTTCATAAAATGAAGTTTGTGGTGCATCAGGAATGTAATCAAGTCTGGGCAGTTAGTTTGGACTACAGCTGAGCTTGCCTGTCTTTTGGCAACACAACCACAGGCACAAGCCATTTCGCCGCAGGGAAGGGAAATTACAAACACAAGATCGAGGATTCAGTTTGCCATAGTGACTAAGGCGGGTGGTCTCTCTTGGCAAGGACCATGCTTCCTGCTTCTTCCACAATCCCTCACAAAGCTCTGCAGAATCAAATTCCCAAGGTAAGCTGTATCCCTCATGTGTTCTTCTTGGCTAGATATTAGACTCTGGCCCACAGAGGCTGGGAGGATCTGCTGAACATAAAACTCCCCTCTGCTGACTTTGGCAGGTATCTAATATTCCCGACAAGGGCTTGTTATGGCTTCCTCTTGGTATATCACCATATTCCTCCCCCCTCCCCCCTCTGGCGTTAATATATATTCATCACCTTGGGGTAAATGGGCCTTAGCTCAGCAGGCTATGTGCAGAATAGCATGTGGTCACTGTAACCTCTTTTATTATTTAAAAATAAAAGTATTTACCTGGAAGTGCTTAGCACATATTCAGCATCTGGTCTTCAGCCAGTTTTTGCTCTTTATTTATTTCTTACCCAGCTTTCCAGCTGGGTTGACGTAAGAACAAAGATGAAATGAAGTTTTCAAAGGTTATGCAGAGGATGTTTGGCTGAGCCAAGAATGATCTGCCCAAATATCACTGCAATATCTAAAGGGTATAGCGAGTGAGATTTTCCCTCTCACCTACCCATATACACACATATAGCCTTGCATCCAAGCACTCAGGGATTCTCGACATTAGCAAACCTCTCACATTACATTTTGCTGTGGGAAAGACATAATGGAGTAACCTTTTCCTGTAGTTTTTGCATGGCAATGACACACCCTTTCTGCCTTCTGAATTATCAAGTGTATTACAATGTGACATTTATCACATCCTGAAACTCATCATCATATCAGGAGCCAATTCTCACGTTCTGTCTCATAATCTACTACCATCATACACATAAAAATGCACAAGCTTGGAATCCATTTCATAACTAAAAGATTGTATGTACAGCGCTGTGTAAATTTACAGCGCTTCATAAATAAAGGTTAATAATAATAATAATAATAATAATAATAATAATAACCTGATTCATATACAGACAGCATGCATTGAAAGCAGCCATTCTTCTAGACAAATACTCAGATTTAGGGAGCCTGACTTCTTCCTGTGTAGCTAGCAAGCCAGAGTGGTGTAGTGGTTTGAGTGCTGAACTAGGAATCTAGGAAACTAGGGTCCCAATCCCTGCTCAGCCTTGGAAACACACTGGGTGACTTGGGTAAGTCACCTTCTCTCAAGAAGGCAATGGCAAGCCAGCTCTCAACAAATTTTGCCAGAAACAACTTGAAGGCACACAAAAACAGAGGATATTATTCACAAATGACATAAGTGCAGTCACTTTGTATGCAAGCATAATGTGCTCATGGTTAAAGTAGTAGCTGCTGGTAGCTTCCATGTGAGTAGGGTGGCAAATCTGCTCTGGATTTTATTCTAAATTTTAGAAGAGCTATCCAAAGTGCTGAACTGATGGGGGGGGGTTAAAGTTCAGTTTCTTGGAGACCTCCTTTAAACCTTAGACAAAACCCCAGAATGGGACCTCTATCCCACTGACATGGGAACCAACCCTGAGAGATTTTAATTCCACTCATGAATTTTCTCCCTCACACTTAGTTTGGCTCAGATCTTCAAAAGACAGAGTGGAAATTTAACCACAGGATGTGCTTCCATTCTTAAATGTACCTTTGGCATGTTTGCAACAGAACCCATAAAGAAGATTACAGTGCGCCCACGTCATATGCGGGCATGCCTTATGCAGCTTCCAGCATATGCTAGAAGCTGCACCAGAAGGAGCAGCGCCACATGCCGGAAAAGGCAATGGCATATGCGCTTGTGATGCACGCGCTCTGCACACTGTGTACACAAGCCCCATACACTTGAATGGGGCTTGAGCATCCACTTTTCCCTTATGCAGGGTGGGGTGGGTGGGGGGTAATGGTGTCCGGAATGGATCTCCCATGTAACGGAAAGGCCAATTGTACTAACTGTTGCAAAAGAAAGCCAAACATAACTGGCTTACTGGGTTCATAATGTTGTGACCCAATGGAATTCCCGATTTCTGCCAAACATAGACATAAGAAATAAAATATGATTTATCAGGGGGTACGCTGTAAGAGTCATCTTCCTTACAGAAGATGACATAGAGATGCAGATGAAGAGACTCAAAAATGAATTTGCAGGGGTCTGAGGCTGTGGCCACACTGCAGAAATAAATCAGTTTAACATCATTTTAAGTTCCATGGCTTCATTAGTGAATTCTGGGATTTGTAATTTGGTGGGAGCACCAGAACTCTCTGACAGAGAAGGCTAAATATCTCATAAAACTACAAATCCCAGAATTCCCTGGCAATTAAAAGTGGTTTTAAACTGCTTTATTTCTGCAGTGTGGCAGCAGCCTGAGTTGCACCTACCCTGTCTCCTGAATGATGCATATGAGCATGCCTTCAGTGTCTAGACTGTAAAGTGGCAAGCCTGTCGTATAGCCATGGCCAAGTATAAAACACAAGCCAAGAAACAGTCCCAATATCTCACTGTGTAAAAGCCACATGGTAGCTTTACCATGGCTAGAATTAATGTGAGAAATATACCTTAGTGGCTTGAAGCAAACAGGAAAATCTGAAGCTTATGGTAGATTATACAATTGGCTTTCATTGAATAAGTTCAGGCTCTCACATGGGAATTTTTAGGAGTTTTATTTCAAATCTCTTATTGACTTAAATTTACTTTAACTGGTTCCCATATATGCCTATTCCTCTGCACATTCATCTTTTTTTATTAAAGCAGTTCAAACATAACCCCCCAAATAAGAAAAGTCTTCTTAGGATTTGAGTTTCTCAAATAATTCTTCCCATTCATATTTAATTTAAACTGAAGCAGCAGTTCATAGAGAAGTTTGTGAGGAAAGAGCCTGGCTGGCAGCATTACAAAGTATTTATCCTTTCCCTTTGCTGCTTTCCCTTGATCCTATGGTTTATTCTCTGATTTCAGAAGTGCCTAACTTCTCAATAATACCATGCTTGATTATTGACACCATCCATGGTTCTACAGGCTAAAGAAATAGGCAGATCCTTACTGATAGGGCATTGCTGTTTAATGTCTGCTGAAGGGGAACAAAAATACACAGGGGAAATAAGAGATATCCACCAGGTATATGACTATGAGTAGGTGGTCATCTTAAGGAATGGTGCTTGAGTTGTGTGGATATAGTCCTGACTAGTCTACACATATCTTTGATATTACATCTACAGTTGGCCCTCCACATTTGCAAATTTGGTTTTTGCAGATTTGATTATTTGTGGTTTTAATATGTTTTCTATAGGAATCTCTAAGTCCTCCAGTGCAATTCTGCTGGAAGCTGACCATAGAATTGTGCTGGAGAACTTAGATGTTCCTAGAGAAAACACTTCTCTAGGCATATGTAGTTCCTCTGGCATGATTCTGTGATCAACTGCTGTCAGATATTGAACATTGTGTTGCACTGGAGGACTGGATATTCCTGGAGAGGTGTTCTTTTAGGTAAAAAGAATAGTGTTTTTTAATATGTGGTTTTGCCACATTCACAGGGGTCTTTAATCCCTAACCCCAGCAAATGTGGAGGGACCACTTTATTTGTCAGGAGGAAGACTTGGGGAGACACTAGTACAGGGACCCAGGAAATCTTAGCATGGTTGAAGATGTAAAATATGTAGAATGTTTAAGCCACATGGGGAAAAAAGTGTTCTTTTTTGGAGGGGGAAGATAACTTTAAAAAAAAGCAATATATACAATCTATATAAGAGTAGGGATGTGTTCAAATGTTTTCTTGTAGATGTGCTGTAAGAGGCATCTGCAGGGACCTCTGGGATCCTTGTGAGTGTTCTGCAAATGATGTCCTTGCAGCACATCTACCTACAAGGAAATGGTTGGACTTGTCTGCTCATCCTTCTGCTCTCTGACACCATGGAAATGGCCATATTGCAGAGGCTCACTGCTTACAGTTGGGTAGGGGATACTGGTCGTTGCATGGTCAGAACTGAGTTGCAATCTACACAACAAACATAAAAAAGCATTGCAATGGCACAAGAATGATGTACACCAGCATAATTCAGTAACGGCATGCCAGCTTCATTTGCTATTTCAGGAAAATAAAATACATTGCATATATCTTGGTTTGGAATGAAATTATAATGTTTAATCCATTAAAAGTACAGTTTATTCAGGATATAATTACAAATTGCATTAAAAAAAACTTTGTTACAAATGGAGCCACCTAACACCTACACTGTAAGGAACCTCTTTGCTTTTGTCAGCTCCCTCACCCCCTAAAACAGAAGAGACCATCAACATTAATATAACTGAGAAAAATATTTTGTCTCCACTAGTTCTCCATAGTGTCAAGAAGACATAACATACTCATTCCCATATAAAGAAATGAAAAAAGAAACTAAGGCCAGGAACTTTAGTGTTCTGATATTGTACATTATTTTATATAAAAGTTTTGCTCTAACATAGTTTTTAGAAATTATTTGGGAGGGCAGTAAGTATCTGAACACCTTATCTTAAACATTTTATTCACCATTCTAAAAGAGAACTGGATCTTCGTATCTCCTAACATGGTATGCAGACTACCTTATTTAAGCCACTAGAACGCTGGACTGGAACATCTCCTCAGGCAGTGATTCTCAGACTGTGGAGTGGCCTGAAGCACAGGCTGCTGTCATACTGCAGAATTCATGTAGTTTGATACCACTTTAACTGTAATGGAATCCTGAGGTTTTTAGTTTGTTGTGGCACCAGAGCGCTCTAACTGAGAAGGCAAAATATTTCAGAAAACTACAGATCCCAGAATTCCATAATCTAGACAATGTCCAGCCTGTTAAGCATCAAACCTGAATTATACCCCTCTTAAAACACATTTTAAAACATCATTAGTCACTCCATATCTTCCAAGTGGCTGTTTAAAATGCATGCTGCTGTGATGCCCAGCATGGCCGCCTCTACCACACATAACTTGCTCTGAGGTCGGAATGAGGTACCCAACATGTGATTGAGACTGTGTGTCTTGTTCTGACTTAGTGAAGAACCATACCAATGCTGCCAATGCACCAGGTGGCACAGTGGGATTTGCATGTGAAGAGCCGCCTGGCATCAGAAGAGAGAGCTGCAGGTAACAGTGGCTGCAAAAAATAGGCAGAGGTCAGTGCAGCTCTGGGGCCAGGATACTCTAGGCTGCATCCACGTTTGCAAAATATTGGCCAGATTACCTTTAGTGTCATATGCTTCAGTAACAAACTATCATGTCAGTACATCGGGAAGAAGGGGGGAGTTTGATTGGTTTGATTGTACTATGGTCATGGTAGGCCAAAGAAATTTTTCTCTCCTGACAGAGATGGCTTTCGGTGCCATTTCCTCATTCATCACATTCTACTCAACCATTTTATTTTTGCCACCACTGCCTGTGTCACTGCTGCCACCACCAATACTGGCATTGTTATGTTATTCAAACATTGAAAATAATCCCAGTAGAATGTGGGTTGAATCTTTGTTGTTCACATGCATTTTGAAGGCACTTGAGCAAGTTGATTTTTTTGGGTGGGGGCTGACAAACCCCCCACTTTACCCAGGATAAGTGATCTCATTTCCTCCCTGCCAAGTTTTCCTAAAAGATTTGCATTGTTGGCTGTGTGAATAACAAATGCAGAAAGACCTGGGATAAAACTCTGCATATCTTGAACATGCTTTGAATACATTGGCTTCATTGACTCCATCTTTATTCGCAGTGCTGACGTGTGATTAACAGAACATGCAGAGATGCTCACAGATGCAGTTCCAGTTTTAAAAATTGTGTGAACAACAAAATTGGAATGCATTAGTGAGTTTATTTGGATAGTCATGCTAAAAAACACAATGGCTGATTAAACCCTTGGATTGCATAGTGACAAGATTGTGGCCTTCATCCGCACCCACCCCAGCATGTATTACATCTGTGACTTGCTGCAGAAGAAGACTTTTGAAATAGGGATAGGAATGGTGGGAGTGAAATGATGCGCTCAGAGTGTAAGAGGATTTCTGGCACAAGGAGCCTGAAACAAAAAAGAGAAAATATAATAAGGTTTATTTATTTATTTATTTAGGATACTGTCCTTCTAAAAACTTAATCAAGGCGGTTTACAACAGATTCACATAACAATAACATAACAATGCATATCTCAGTACAACAAATATCAATACAAATCTCAATACATTACAATAGCAATAGCATATAGCAATACATTTCAATACAGTAAACATCAATACAAATCTCAGTACATAACAATAACAATGCATATCTCAATACAGCCAGCAGCAAAACAGCACAATACAATAAAATACAATATCAAATTTACAACAAGCTAGCCGGGGCACAGCTCAGTGCCTGCCTCCCCCAGGACAAAATAGTTGCGCAATTGCGCAGTTGTGATGGTTTCAGTCTGAAGGCGGCCTCCCTGTGGCGATGCATGGAAGCGCAGGTGTCCTCTCCGCCCAGGGAGCCGCCCGGCAGTGACAGCGACAGCAGCAGCAGCAACTCGCACAGTTCCTTGGAGGTAGGCATGGGGGTGGGACGGGGAAGGAAGCCAGGCAGGCCGGCTATATGCGCACCGCTCCCACCAGCACGCCCACTCCCCCGCCTTCCCCCAGGTGTTACTCATCCCTCCTCGGTCCTGGCTTGTTGCTGAGGTGTCGGGATGGTTTCAGTCCGAAGGCGGCCTCCCTGTGGCGATGCGCGGAAGCGCAGGTGTCCTCTCCACCCAGGGAGCCGCCCGGCAGCGACAGCGACAGCCGCAGCAGCAACTCGCACAGTTCCTTGGAGGCAGGCACGGGGGTGGGACGGGGAAGGAAACCAGGCAGGCCGGCTATATGTGCGCCGCTCCCACCAGCACGCCCACTCCCCCGCCTTCCCCCAGGTGTTACTCATCCCTCCTCGGTCCTGGCTTGTTGCTGAGGTGTCGGGATGGTTTCAGTCCGAAGGCGGCCTCCCTGTGGCGATGCGTGGAAGCGCAGGTGTCCTCTCCACCCAGGGAGCCGCCCGACAGCGACAGCAGCAGCAGCAACTCGCACAGTTCCTTGGAGGCAGGCACGGGGGTGGGATATATTTAATGAATTCAAATACCTGAAATATATATTTAATGAGTTCAAATACCTGAAAATAATTGTTGCATTTTAAAAAAAGTATTTATATATTTTCCAAACAATGCAAATTATATGGTTAATACATGCTTCTGCCATATGGGACAGGGCATAAGATCCTTTTAGTATCCTGGAATGTGAACACAGAACAGCTTAGTCTCATAATTGCTTAATTGTGAGCTTCACATACAATTTGATCTGCATTTCTGAGGAAGTGTTCAAGTCCATTTTACCAGCTTGGCAGTGACTTTTATCGTTGGTTGCATCTGCAATCTTTTCCTTCCTCCAAACGCAATATTTTAAATCTTTATAAAAACCCAATGATGTCTGGCAAGCAGACAGTGATCTTTTGAGGACTATGCAATTTGTTTTATAGGTAAAAGATTATTTGGACCCAGGTTCTCCCCAAATATGTCTATTGCTACAAACACAGGGCCATACTAGGCATTATTATGGATGACAGCAGAGGTTGTACTGCTAATGAAGACATGGTCCTGTCCTTTTAGCCGCTATATTTGCCACATCTAGTTTGATCAAGGAACACCAGTTGGCCTGAAGTCAACCCACATCCCAACATGCAAAGTAAGGTCATGAGAACTGGCTCTTGTTTCAAATCCAATTCCAGACAGAGTCTGTAATCTATGAAATGCTTATTTGTAAGGAGCCTCATGAAAAAATTCCTTTGAAGTCTTGGGACTACAGCATGACTGCTCCAGAATGAGCAGTTTGTGGATTTCATTGGAAACCAGATTTATTGCCTCCTATCTGGCCTCTTCAGAGATGAGAAAAATGGCAATCTCACTGCACTTAATTGCTTCCCAATACTTTGACAACTGCTTAATTTTCATTTGGAACAATGGTACCCTTACAGCATTTGAGGAAGGTTTTTAGCCCCCCTCCTCAATACTCCCTCATCTGATGTTTATAACAAACTACCTTCCTAAAAAGCAGAAGCAATATTCTCCCTTTGTGGCCTGTCCTTGCATAATAAACACTGATTTTAAGGCCAAAAAGTTTCTAGCTAATAAACAAGGTAGACATCAGTCAGCCAAAAATAATCTTTTCATTCACCAGAACCATTTCAAACTGGTTTCTTCTTTCTAAAAGAATACAAAGGGTAAAATCCGATCAGAGCTTGGAAATAACTACTGACAAATAACTAGTTGTTGTAATTGATTCCTTTTTACAGTAAGACATAACTATGTTACAGTATGGGTGTAACTTGGCATCAGATAATTTCTCTCCATTCCTGGTGTAACTGCAGTGTTTAATGATTTGTACAATTGTGGTTTCACTAAATGATGGAGGAGGAATATCACACAGTTTACGTGCTGCTGGTGCTGTGCCTTGTCCTACTGTCCCATGTTCTCCTGTGGCACTGAGGTGAAGATGAGGTGGATGAGAGGAGAATGCATTATGTAATATATCGCAGTAGCTTATTATTGTTTTTCTTCTTTTTTTAAATAGCAGGTTTTAAAAAAGAGGATTTTTTTTTAAAAAAAGTAACCATACAGTAAAGTATTCAGTGTTTTTGATAAACGAAGAAATAAAGAGTTGCTTTAAAACTGAATCTAACTTTGGCCTTTGGCATATAATTACTTTTTAAAACTTTTACATTTTTGGATCCCACACCAAACTAAGTACTGTAAATTTGTATTTTAGTGTTTTAGTATCTTGGTCCCCTTGCAGAAGAAAGAAAGGTATTGCATGCTTTGACAAGGGGAAAAAAAGCTAAACCTTCTTGAAAAATGGAATCAAACAAAACAAAAGCATTAGGTCAATTGGCAGAAATTTTATAGCTGGCAAAGTATATGCCATTATAACTATTACAAATAATAAAAACACTGAAGCTAATGTATTCATAGTTTTTTATGGGTTTTTCGGGTTATGTGGCCATGTTCTATAAGAGTTTTTCCTAACGTTTCCCCAGTATCCGTGGCTGGCATCTTCAGAGAATGTTGACATAGAAGAGACCTGGATGTACATATACTATGTGACCCTGGGTTGGCAGGAATTATTTCCATGTTAATCTGTGTATTGTTGTGTTGTTGATGGCAGGGCCTCAGGCTGGGAGGCTAATGCAAAAGAGGATTAGTGTCTGCTAATTGGTGATCATTATCTGCTGGGAAAGCCCCTGATCCTGGGTGATTTCCCATTTGCATTTGCTGAGTCCTCATATTATTCAGGAGTGGTAGCCAAATTTTGTTTACTTTGAGGGGTTTTTTCTTTTCGGTTGAAATTATCCAGATGTTTATGGATTTCAATGGCTTCCCTGTGCATTTTGACCTGATAGTTGTTGGCATGGACCAGGATTAATAAAATGAAACTGCATTAGTTGCACATCTATCAGTCTTCCTAGTTGCTTGACCCTCACTGCTCAGAAGAACACTTGGAATTGAGAGCAACTGGATGGAAAACTGCACATATATTCTCTTATATTTCCCATACATAAAAGGAAAGAGTTTTACCTTTTAATTTTATTTTTAAAGGAAAGATCCATACACTATAGCTCTGGATTCTTTGTAGTGACCATAGCTATGGTCCCCTGAAACACCTAACCTCCATTCTTCTACAATTATGTAGTTGTCTAATAATAAATTAGGATTAAATACAGGAGGCATCATTCATTTGATTTGGCTGTTCTGTTTGCTTCCTCTTATAACTCAAATACTGATTCCAAGTGGCCTTGCACACATACAAAAGCTGAATTAAAAACAGCTGTGAAATAAAGCTCTCTACTGTAAACCACAATGAAGAGAGAACTTGCTGGAAACCTTATCCTTAAAAATATTGAGATCTTTGGGGTCTGAGTTAAATAATAGGCTTTATAGTAACTCTCAGAAGTGCAAGTCCAATAAAGTCAGGACATTAGGTGATAAGAAATCCAAGACATCCATAATTCACACATAGTTGGATGGCAACAAAAATGCAACCCAGTATTTCGACCACCTCTGTTGAAAACAAACCATCATCCAATTGGTTCACTGAGCTGAGGTTTTAGGGCCTACCTTTATTCACTCACTGGGTGGCCTGGGTGTAAATATTTTTTCATATGTCTTAATTTAAATTTGTACCCACTCACATCGTACATGCCCAACAAATTCTGTTATTTTTAAGTAACAATTGTTGGTTTGAGGTTTAATCCTGAACCTTGTTGGTATATACATGGGAAGTATACTTGAAAATAGAAGACTCTGCTTTGCAGATTTGCCAACAATACTTAGATGGAGACAGGGAACTAAAACAATACTTGTCCCAGTTCTCCTTCTTCTGTACTCCCTCATTCATTTTCTTTATTCCTTGCACTAAAATGCCTCAGTTCTGCTTCTTCACTGTTTTCTTGTTTTACCCTCTCTTCAACTTTTAAACTTTCAGAGCAGGTTACTATAATTAAAATGCAATAATATGCCAGTCAAAAAAAGAAGAGTGCTAAATTGTCCTGGGACCAAAACAAAAAATAGCTTTGCTATCTCAGAATCATTATTATAAATCGACCCCAAATGCTCCATTATTGGGAGATGACTCGCTAAATTGGGCCTGCTCATTTCTTCTGGCTGTTATAATATCTCCAAGTTCTTGACATGGCAGAACTAGAAATCTGCACTTGTAACAGTACCCTAGATCGCTTATCAATGAGGTAGATGATGAATTACCAGTCCTAGCACTCTCTCCTCCATTACTTCACATGAATCTGTAGAACATTATAGTATGCCTTGGTGAAAGCATGTAAGCCTCTTCCTTATCTCCTTCTATTTCTCTGAGAGCAGGTAGCCTTAAGGTACTGGTAATGAAAAAGAGGTACTCTTATGATCCCAATTATGAACAATAGCTATACATTCTTTTTGGCCAGGCTCTAAGCCTGTGCAGCTCACCTCTGTGCCATGCACCAATCATCATTTTAGGATTAGCTGGATTTAAAATAAAGCTCCTTTATGGATATCTAAGTTCAAATTTCTCTTTGGCACAGGACCAAAACTCTTGCAATTCCATACCATCTTTTGTCTGACCTTCTACAAAAGAGGCCTAGTGAGCAATTGGCACTGGGTCCTTTAGATCTCCTATAGGAACAGGACCTAATAAGGAAGTGACAATCTCCCCACTCATCTGATATGCTTGCTTGCACCACAGTGAAAGCACACCATCCAAATGATAAACCACAATTATATTTATTATTGCCCAAAGCAAGCTGTTTCAAGCCAACAGATTTCACTGGGAAAGAGCTAAGTATGCTATGTGTGTTGGCTTCTGTGTCAGAAGGGTGTTGATACCACACTAACTTGCAGCCTGAACTGTCCAGGATGTTGAACCCCAGGCCCAAAATACACTTTGTAGATAGGTTTTTTTTTTATTTTGGACTAAAATCCAGAGTAGATGCACTGCCTGCTAGTGTGGGGGGTGAGAGGTGAGAGGTGTTGTGTGTGTGTGTGTGTGTGTGTGTTCACAGCAGCCAGTATACTGAAATTAGAGGGCACCTCTGATTTGGGGTGCATCTCCACTGTAGAAATAATGCAGCCTGGCACACTTTAAACCCTGTGGCTCCAGCCTATGGGATTTGTAGTTTTACAAGGTCTTTAGCCTTCTCTGGTGCCTCACAAAACTATAAATCCCAGAATACCATACCACTGAGCCATGACATTTAAAGTGGTGTCACATTGCATTACTACTACATCCTCCATTAGACTGTGCTGTATCTACTGATGGATAGAAACATAATTTCTACTGAACATTAAGAGGAACGTACAGAAACTAACTGTATGAGCAGTTCAAAAGTGGAACAAACTACTCTTGAAAGTGATGAGCTTTTCATTAAAAAAAAAATTAAATCTGGGAAGCTCTTGCAGTGAAGTTTCTGCATGGTGCTGAAGTACGCTGATGGTGATAATTCCAATTCCATTTATTCCTCCTGAATCCATTTCACAACTTTTCACAACTAATAACTTTTTCCAGATCCTTAGTGGAGAAGGAAAGCAATGACAGTTTGTACCAGAGACACATTGGATTACTGTCTAATAAAATGCTGTCAAACTGATTTCACTTCTTAGTCTTGATATGTAGATTGCAAGATATGAACCACACATGGATTACTTAGTATTATCTGGAGGTTTCTTAGATGAAGCATTCTATTATGATGAGTATTAATAAAGTTTGTAGCTATAAATGCCTGACAAACAAATTACATCATACAGATCTTGTCCCTGAGGACAAAGTATATCATGGCTGGAATAAATTGCTCTATGCACCAGTGATCTCTGACATGAGGGGGAATTGTGACTAGGACTCTGTTTCTGCCCATCACAATGGGGATCACACATGAGAGGAGAAGGAAACGGCAGCCAGCTGCTTCTCGAGCCACAAGGTAGTAGACCCCCATCATTTGCAATGGCTGCTGCCCAGTAAGTGGGGACTGGGGAGGGTCATGCTGCAAATTTAAAATGTGTAGTACCATAACTGCAGTGGTTGTACATATGTAAAGATCATACAAAATTCCGGCCAATATTTTTGAGAGTGCACATGTGTATCTTTTGGATGGGAAACACAATGGGCTTCAGCCTGTTAATTATATAAGTTATTAGAGGTGAAAAGGGGTCACAACAATCAAAATAATTCATGTACTGAAGCAGAAGTATGGGGCCAAAGCAAGGTTACCACAACAAATGGTTTTCTATAGGAAAAAAAGAGGCTAAGGTGGAGGAAGGAATAATGTTGAGGTTAGGGTTAAACATGCTCTCAATTTCAAATCTCTGTTTCAATCTAATTCAATCTAAGGATGTTTTCACAAATACCCACTCACATTTTTAAAGTGCACACACAGACACACACACACACACACAGACACACACACACACACAGAGAGAGAGAGAGAGAGAGAGAATAATTTATTTATGCATGCTTTCTTTCTCCCAAATTGTGATCCAAGGCAACTCACAGAGGCATCATATACATCTAGTTTAACCCAATAGCATGCTTTTAATGATCCCCAAAGCCAATGATGACTTCTGCATTGACTGTAGAAGAATTGATGGGAATTGTGTAAGAGTCTAGTTGCTCTGCACACTCACATCCTCTTTACATCACACAATTATAGCACTATACTTTAATTGCCATAGTGACATTCTATGAAGTTCTAGGATTTGCAGTTGAGGGAATGATATTTAGAATTCTCAGCCAGAGCTCTAGTGTCTCACCAAGCCACAAATCCCAGGATTCCACAGAATGTTTCTTTTTTATTATTATTTATTTGTTTGTTTACAAAAAGTAAAACATCAATATTCTACTTTAAAAACACAAGAACAGAATGTTTCTGTGGCAGTTAAAACTATAGGATCTGGTGGGAAAGCCCCAGCTATAAAACTAGCTAGTCCTCTTAAACTGATTTGCGGAATTACTCCTCAGAGGATCAGTGTTAGATAATGTGCTATTAACTCAAACAGCTGCAAAAAACAAAACAAAACAAAACAAAACCAACAAAAAACAAAAAAAAAACTGACCAATTATTCCAGATCAATATGTGACATTCAGCTCCAACCCTCCACTCTTAGCTGATACACCACTTTTATTAGGCTTGCTCTTGTACTTTGAAGACAAGAGCAGTAAGAATGGGCACACCCCACCTTGGGCTATGTTGCCCTTCTTTTGCTTTAACAGAAACAGTCTTCTTCCCCTTTCCTAGCTTTCAGGGCCAAATAGGTAAAAATGGGGCTGGCATTAAGGCATGTGCTCAGCATCACAGATCATCAGGGGTCTCTGGCACAGAAAGCAATGGGAGTGAGCAGTAGGTTTTTTTCTCTCTGAGCAGGAATGGGTCTCGGGTCCACATGCAGCAGTGGCTCCAGTGTCAATGGAGCTGTCAATGCACTTTGGATTTCAATCTGAATCCTTAACTTTTCTTTCCAATCTGCTGGACCTTTTGGGGTTATTTTTGATAGGTCCTTTAAAGTTGGATTTTAGTTACAATGGCAACCTTGAGTTATGGATCTGTAACTGATTTGTATTCATGAACACTACATAGTGTTCTGTGGCACTACTGCCATGATCGTGAATGCCCTCCCACACTTACTGTATCAGGCAGCCACCAGTTTGGGTAAAAGGAGGTCCATTCAGTTGGAGATCGAAGCACAAGGAAAATGATATTTTCACCTCCCTCCAGCCAGCAAATGAGGTTGTGAAAATCAGAAGCAGGACCCCATTGCAACTCCTTATCGCAGCCTTGCTGGTTGGAGGCAGAGGTGGAAAAGCCTCCTTCTTGTACCCTGATCACAAGCTAAACAGACCTCCTTTGCTCTATATGGTGTCTGCCTGGTACAGTAGGTTTAGGGGGAGAGATCAGGTCAGGAGACACTACTTTGATATACATATGTAACTAAGCAGGCAGTATAGAATTTGGCTCAAACCAAGAACCTAGCACATTCCTAATCCAGAGGTGGAGGGAAACTAATAAATGTCAGGATGTCAAAGGTCCACTAAAGGCTGTTTTCTGGAGAGCCTCCCAATATCTGGAATCAGCACAGCACAGGAAATCTGCAAACGGGTTCTTCTGTAGGTTTTTTTAGTGATCTGAGAAACCCACACCATACTCATTTTCTGATTGAAATCACTCCTCCCTGCTCCAAAACTGCTATTTTACTGAAGTTAAATACTGAAGTGATTCATCAGAAGCAAAACCAGACATTTGAGGGGAAATCCATTTTTTTCACTACAACTTCCAAAATCTTCTAAAAACTTAATATTTCCAAACTATGGAAGGAGGAACAGAAACCTGATTTATGTCCTGTTATTCATAAAACATGTATGAACAGTTACAAATGCTTTTCGTGTATTTAGGGGAATGCATACGTTTAACCTGTAAATTGAATAATAACCTGAATCTGTGACTTCAAACTGCTGTTTGACCTTCTGTTATCTTTGCCTTGTATTTGTTAGGAAGAGCAAGTGTTAATAGCCTACTAAGCACCCATTGTCAAATCAACTCATTTTTCAGTTTGTGACAATTCCCATAAGTGGCTCTTAATATATTGACATCCTCTGTATGGATTTAATTTTCAGCTATGAGATGAGGTTAACACATTTGAAAAAAGAAAAACTAGATGCTGTTACACTATAAGGGCCCTCTGACTGGAGAGCTCAACCTTAGCCATGGTTATCCTGAAAGTATATTAATTAAGCAATGTAAGATATTAAAGATAAGTGGGTGTCACTAGCAGTGGCCTTGTAGGAAATAATGTCCTCTAAACCAAAGATCTTACATATGATCAGAGATGTTGAAATTTAAAGGTGCTTTACATTTGGATTTTGAATGCTTTGAGTCACTGACTTGGTAGGAAAATGATTTGACTTTCAGTGTTTTCCTTTATTAGATTGTTAGAAAACTACGTTCTCCTTTGTTAGATACCCATTTATTGCATTAAAGTTCTCGGTTTGCAGAGTTTCGGTACCATACTAAAATAAAATAATAAAATTTTTATTTTTATACCGCCCTTCCAAAGATCAGGGCGGTTAATAATGGTGTCACACATCTCAGATATATGTAATAAATTAAGTAATTACTTAACAAACTAAATAAATTCACTCTCTCTTAACACACAGACACACACACAGACACACACAAACATCAAAGGACCTGGACACCAGAGTAACATACACTTTTATAAGACTATGGTGATTATCGCATGTGTTAGTGGTTTCAGGTGGTCTTGTTTGAAATCTGTTTTACCTGTATTCACAAAGATATCTGAATACTGATGCTGTTCATTGCTCCCTCATCACATTTGCTCCTTCATAGTTTAGCTTCCACTATAAGTTCCTCAGTATCAACAATACTGTTTGCACCACACTGTTTGCCCCATATCTTGCATCATGACTTAATTTTTTTTAAAAAAGAAAATTAAGCTATACACAATCATGGCACAATATCACAGTACTATTATTATACTATTATACTATTGCCTTAAAAAAACTAAAAATTATATATATACATATATCACTGTGATGGTAACACTATGGCATGTGGTACTGCAGGAAACCACAGGCAAAATGTTTGGAAAATACCCCCATGTAGTAAAGGCATTTGAATAGTGATTTCCAAAGGTTAACATAGCTTATTTATATATATAAATAATATATGCACTCATCCCTCCACATTTGCGGCTTCGACTTTTGCAGATTTGATTATTCACAGATTTTATTAACATGTTATCTCTAGGAAAATCTAAGTCCTCCAACACAACCCTATGATCAACTTTAACCAAAAGTCACACTGAAAGACCTAGAGATTCTTAGAGAGAACACTCCATTAGGCATTTGTAGCTTTTACAGTGCAATTCTATGGTCAATGTCTGGCAGATGTTGAACACAGAGCTGCACTGGAGGACCTAGAGATTCCTAGAGAGGTGTTCTTTCAGGTAAAAACAGAGGCGCGATACAGACCGCTGGATTGCGGCGGTCTGCTGCCGCCACCGCTTGCACCGTCCAGGAGCTGCAGCCTTTAAACGGCGCAGCTCCCGGACGCTGCCGAGAAGGAGTGCAGAAATCATGCTCCTTCTCAGGCCCCGGAAGAGGCACCACAAAGCACAAGGGGCGCATTTGTGGCATCATTTCCGGGGCGACACGTGCGGATGCAACACGTCCAGCACGTAAAGATGGCGGCGCCCATGTGTATAGGGCGCCACCATCTTTACGCCCCCGTCACGTGCTAGGGGTGAGGCCGGTATGGACGCTAGGTCCTCGACCAACCCCTAGCACGTGACGGGGGCGTATTAAAGGCCCGTCTATAACGCGCCATAGTGCTTTTTTTATTTGCGGGTTTTCCACATTCATAGGGCTCCTGTACCCCTAACCCCAGTAAATGTGGAAGGATAAGTGTATGTCTGTCTGTCTCTCTCTCTCTCTGTATAAATTATAAAAGGGGTTCCAAGAGCATAGCTCATACAGTATACTAAACAGATCAGGAATCATAGAATCGTAGAGTTGGAAGAGACCACAAGGGCCATCCAGTCCAACGCCCTGCCATGCAGGAACTCTCAATCAAAGCATCCCTGACAGATGGCCATCCAGCCTCTGCTTAATGACCTCCAAAGAAGGGATTTCCTGGATTTCCCCCAATTCTGGGTCCCAAGGCAATTCACACTGATTACAAACATATATAGGTTTTTTGAAATGCAGAAAAGGAAAGGGTTAAATACTTGCTTTATCCAGTCCTATATTGCAGGTTCCTGCTCCCAGCTCTGCCTTGCGTATTAGAGGAAAACATAAGGTGGGGAATCCTATGCTCTTTTCATTCTGTCTTTGCACCCAACTAATCATGCTTTATGGCTGGTGTGCCAGCTCATCAGATCAGACTGCAAATCTATTTAAATGCCCAGAATTATATCGGATTTATGCCAGTGTAACAGTACAGGCTGACAACAGAAGTGATTTAAAATGTTAATATAAAGCATCCCAGATGCTGAAGCATCTTTTCCTAGATTGTTTTGCAGCCTATTAATCCACAGTGGAATGTGTTGCTTCCACTAGGTTTTAAACATGATGCAACTGTGAGATAAGAGTATGTTTTCTCTCCACCCATCAGAATAGCTTCTCTTTGCTTTAACAGACGATAGCAAGGATTTCAAATCCAAAATGGTTTCACCTGAAGCAAACTGAAAATTTGGAATGCTAAGGTCAGTTTTAAAACAACAAGAAAAACAACATTGTCCTCAAAATGAATTCTGTCACATTTGTTTCCTCTTCAGCTTCAGTTATATATTTGAATGGTGTCTTTTTTGTTCTGTTTTAGGAACCATTGAGCTATGTTATGTCCTTCTCAAGTCTGTTTTTTCTTCCTTACCTTCTCCATTAAAAATGTTAAACCAGTGCTAACGAGGTTATTTCCTCAGGATGTAACTTACTGGAAATGCAGCAACATCCAGTACTTAAAGATTAAAAATGTCTTAGCAAAAGCAGCAATGATAGGGTTAAGCAAAGACCCAAAATGTCCTCTTTTTCTCTCCATATATCACAATCTCTCTGAGATCTAAACTGACACTCTTGGGGATCTTTTCACCTCTTCTCTTTCCACTCTCTTACTCTTTCACTTTGTGCTCTTACAGCCTCAACAGACTGGCCATTAAGGCTGGCATGGAGGTGGGGGCGTGGCATTCACAAGATGCACGCCCCAACTCTGCCCCCATGCTGGCGTGATGCCACTTGCCCCACCACAAGGTGGGTGGCATAACAATGCTTCTCTGGCGCTGCTTCCAGATGATGCAGCACCAAAGGAGCACATAAAAGCTTTTTGCAGCTCCTTTTTGTGCCATGGAAAGGCCACATTGGGGCCACGGCATGTAGCTGCCGTGGCCTCAATCCAACCCTAAAAGGGGTGGTTGCAGGGCGCTCCTGATGGGCAGTCTGTCAAACCCCTTAGTTCTCCCTTAACAGTGGCTTAGTTCAGAGCTACAGGGAAGTGGTGGACAAGAGCATAGCCCTCAAATAAAAATTCGGCCACCTCAAATATCCCCCCCCCCTTCATTCCCCATATTTTCAGCACTGTAGTAACAGAAAACATAATTTAACCATTTAGAAATAAAGTCTAGGTATCCAGAGAAAAGGAGCAGACAAAGTTATCAAGCAAATGTGAACACAGCAAATACTCTATATTCTGATCCCATTGACTCTCTACCTCACCCTATTGATTGATTGAATGATTGTTTTTAGATTTGTATATTATATTTAGTGCTCTTGGTATTATCTATTTTATGATGTGTTTTGTAATTGGTTTTAAACTCTATGTAAACCGCTTTGATCTTTTGGAAAAGCGGTATATAAATAAAAATTATTATTATTAT